>NC_044325.1:373063-746126 GCF_007399415.2 Gopherus evgoodei | reverse complement strand
CAGACCCTTCACCAATTCGCTTCTGAATTCAGATAGCAGGTTCAGTATTATTAGCTGCTTTCCCTGAGCACGGACAATATTTCCAGCCAAATAATTAAAAAATAATCAGTGATGAGGATTTAATTATTTACATAAATGGATATTTAAACGTCTGTCTACATGGAGCAGGCAGTCTGAGACAGTCTGCCAGCGTCTAAGTCTTTCAGTATCAATGAAACCTGACAGGACCCTCCCAGGCTGGCTACTGCATTGGCAGCTTTATCCCGGCATCACGTGTGACCTACATGCGGAGAGAACGCGATGCTTCACGGTTCCTGAAGCTCTCTCCTTGGCAGGCTGCACTTCCTGGGCTGCCAGCCAGAGGGATGGTTGCCCAGGCCTCTGGGACGTAATTCCAAAGGGAAGAGGGCCATTCAAATACACAGCACAATGTGTGCTCACACTAGCTCTTGTGGGTTCACACACAAACATGCAAATGGCTGGATAGAGGGGAGGAGTGGAGAAGGAACCTCCAGTGAGATACCCAGAAAGCAGCTAAGAGCCTTTATGTTGGTTCAAAGTGAGTGATCGGGGCCTCGTGGGGAGCAGGGAGTTCTGAGGGTCAGGAATGTGCTATAGTTGATAGCTATTTTCCAGATGATCCTCCACTGGCTGAAGAGCACAGTGGGTCAGACTCAGGTAGAGGTATTGTGATGGGTTGGACCCCTCCCCACCCCTGTCCGGGATGCCACCTGATATACTGGGGTCCCACTGATCCTGCCCATTCCACCAGCCTGAGATTCCTCACTCTGTCCTTACTGTGTCAGGCCCTCAAGCCTTCTCTGTGACACACCCAGCTGCAAACAGACTGAAATCAGTTCTGTATGGGAGGTTTCAGTTCGGGATTCACCCAACACTCACATGCACGCCTTCTTTGGGGTTTAAACCTCAAGTAATAGTGTGTTGCAATATAGAGAGAGATCTGCACAATGCAAGCTTGTAAAAATTGCCCCCTATCTCAGTGTGGAAGGAGCCACACACATAGAGATTTGAATTGTACAAACTGGTTTATAGAAAACAAAGACAGGCGTGTTCACTACAAAAGACAGATTTAAAGTAATTTTAAGAGATAGCAGATAAAATAGAACATACAAACTAGGCTTAATACATTAAAGAAATTTGCTACAAATAGTAAGTTCACACCATAAATGTTGTTTTATGCAGGTTGCAGAGTTTCTTGAAGGCAATTTGCACTGTTTACAGCTTAAATCTCCAGGTATACCCTTCACAGGCTGACCTTTCTCAGCCTGGATTCCAGTCCTTCTCCTAGGATCAGTCTTAGATGTTTCCAGAGGTCATCCTGGGTAGGGAGTCCATGAAGAACCAGCTACCTTGGTTGACTCACTCTCCAGCCTTAAATAGGATTTCCATATGGTGGGCACCTTTTGTTTCCCAGTCTGATCACCATCACCCTTCAGTGGAAAAGTACCAGCTCAAGATGGTGTCCTGTACCAGGTGATATGATCACATGACCTTGCAATGTCAAAGCAATCAAGAGACAAGTTTTATTTGTAATTCCAGGAAGGTGGGAGATCAGCATCTTCACAGACCCATTCCATTGTCTTTCCTAATGGCTCATTCAAGCTAATTGCCTACTGTCTAGTGGGCATTTCCCAGATGCAAACACTTTTGCAATGTATACAAAGTTTATATTCCTAACTTCAGATACAGAAATGATATATGCATAGAAATATATGTATACAAATACACCTCTACCCCGATATACCACGAATCCAGATATAACGTGGTAAAGCAGCGCTCCAGGGGGGACGGGGCTGGGCGATCCGGTGGATCAAAGCAAGTTCAATATAAGGCGGTTTCACTTATAACGCGATAAGATTTTTTGGCTCCTGAGGACAGTGTTATATCAGGGTCAAAGTTTAGTATAATCATATTCACTAAAACAAAACCTTTCCAATGATATCTCACAAGACCTATCTTTCATGAAACATATCTTAGTTATGCCATATTCAGATTAGAACAATATTTTTATGACGAATACTGGGTGCAGTGTCACACCTCTCCCTTCAGATTAATGCCAGAGGGTTAGTTACTGACTAATGTGAAGACAATGTGCCTAAAATTTTCTTTAGGCCTTGGGTATCCAGCTTGCAAGTGTTACCAAAAATTGGAGTGTTATTCACAGGTGTTTTTACAAAAGCTCTGGGTTACTTTTCCCAGCTTGCCTGAAAACATTGTAGTGTGCTGCATTGTTAACACAATGTAGATATCAATATCTTTCAGGGCAGAGGTGGGCAAACTACAGCCTGTGGGACACATCCGGCCTGTGGGACCATCCTTCCCAGCCCTTGAGCTCCCAGCCGGGAAGGCTAGCCGCCGGCCCCTCCCCTGCCCCCGCAGCCTCAGCTCTCCGTGCCCCTAGCACTCTGGGTGGTGGTGCTCTGAGCTCCTGCCAGGCAGCGCGGCAGCATGGTTGGCTCCAACCGGGCAGCGCAGCTGCCAGACCTGCTGCTCTGACCGGCATGGTAAGAGGGCAGGGAGGAGGGGGGTTAGGTAGGGGGCAAAGGGTCTCAGAGAGCAGTCAGAGGACAAGGAGCGGGGGGGGTTGGATAAGGGGCAGAAGGTCCCAGGGGACAGTCAGGGGACAAGGAGCAGGGGGCGGTTATATGGAGGGGAAGGTCAGGGGACAAGGAGCAAAGGGGGTTGGATAAGGGGCGGGGTCCTGGGGGGGATGGTTGGAGTGAGGTGTCCTGGGAGGGGGTAGTCAAATGACATGGAGCAGGGAGGGTTGGATGGGTTGAGGGTTCTGAGGGGGGCAGTCAGGGGGCAGGAAGTGGGAGGGGTGAATGGGGGCAGGGGCCAGGCTGTTTGGGGAGCCACAGCCTTTCCTACCCAGCCTTCCATACAGTTTCATAACCCTGATGTGGCCCTCGGGCCAAAAAGTTTGCCCACTCCTGTTTTAGAGTGTAGGTGTCTTAGCATTTAGACACTAATGCCTGAGGTGGTGTGCCTCAGTTTCCCTGTTCACATAGCAGTCTAGATTGGTTATGCTTTCTCTGCTGTGCCAAGTTCTAAACCTATTTACAGGTACTAGCTGAGAAGCAATATTCTTATAGGACTTCTTCGTTACCACTCCTAGCCTGTACCAAAGTTTCTTCCAAAAATCTTGCATCTTACACATCTTTAAAAGATTTACCTTCCATACCAAATTATTTGTCTCAACACATAGATTGTGTAGTAAGAGACATAAAATTACCAGGAAATTCATGACAGGCAGGCGCTTCCAAGTATGTTTATTACCCCACACCCTCTGTTCAGACAGTCCAGATTGTTCAGCATTTACTGCATTTTCCAACCCTTTTTGTGT
This sequence comes from Gopherus evgoodei, assembly GCF_007399415.2. Taxonomy (NCBI): domain Eukaryota; kingdom Metazoa; phylum Chordata; order Testudines; family Testudinidae; genus Gopherus; species Gopherus evgoodei. Next base: position 742,759 of record NC_044325.1, on the reverse strand, counting down.
TTAAATACAGGCTTTCTCTTCCCTTTCGTAAAGATTATTAGTTCAGGAATGTCTTTGGGGTTTTGGCAAGGAAAGGATGCCCAAATAAATCTGTTAGTCTTTAAGGTGCCACCGGACTCCTCGTTTTTGTGGATGCAGACTAACATGGCTACCCCCTGATATGTGAACAGCGAGTCGGTGCTTTAGTGCAGATCCAGCAGGACCCGCTCACCACTCACACAGCACTTGTATCACTAGTGCTAATCCTACATGGCAGGAATGGTGGGAGGGCAGTGAAGCCTTTTATATGATTTTAAGTTAATTCTGTAATGTGGTATTGCACCACTGTGGGTTCGGCTCTGGCGGCTACAGTTTCAAGCTTAATAGAGTGAAAGTCAGCTCTGCTACTTGTTTTAGAGTTTGTCTCTAGGAACACATAAAGACCAAGGATAGTGACCATACAGACATTCACCAGTACAAGGTCTAGTCTGTTTTACAAGTTTTATTAAAGTTACAATTAAAGCTATGATTTACCAAAGCATATATAGTACTGTTATTCAAACCTATCCATAAAATACAAGTATAGTTATACTCACATCCTTAATAATAGTGTTAGGGTCTGATGGGTGTCTCACAGCTTGATCATAAGTAGAGGGATGGTTCCAGCAGGATTTTCCCTAGGGAGGTCAATGTTCCTAATCTAGGCACCCTCTTTTATAATGTAATTCTGACTATACCTACATTCTGCGCATGTACATGAAAGTGTCAATGCTCTTGTCCTTTATTGGTCTAATGTCCCCTAGAAACATAAGGCATCCAGTACCTATGGGTTATGTAGGTTCCCTTTATTCTCCTTAGCATTAACGCACCACCTGTATCCTGTGGTTGAGACACATGCTGGAAACATATGTACATTTACAGCATTTTTATTATCTAAAATTAATCTTCCAGATACTTTTTCACAATATTACCACTTGGTACCTCTTTTCCCATCATCTTAGTGCATCGGGTTATTCTTCGGTCACTTACTTGTTTTTTTAGCTCCATGGCCTAAAATAGCTAAGTTAAATCTTGCAGGCCTCAGCCTACAGGCCTTGCATTTCAACTCTGTTTACTTAGATATGTAATACATGATTATTTCTTCTACATACTGATCAATCTTATACTTCCATAATCCTACAATTTAACTCGATTTAGCATACAATGATGATATATGACACAGCATGTTAGTTAATCATAACATCACACAATAAAGGAACAATAAACTAAAGTAATTGGCTACAGCAGTTGTAAATGCCAATTTCAGCTGGGTATTACCATGATTGATCAGGGCATGGCTTGGAGAAGAAATATCCTTATTCCATAAATGTTTTCGGAGCAGTCTGTTTAGGTTCCCACGAGAGATGAAATCCTAGCCCCATTGAAGTTACTGGCAAAATTCTTATTGACTTTAGTGGAGCCAGAATTTCACCCAGGATGTTCCACTTAGATTTATATTCTATGATATGTTGGAGCTAATACAGGAGGGGAGCATATGAGGAAGTAAGGGAGAGCAGATGAGGTTTGAGAGGGCAAGTTGACAGTTCTCAGGACATAGTTAGCAGCAGGCCAAAGACCAGAGTCCGGCAGAACACACAGTCCAGCTGGAGGGTGTTTAAGAACCACAATTGCAAGGTATGCATGAGCAAAAAGAACACACACTAAGGGGACAGGAGAAAAGCCAACAGAATACAGGATGGATCTTATCCTATTACTGCCAAACTAGCCTCCATTTTAAAAAGCACATATTTTATCTGAAATAGTCTGTGTGCATTTGTAAGACAAGTAAAAAGCAGAAACAAGTGGAGTTTGTGTATGAATATCAAGTAAGACATAGATCCATCATTTTAAAAAAGACATGAGGAGTAGCATAACGACTGTGTTATCACAGATTATCGAAGCTGGGATGTTTGGGATGCTATACGATGGAATCCAAGTCAGGGTTTAGTAATTAAATGAATCCAGAGCCCTATGATGTAAGTGCAGCAATGTCTAGAAAAGGGACCCATGCAGATGAGTCCTTCATAACGGTGCTTCGCCATCAGAGAGAGAGAGAATCCATGCTGCTGCTCGCTATTTCTGTCTTTATGGGTGACAATACTTTCCCCAGAACTCTGCACTGACTCTGTGGCTCAGATTGCTATTGATACATGCTCAGGTGAGTAAAGCTTCATGGGTGCCTGAGCATTTGCACTATCAGGCCTGTTGTCAATTCCTCTCATGCCACTGGTGTCCTTTGAAATATTTTCTTCCCATATCCTGCCTAAGTGATTAAGTTGGATTGCACAATGAACAATGTTACTAAAGGAAAAATGGATATGAAGAGCTATGAGGTGATGTGAAGCACAAATTACCACCAATGATGAGTGTGTTCTTTTTAAATTAAGGAATAAAACGGAGCTGTCTGTTAAAGTTCCTTAAAGACTCAGGTAGGGATTTTAAACAGCATTCAGTGTTGGCCAAATTCTGCACCTATTGAAGTCAGGGCTGAGTGCTTCAGAAAACCTCTACTCTTTTATCCCCAGGGCATCCTCAAGGAGCTGTGTGAATCCACAGCAACAGATCATTCACAATCAGTTCCTGAGACACTGGCAAAATTAACCCCACCCTTCAACCAAGGAATGTTTATCTGCTTTCACCCCAGCACTAGAGAAGGACGAAACACCTCTCTCTGATTCCGATGACGCAGCAACCTGGCTTCACTGCCACTCCGACCAGCAGAGCTGTTGCAGTGGGACTGCCACTGAACCCTGGTTTCCTGAGACACGCTGGCATAAACAAGCCATTGCCGGCTCTGTGTTGCTCTATCCCACCTGGGGGGAGGGCTGGCTGTGTGTAGTCTCCAAACAACAGCATAATTCACAAGTGGTCTAATAAATTATTAACATAGAAAATCATATTGAAGCAAACAAACCTTAGGAAAATCTCATCTACAGAAACTCAATGTAGGATCATTACAGTGTGTAACCAGTGAATATTGCCCAATGTTTTTAATTGACCAACACTAACAATGAATGTGGTTTGCTAACTATTCAAAGAAGCGAAGAAAAGACATTTCCGTTGACTCTTTCACCTAGACATGCAGCAGGAGTTCAGCTATTAATATGAGAAGAATAATTTCATGGGGGCAATAATCAATATTGTGAACATGTTTTCTTTAGTTCTGTGGTGGAATATCTGATAATATTCACCAAAGGTTTGAGTAGAATTGCTGACCTTCTCTGGCAGTTCCTCTACTTTTGATCCTGTGCAGTAAACAATTAAGCACTTTATGTCATGTTCCGTTAATGGACTTGAGAAGAAACAAGGTTTTCCCCTTATAGCTTGCTCCAAATTAATTTCCCAGATACAGCATGGCAACCTCCCAGAGTAGAACAAATGTGCCATTGTTGGTTTTTGCCATCACTTAGAATGTGATACCTATCACAAACACTTACTCTTGTTTACCCCTGGGTGCCAGCTAACTGAATCTTTTCAGTATTAAATATTTACACACCTCTCAAGGCAAAATGTCAGCAGTGTCTTCAAGCCCTGTTCTGAAAGTAAAATAACCAGCCTGTGTGGACACACCTCTAACTCAAGGTTAGGGCTTTCTCATAGTGGGAGTGGCAGGAAGTGGTGGTGGACTGACAGCTCAGGGGCCGCAAGCCACAGAACAAGTATAGCAGTGAACCTTTGCAAACTCCAACCACACAATCCTATTGATGTGAGTCTATTCTGACATGGAGGAAGCATCTGTGTGGGTGAGTGGAGCACGCATGTCCCATGTCCCATGTCCCATGCGTGCTCTCTTCTGAGTGCGAACAATGGAGCTAACTGCAATGAGTTTATGTGATGTGAACAGCAGCAAATGGACTGAGATCACATAGAATCATAGAATAGCAGGGTTGGAAGAGACCTCAGGAGGTATCTTGTCCAACCCCCTGCTCAAAGCAGGACCAATCCCCACCTAAATCATCCCAGCCAGGGCTTTGTCAAGCCTGACCTTAAAAACCTCTAAGGAAGGAGATTCCACCTCCCTAGGGAACCCATTCCAGTGCTTCAAAGACCTTCCTAGTGAAACAGTGTTTCCTAATATCCAGCCTTGATCTCCCCCACTGCAACCTGAGACCATTGCTCCTTGTTCTGTCATCTGCCACCACTGAGAACAGCCAAACTCCATCCTCTTTGGAAGCTCCTTACAGTAGTTGAAAGCAGGTATCAAATCCCCCCTTATTCTTCTCTTCTGCAGACTAAACAATCCCAGTTCCCTCAGCCTCTCCTCTTATATCATGAGCTCCAAATCCCTAATAACTTTTGTTGCCTTCCGCTGGACTCTTTCCACATTTTCCAATTTTCCACATCCTTCTTGTAGTACGGGACCCAAAACTGGAGACAGTACTCCAGATGAGGCCTCACCAATGTTGAATAGAGGAGAATGATCACGTTCCTCAATCTACTGGCAGTGCTACAACTTATACTGCCCAAAATGCTGTTAGCCTTCTTGGTAAAAAGGGCACACTGTTGACTCATATCCAGCTTCTCGTCCACTGTAACCCCTAGGTACTTTTCTGCAGAACTGCTGCCTAGACACTCTGTCCCTAATCTGTAGCAGTGAATGGGATTCTTCCATCCTAAGTGCAGGACTCTGCACTTGTCCTTGTTGAACCTCATCAGATTTCTTTTGGCCCTATCCTACTCATTTCACATAGACTACTGAACAGCCATCCCATGGTTATGTATTCTGTTATTACCTACCAGACTGAGCCAGATCTTAAGTCAGGCATTCGAGGAATGTGTTGTTGGCAAGCCTTGAACCAGAGCTAGCCAGTTAGGATTAAAATGCAGTTCCACTACCAGGGCAAGTTGGGGCTCTCCATAAAGGTAATATACACTTTTCATGCCACCCTGGCTAGGCTAACATGTTTGGAATAGTAATAGAAATGGAACTACATTGGGTTCTTGTCATTCTGACATCTCTCTTTGTCCATGGTGTTATTTTAATAAGATTGGGCCACCATGTTTCTCAGATCTGCCTTTTCCCGTTTCTTTCTCATCTTTCAGTGAATATTTCATTTTTATTACTAGGTGTGGTTTTTTCACCACTATTCAATATATGTTTCCCAGCTGCTTTGAACTTTCTGACAAAGTGAAGAGATAATCATCCAATTATCAACTCAGTGTGAGACACAGGCAAGTAGTACTTCGAGTAACAAAGCAATGAGCAGTAATTAGATGCATGATTGCTTCCAAATCAGAGTGCCAAAATGCGTGTGTCTGTATGCTCCATCTGTGAAACCTTGCAGCATGCGTCTCCTGTATGGGTCTGATAAGGAAAATAAACCCCCGGCCCCAAAGCCAGGTCTTGATTAAGCTGCTAATGATTATATCAAGGCCATAGGCCTCAATCGTACTAACATATAGAAAATAAGAAAATAATCATTACTAACAAGCCTGAGGCTAATTCTCTGATTCTATTATACACAGACTCTGAAAATGTTGCTTAAGAAAAAGGGAAGTAATCAGTCCACCACTGCCAAAATGTACTAACAGCTTTTAGTTCATTAAGTTGCTTGTGCAAGCATTGATAACTCATGATGATTTGACAAAAGGTACAAACAATATGTATTTTTAGATACAGGTTCCTCAAAAGCTTAAGTAACTCGCAAGAGCTTCATTGCAAGTAGGGAAAAAACACCAGGTGTCAATGACTTAACATTTTTGAAACCTTTGTATGGGGAAGTAAAAGGAAACAGGCTTGCAACTTTAGCTATATTAATAGCAATTGTTTTCAACTAATGTTTTAGCAAATGTCATGTATTAGCCAAATAAGGTAATGACGGATATATAAGCTCATATGATAATTTGCAGTTTTAAACTTTAAAAGCACAAGTATCACTGCTGTAAGGCAGAGCGACCTGCCCCTTGCTAGGGAACTTGTCGTTTCTCCGTGTGTACACATGTATTCTCTGATTAATCAATAAAGGAGCCTCAGGCTGTCTGATCAACTCAACACGGTGGTGGTCATTTTCCACGACAGGACGTTCTAGGTTAACACTGACAAGGTACCATCCTCGCAATCTAGCATTATTAATATACTGCATTGGTGTCTTTTGGAAGAGATTTCTGACCTAATATAAAGCAATGACCATGACTCATAGAAGTAACTTTTGAAATAGGATTTTGCTGTAGTTCAGTCTTACAGGGAGGAATGGACAGACATTTTTATTCTTTGTAGTTCTGCATGTAGACTACATATAAAATGAAATTCTAAGACTGGATTTGGGATTTCTAACAATAACTTCATGCTTCAGGGTGAAATTATTAAAATATTAAGGACACCAAAATAAGGAAAATAATACTCAGATCATGTGTTAATTTCTATCTACTAATTAAATAATGGGCTATGCTTTGGAATTGACTCTATCAGAGACGAACAGAAGGGCTAATACATTTGGCTGAATACGAAGTTTGTTGTCAGGAACAAGACCTGGGAGATGGGTTGGAAACAGGAGGGAGCACGGGCTATAATGGCAGAGAGGAAGGAGGGGTCAGGGCGAAGCTGGGAGGCAAGATCAAACCAGTATCTTAGATGCCTTTATACAAATGCAAGAAGTATGGGTAATAAGCAGGAAGAACTGGAAGTGCTAATAAATAAATACAACTATGACATTATTGGCATTACTGAAACTTGGTGGGATAATACACACGACTGGAATGTTGGTGTGGATGGGTATAGTTTGCTCAGGAAGGATAGACAGGGGAAAAAGGGAGGAGGTGTTGCCTTATATATTAAAAATGTACACACTTGGACTGAGGTGGAGATGGACATAGGAGACGGAAGGGTGGAGAGTCTCTGGGTTAGGCTAAAAGGGGTAAAAAACACAGGTGATGTCGTGCTGGGAGTCTACTACAGGCCACCTAATCAGGCGGAAGAGGTGGATGAGGCTTTTTTCAAACAACTAACAAAATCATCCAAAGCCCAAGATTTGGTGGTGATGGGGGACTTCAACTATCCAGATATATGTTGGGAAAATAACACCGCGGGGCACAGACTATCCAATAAGTTCCTGGACTGCATTGCAGACAACTTTTTATTTCAGAAAGTTGGAAAAGCTACTAGGGGGGAAGCTGTTCTAGACTTAATTTTAACCAACAGGGAGGAACTTGTTGAGAATTTAAAAGTAGAAGGAAGCTTGGGTGAAAGTGATCATGAAATCATAGAATTTGCAATTCTAAGGAAGGGTAGAAAGGAGTACAGCAGAATAGAGACAATGGATTTCAGGAAGGCGGATTTTGGTAAGGTCAGAGAGCTGATAGGAAAGGTCCCATGGGAATTAAGACTGAGGGGAAAAACAACTGAGGAAAGTTGGCAGTTTTTCAAAGGGACGCTATTAAGGGCCCAGAAGCAAGTTATTCCGATGGTTAGGAAAGATAGAAATGTGGCAAAAGACCACCTTGGCTTACCCTTGAGATCTTGCGTGACCTACAAAATAAAAAGGCGGCATATAAAAAATGGAAACTAGGTCAGATCACGAAGGATGAATATAGGCAAATAACACAGGAATGCAGAGGCAAGATTAGAAAAGCAAAGGCACAAAATGAACTCAAACTAGCTATGGGAATAAAGGGAAACAAGAAGACTTTTTATCAATACATTAGAAGCAAGAGGAAGACTAAGGACAGGGTAGGCCCACTGCTCAATGAGGAGGGGGTAACAGTAACGGGAGACTTGGAAATGGCAGAGATGCTTAATGACTTCTTTGTTTCGGTCTTCACTGAGAAGTCTGAAGGAATGTCTAGTATAATGAATGCTTACGGGAAGAGGGTAGGTTTAGAAGAGAAAATAAGGAAAGAGCAAGTAAAAAATCACTTAGAAAAGTTAGATGCCTGCAAGTCACCAGGGCCTGATGAAATGCATCCTAGAATACTCAAGGAGTTAATAGAAGAGGTATCTGAGCCTCTAGCTATTATCTTTGGGAAATCATGGGAGACAGGGGAGATTCCAGAAGACTGGAAGGGGGCAAATATAGTGCCCATCTATAAAAAGGGAAATAAAAAAAACCCAGGAAACTACAGACCAGTTAGTTTAACTTCTGTGCCAGGGAAGATAATGGAGCAGGTAATCAAAGAAATCATCTGCAAACACTTGGAAGGTGGTAAGGTGATAGGGAATAGCCAGCATGGATTTGTAAAGAACAAATCGTGTCAAACTAATCTGATAACGTTCTTTGATAGGATAACGGGCCTTGTGGATAAGGGAGAAGCGGTGGATGTGATATACCTAGACTTTAGTAAGGCATTTGATACAGTTTCGCATGATATTCTTATAGATAAGCTAGGAAAGTACAATTTAGATGGGGCTACTATAAGGTGGGTGCATAACTGGCTGGATAACCGTACTCAGAGAGTAGTTGTTAATGGCTCCCAAACCTGCTGGAAAGGTATAACAAGTGGGGTTCCGCAGGGGTCTGTTCTGGGACCAGTTCTGTTCAATATCTTCATCAACGATTTAGATGTTGGCATAGAAAGTACGCTTATTAAGTTTGCGGACGATACCAAACTGGGAGGGATTGCAACTGCTCTGGAGGACAGGGTCAAAATTCAAAATGATCTGGACAAATTGGAGAAATGGTCTGAGGTAAACAGGATGAAGTTCAATAAAGATAAATGCAAAGTGCTCCACTTAGGAAGGAACAATCAGTTTCACACATACAGAATGGGAAGAGACTGTCTAGGACAGAGTATGGCAGAAAGAGATCTAGGGGTCATAGTGGACCACAAGCTTAATATGAGTGAACAGTGTGATACTGTTGCAAAAAAAGCAAACATGATTCTGGGATGCATTAACAGGTGTTTTGTAAACAAGACACGAGAAGTCATTCTTCCGCTTTACTCTGCGCTGGTTAGGCCTCAACTGGAGTATTGTGTCCAGTTCTGGGCACCACATTTCAAGAAAGATGTGGAGAAATTGGAGAGGGTCCAGAGAAGAGCAACAAGAATGATTAAAGGTCTTGAGAACATGACCTATGAAGGAAGGCTGAAGGAATTGGGTTTATTTAGTTTGGAAAAGAGAAGACTGAGAGGGGACCTGATAGCAGTTTTCAGGTATCTAAAAGGGTGTCATCAGGAGGAGGGAGAAAACTTGTTCACCTTAGCCTCCAATGATAGAACAAGAAGCAATGGGCTTAAACTGCAGCAAGGGAGATTTAGGTTGGACATTAGGAAAAAGTTCCTAACTGTCAGGGTAGTTAAACACTGGAATAGATTGCCTAGGGAAGTTGTGGAATCTCCATCGCTGGAGATATTTAAGAGTAGGTTAGATAAATGTCTATTAGGGATGGTCTAGACAGTATTTGGTCCTGCCATGAGGGCAGGGGACTGGACTCGATGACCTCTCGAGGTCCCTTCCAGTCCTAGAGTCTATGAGTCTATGAGTCATTTATATTTGGTCTGGTCTGGTTTTGTTTTTTGCCACTCTGTGTAATAGCTCAGGTGAAAGGAAACTTAGTTCCAGCATCTCCTCAGCTCCTTTTGGCCTTTTATCTTGGCCCAGACGGTGCACAGACTTGAGCTTTTGTCTCTCCATAAGCGTACTTTTGAGGATTCTCGGTCCATGCTGCTGGAGGTAAAAATGAATCTGGGACAGTGTTCAGTCCTATGGGGATTTGTTAGTCATCACCTACTGTTTCTATTTGCCTCTGACACCTTGGGGCATTGGGTTACTCGGGCAGGGGGTTCTCTTAGGAAGAAGTGCCTTCATTAACTCACAGGACCTCAGACCAGCTTCGTTTGCACTCACCGTTATCTGCAGAGATCTGTGCTATCCCCACACCTAGAAGCATATCCTGCCCCCAGCTCTGTGGGTACTGATGTCTCCCCGGCAAGGGAACTGAGTTGGTTCAATTGTGCAAAAAGAGGGACCATCATAAACCCGTTTCCATTCTTTGTGCCTACAGGATTGGTTAATAAAGGGAACTGTGTAGATCGCTGTTTATAAGGTGTTGGAGCTCCTACCACACAATATTCAAACTTTAAACAATAGCAATTTCCAGTGACAACAGGGCACATGTGAAATGGACTAAGAACTGGTGACTAACAGAACTCAAAGAGTAGCTGTTCAGGGGGAATCATCATCAAATGGGAATGTTCCCAGTGAGTTCTGCAGCGACTGGTATTGGGCTGACACTATTCAACATTTGCACCAATGGTCTCTAGGTAATAAAAAAGCAAGGATACAATTTGCAGTGGGCATAAGGATTGGTGGAGTGATAAATAATGATGTGGACAGGCCAATCATACACAGTGATCTGGATCACTCAGCAAGCTGAATTCAGCCAAATACTAAGGGACATACCTGGTACAGGGAATGCAGGCCACATCTACCAAAGGGGGCACTTGTCTTCAAGTAAAGGTGGGACTCCTTTTGGAAAGATATTCTGGTCAAAACCAAGTTGTTGGGCTCAATACAGTGATTAATGGGAGAAATCTTCTAGCCTGGGATACACAGCAGGTCAGATTGGCTGACCTAATGGACCCTTCTGGACTTAGACTCTATGCAGGAACGACATCTCTCCAGGCAGAGACCTGGTTCCATGGGGGCTCCGTGCATGGCATTGCACAGGGCTCTAGGTGGATGAGGCTAATGGTGGGCCAGAGCAGGGACGAATAAGGGGCTAATGACTCTGCCAATACTGCTTTCAGCACGGACTCTGCATCACTTGTTGGGGGTCCCACCTGCCACTCTTTTGAGGCCAAGCAGATATTTGGGTGTAAAGGGTTTTCTCCCTAGGGAAGGCCCTCTTTATTGACGGGCACTCGAGCCTCCTGCAGAGGCGGAGATGTGCATTCTCTCCACTGTCCCAGTTCTGCTTCCATTCACTCCCAATGCACAAATGGGACCTGGAAAGGGAAATAAATTAACCCTTGTGTCTTTTCTGCTTCTTTGTGATGGACAGAAAGACCGGGGAGGGTTTCTCCAAAGAATGGTTTATTGTTTAGCTTTTACATTACAGTGGTTTATTGTTTGGGCAGGTCTTGCCTGCCCAGGCGGACTCTGTGATGAAAACTGAGATGGGAGACTGATCACTTGATGGGGGAAGGCAGTTTTAGACACTTGATTTAAAACTCATTGGTCAGTTTATGTTTGTTCGCACATTTCACGACAATGTCTAAAGAGCACGTGGTGGAAAAGGTGAATAATTCAGGCCCCACCCCTCATCCCTTCAGGATAGGTGTGAGCTCACTCTATGCATGCATCTCTGGTGCCTCCAGAAGGTTCCCCAGCACAATGAGATGCAATGTTGCTGATTTCCATGAGGTGAACAAGCAGAGGATCAAATCTAAACCTCATTTTTTTATACAAACCTTCCAGGCCTGTTTTTATATGTCAGATGCAAAAAAAAGGTACAAATACAATTATGACAATGTCCTTCTTATGAGTGGTGAAGAAACCCTACTGTGAGACTAATTTCTCCTAAACGCTTTCCACCATCCAGGAGACTGGGACGATTAAAGTCAGGTTCCATGGCACAGGTATGATGCAGTGCTCTGAGGGTCACTGTGAAAGTTGAGACATTACTGATTGAGGTTGGATGTTCTCTCCTTTAGGTGCAATGCCAAAGAACTCAGACAGGTTTAAATGAGGTTATTATTTGACCAGGAGAGCGAACATATAGAAAGAATAAAGGGTTGTTTTTCTCTGCAAGGTCTTTTCCTCCTGGAGTCTGGAATTTTGCACCTTAACTGGGAAATCAGGGGATAGTAATTGGGGAATGAAACAGCAGCTGTTGCGGAGGGGAATGGATGGACGTGCACTTGTGGGAGCAGAGGGGAGCATTCTGAGGTGCTGAGAGGTTTTGTGTCTGGGTGTAATGGCCTCTGATTAGACTATTCAGTGGGAAGCTTGAGACCACTCGGATTTGATGATCCTATAGCAGGGGGAGTGCGAACACCTGTTCCAACAGTAGGGCTGGGTAACACGAATCCCACACTATGACACCAGCTCACACTAACACAATAGAGAATTGCTTCAAGAGGCTTTCATTTAGCATCGCTTCTCCTCCACGCCTCCAGCATGCCTTGCCTTGCCTTGCCATTCTGCATGTTAATGTTTTACATATTCTGTCTGGGATGGGCAGGCAGGCCATATGTCTGGTTTTATACTGAAGAGTCCTCTGTTTGGGTGGTTTATCCCCCATCCACTATTGGGACCAAACCGGATGTGGTTTCGTCCAATATCAGCTGGGGGACACCATTTTGAACAGTGAGCCCGACTGGCTCACACCGAGAGCTACTCCAGGCCACTCAGGGACTTCACGTGTAAGTGTGCGCTGCCGAGCATGTTCCAGCTGGAGAAGCAGGTTAAAAGGGCCTCAGACACTCAGGCAAGGGATAGTAGACAGGCTGCAAGAGAGAGGAACCCTCCTCTGGGAAGCCAGACAAAAGGCTGAGCCTGAAACGGTACCACGAAGTGGATAAGGTCCCTGGTAAGACCCTTCTCCAGCCCCGCTCCATTGAGAACCAGCTGGTCCTGCAAGGCCCTGCTTCTATATGAAGAGACATACAGGTTGGAAATAGGCCAGGGCAGCAGACTTAGGATCTCTGCAGGGAGGACCCTGCCTGTGCTGCTTTCTATATCCCATAGGATAAGTCTCCCTATTATATCTACCCCATTACATCCCTTGGATTGCCTTCTCTTACACTCACTTGTAGTGCAGGAACCCTACCAGGCCTGTATCCTGTAAGATATGAGCTGGAGCATAAGGTAGTGTAGGTGTGGTTAAGTAGGCCGTAACCCTTGGCACAAGTTACCTGTAGATCTGGGGAACTAAGGAGAACTTGCTCAATGGTGGGAGTCAGAATATTCCGGTAAGTGTGACCACAAGGAGCCTGGAAGTAATAACCGCCAGTCCAGTTAGGCGAGGGGTGACGGTGTGATCATGAGCTGAAATGGCAGATACGTATCAATATGTTAACCCACAGAATACGTACAGCTCATTATTATACTGGCGAAAAGCCTAAATATGGGCATGGAGGACTGAGCATGGGCAGATGTTGCTGTGGCCCTATAAGAGGACAGTCACCATGTAATCTGGAGTTGTTCTTTCCTGGGCCTCACCCATTGCCGTCTGCGTCTTTTCTACTTGACCCTTCAACTTGCTGGGGAACTTGGACCATCTGACACTGCCAGAGCCCGGGCTGGTCCTTTTGTCTCTTACTACCAGATCCTTAACTAAGGGTGTAAGTATGCAATTCTAAGAGATTATGCATTGAATGATACCACAGATGACCCCGATCTTGTATTATCTCCATCTTGTTATGGGCTTGGGGCTTTCCTAGCTTTTTCCATTATTGTAATAAAGGTATCTAAGGTTTTACTTTGCCCTCACTGTGATCCCTTTTCATCTGCTCAGAAACTTCCCGGAAGATATTGAACTCCACAGTGTGAATTCTTTGTGGCCTGATTCTGGGGGGACAACCTTTCACAGTCAGATCAACTGGCCAGTAATCTGAATATTATTCATCTTTATAAAGGACAGACAACATGGTCCTGGGCTGGGAGCTGGTGGAGAGGGAGGGCCTGGGTCCCCTCTCCACACACTTCTTGAGAGCTGGCATGCTGATGCAGGTGAAGGTCAGAAGATTCCCTGTGTAGGGTCAGAAATTGGTACCTCTACGACCCTGAAAGAGAGGCAAGGAGCTGGCGGTCAGCTGCACTAACCACTAGGCTGCCCAGACTGTCTGTGCTGCACTCAAATGCTAAAATGACTCATCAATCACTGTCCTTCCCTCTTGCATATTTCCAGTCTAAAGCCACATTAAAGAGGTGTGCGTGTGTGTGTTTCTGTGTAAGACAGTGGCAGAGGAAGCAATAGTGGTTTCTGTCTCACTACAGTAACACTGTTCCAGAGGATTTTACATTTTTAGACTAGACTCCCTGAGAATGTATTCTATCCACAGTGTTACTGCTTGTTATGCCTGAGCAAGTGTATCAGTCATCCTTCTCTAACAAGCTCCCTCGGGAGCAGCTGATCTTATCCTCTGGTTGCTTTCATTTGTCTTTGCTGTATTAGGCTCCTTTCTCTAAAAGTTTGGGACTAAAATGTTATAGACAGCACTGCAGCACCTGATGCTGCTTTGGAAGGGGGCGAGGAAACCCTTCGACCAGTGAAGGAAAAGTGTTCACAATTCTTCCCTTCTGATTTGCTCAGTGGGAAACTCTTTTCTTTTTTCATAAATAACAAGAGCAACGTCCACTATCAGGCTGGTTGTTGATGTTCAAGGCAAAGTATTGATTTGGATTGTGACGCCTTTTCTCTTTGCCAAGGGCCAAGGATAGCTGACAGCTGTCTCTGACTTATTCCCTCTGTGTGATTGCTCAGGGAGAGTGAGATCCATCCTGGGCAGAGGGGCCAGCACAAGGCCGAGGAGCCACAGAAGTCTCTCTGAAGGCCTCCCTGAGGGCTGAAGTGGGCTGTCAGTGATGCCTGTGACTTGTGCTGGATCTGCTCTCCTCTTGGTCTTGAATTTAGATCCAAATGATGCTGGGAGTAATTTTTTGTTCTGTAGCTTTTTCATGAGAAGTTTATTGAGAGGAATTTAAATTGAAGCTGTTTGTTTAGTTCTGACTGGCCAAGGTTTTCAAGAGTGGTGAGGGATGTGGGGCCCTACGTAAGACACCGGAATGGGCCCAGTTTCAGAAAGTGCTGAGTCTGTCTCAAGTTGCACATTGAAGATGAAGGCACCTACTTCACTACTCAGTCTTGAAAATCTTGGCCATTTTGTACTTTACCATCTATAGGAAATTGTACTATGAGAGCAATGGTCCATTGTGCATATAAAGGTTTCCCATATGAGGCACCTTTACTGTGTGGATCATAAAATGCAAATGATGTGAATGTATGTGCTGAATTCTGTGCACTGGTGCGCACACACTCATATGCACAAATAGTATAAACTAAACCATATCATGGGCCTCAATGATCCCTTTCAATTCCCCCAATACAGAAGATGGTCCAGAGATGAATAGAGCTGAACCACTCAGGAATAGTGACCGTAAAGTAATTATAGTTAACATCCGTGTGGGGTGAAAATGCCAAATAACCCCCCACAGAAGCATTTAACTTCCAAAAGGGGAGCTATACAAAACTGAAGACACTAGTTAAATGGAAATTGAAAGGAACGGTCACCAGGGTGGAAAGCCTGAAAACTGGGGAGCAATGGACACAAAACACCTAACTGGCTTCAAGACTGAGCTTGATACATTTATGGAGGGGATGGTAGGATGGGACTGCCTACAATGGCATGTAGCCCATCTGCAACTGCTAGCAACAAATATCTCCAGTGGCTGGTGATGGGACACTGGATGGGGAGGGCTCTGGCTTACTACAGAGAATTCTTTCCCAGGTGTCTGGCTGGGTGGGTCTTGCCCACATGCTCCAGGTCTAACAGATCACCATATTTGGGGCCGGGAAGCACTTTTCCCCCAGATTAAATTGGCAGAGACCCTGGCTTTTTTTCACCTTCCTCTGCAGCGTGGGGCACGGGTCACGTGCAGGTTTACACTAGTGTAAGTGGTGAATTCTCTGTAACTTGAAGTCTTTAAACCATGATTTGAGGTAACTCAGCCAGAGCTTAGGGGCCTGTTACAGGAGTGAGTGGGCGAGGGGCCGTGGCTTGTGATGTGCAGGAGGTCAGATTAGATGATCATGATTACAGCTATGTTTTAGTCACAGGTATTTCTTGTAAAAGTCATGGCCAGGTCACGGGCAGTAAACAAAAATTCACGGCCTCTCACTGTCCATGACTTTTACTACATACCCCTGACTAAAACTGGGGGGGAGGGGCAGGGGCTGAGAGAGGGCGGCCCGGGTGCTGTGGGGCAAGCGGTGGCATGCAGCCCAGGATCCCCACTGGTGCTGGAGGGGAGGGGATTGGCGGGGCCGATTGTGACCAATGGGAGCTGCGGGGGCAGTGCCTGCAGGCGGGGGCAGCACACGGAGCTGCCTGGCCATGCTCCCACCTAGCAGATGAGCCAGGAGGATGTTGCCACTTCTGAGGAGCCCCCCCAAGCAAGCGCTGCCCAGAGCCCTCCTCACCCCATCCCATGCCCCAACGCCCTGCCCGCTCCCACACCCAAACTCGGCTGCATGGGGAGGGTGAGCGGAGGCCCGAGACTGCCTCAGCAGTGGCTGTGTGAGTTGCCCCTGAGCCAGGCTCACCGGCAATTGCAGAGGTCACGGAGGTCACGGAAAGTCACGGAATCTATGATTCCACAACCTCCATTACAAACTCGCAGACTTCATCATGATGGTCCATTCTGATCTTAAAGTCTATGAGTCTATGGGAACAGCATGCAGACTATTTAAAAACACAAAAATAGAGGCTCAAACTAAATGTATATCACAAATCAGAAAAAAAAACCCAGCAAAGGGACCAGCAATATGCCACCGTGGCTTAACAACTGAGTAAAAGAGGCAGTTAGACATCCTTTAAAAATGGGAAGTCAAATCCTACTAAAGAAAATAGAACAGAGCATAAACACTGGCATGTCAGGACTGAAAGTACAATTGAGCATGACAAAAAGAATTTGAAGAGCAACTAGCATAAGACACAAAAACTAACAGCAAACACTTTTTTTAAGTATATCAGAAGCAGGAAACCTGCCAAACAATTGTTGGGAGGGGTGCGCACCAGAAAATCGAGGTATTAAAGGAGCACTCAAAGAAGACAGGCCCTGGTGACTTACAGGCATGTAACTTTTCTAAGTGATTTTTAACTATATATATTCAGAAATGACTTGGAAAAGGGAGTAAACACTGAGATGGCAAAGTCTGCAGACAACACAAAGTATCCGAGAGGTAGCCATGTTAGTCTGGATCTGTAAAAGCAACAAAGAGTCCCGTGGCACCTTATAGACTAATAGATGTATTGGAGCACAAGATTTCATGATGAAATGGGTATTCACCCACGAAAGCTCATGCTCCAATACATCTGTTAGTCTATAAGGTACCACAGGACTCTTTGTAGGCAACACAAAGATACTCAGGATAGATAAGGCCAAAGCAGACTGCAAAGAGTTCCAAGGGAATCTCACAAAACTGTGTGACTGGGCAACAAAATGGCTGATGAAATTCAGTGCTGATAAATGCAAAAAAAAATCACATTGGAAAACATAAAACCAACTATATATACAAAATAATGAGACCTAAATTTGCTGTTACCAATAAAGAAAGGAATCTTGTAGTCAGTGTAGATAGTTTCCTGGAAACATCCACTCAATGTGCAGCAGCAGTCAAGAAAATCTAACAGAATGTTAGGAATCTTTAGTAAAGGAATAGATAATAAAACAGAAAATATCATAATGCCACTATATACCCCCACATCTTGAATATTGAGTGCAGTTTTGGTCACCCCATCTCAGAAAAAGATATAATCGAATTTAGAAAAAATTACAGAGACTGGCAACTAAAATGAGAGAGGGGCATGGAACAGTACCATCTGAGACGGGGACTACTTAGCTCAGAAAAGAGAAGACTAAGGGGGGATCTGATAAAGATCTTTAAAATCACGAGCAGTGTGGAGAAAGTGAATAAAGAAGTGTTATTTATCCTATCACATAAGGTAAATGCCAGGGTCCACCCAATGAAATGAATAAGCAGCAGGTTTAAAACAAACAAAAGGTAATACATCTTCACAGAACGCACAGTGAACCTGTGGAACTCATTGCCAGGGGATGTTGTGAAGGTCAAAAGTATAACTGGGTTCAACAAAGAATTGGGTAAGTTCATGAAGGACAGGTCCATCATCACTACTAGCCATGATAGTCTGGGATGCAACCCTATGCGCTTAGTGTCCCTGTATCTCCAACTGCCATCTGGCACTGGACAGGAAACTGGGCTAGTTTGACCATTTGTCTGATCCAGTATGGCATACATGTGTTCTTAAAATCTTAAAACTAACCTCCCTGCTTTAAAGTAGAATCAAAATTTCAAAAGTAATTTGCACAATGCTATTTCTCCTTCCACCATTCAGTGAATCCATTTTTATTCATCTACCACTGGCATATAAGCTGCTGTGATTAATATTTATATTTATGGTGAATCTAACCAATACTGACGTTTGTTCTGAGTGGGGAAAAAATACTATTACAATAGTTTTAAATGATCCCTGTGAACCTGGGAAGTACTGATTATATTTCATATAGTTTCCATGAGATCACTCTAATTTCTGAGGTTATTTGGTGTCAAAAGAGTTTATTATAAAATTGTGCATTACAGGTGGAGCTGGTAATGCTATCAAAGGTTAAGATTGCCTTACGCTTTCTCTTATAAGAACCTGTTTTCAGCTGCTTATGACTTTGCTAAATTGAACCCATTCTGGCTGAAATGTTCTTAGACAGGTCCCAGCTCAGGTAATTTTTTTTTTTTTTTTAAGTTTCATGTAAAATGATTAAGTCATTTCCAAGAATCAGATTAGGGGAAAATATATCTTACCCTTGTTAAAAGTATTCTTACAACTGTTTTGTTGAGAAACTCTAGCATCTCTATGCTTTGGAGCCGGGAGTTGCAATTTGGCAAGGAGGTTTCCCTGTTGTGAAGGATATGCCTTTCGCTATCCCATGAAAATTCACCTAAATCATAGAATCATAGGACTGCAAGGGACTTTAAGAGGTCATCTAGTCCAGTCCTCTGCACTGAGGACAAAGTATTATCTAGACCATCCCTGCCTGACAGGTGTTTGTCTAACCTCCTCTTAAATGTGGCCAAGTTATATGACTTTGAAAAAATTCAGCTTGCACATGCTCAGTAAACTCTTGTTAAAGTTTGGCTAATTCTCAGAAGATTCCATCCAAGCTGGGCATACTCCATGCCCTCACAACCTTAATTTGACCCTCTTCTGCATATGCATATAGATTCATAGATTCATAGATTCTAGGGTCAGAAGGGACCAACATGATCATCTAGTCCAACCCCCTGCACAAAGCAGGCCACAGAACTCTACCCATCCACTTCTATAACAAACCCCTAACCTATGTCCGAGTTATTGAAGTTTTCAAATTGTGGTTTGAAGACCTCAGGCTGCAGAGAATCCACCAGCAAGTGACCCATGCCCCACGCTGCAGAGGAAGGCAAAAAACCTCCAGGGCCTCTGTCAATCTGCCCTGGAGGAAAATTCCTTCCCGACCCCAAATATGACGATCAGCTAAATCCTGAGCATGTGGGCAAGACTCACCAGCAAGCACTCAGGAAATAATTCTCTGCAGTAACTCAGATCCCATCCCATCCAACATCCCATCACCGACCACTGGGCATACTTATTTGCTGATAATCAAAGATCAATTGCCAAAATTAGGCTATCCCATCATACTATCCCTTCCATAAACTTATCAAGCTTAGTCTTAAAGCCAGATATGTCTTTTGCCCCCACTACTCCCCTTGGAAGGCTGTTCCAAAACTTCACTCCTCTAATGGTTAGAAACCTTCGTCTAATTTCAAGTCTAAACTTCCTAGTGTCCAATTTATACCCATTCGTTCTTGTATCTACATTGGTTCTAAGCTTAAATAATTCCTCTCCCTCCCTAATATTAATCCCTCTGATATATTTATAAAGAGCAAGCATATCCCCCCCAGCCTTCTTTTGGCTAGACTAAACAAGCCAAGCTCTTTGAGTCTCCTTTCATAAGGCAGGTTTTCCATTCCTCGGATCATCCTAGTAGCCCGTCTCTGAACCTGTTCCAGTTTGAATTCATCCTTCTTAAACATGGGAGACCAGAACTGCACACAGTACTCCAGGTGGGGTCTCACCAGCGCCTTATATAACGGTACTAACACCTCCTTATCTTCGCTGGAAATACCTTGCCTGATGCATCCTAAAACCGCATTAGCTTTTTTAACGGTGTCATAAACAGATAGCTAAGGGTTAATGTCTCTTTCACCTGAAGCACCTGACCAGAGGACCAATCAGGAAACCGGATTTTTTCAACTTTGGGTGGAGGGAATTTTGTGTCTGAGGTCTTTGTCTGTCTGCCTGCTTTCTTTGAGCTTTGGAGAAGTAGTTTCTGCTTTCTAATCTTCTGTTTCTAAGTGTAAGGACAAAGAGATCAGATAGTAAGTTATATGGTTTCTTTTCTTTGGTATTTACATGAATATAAGTGCTGGAGTGCTTTGATTTGTATTCTTTTTGAATAAGGCTGTTTATTCATATTTCTTTTAAGCAATTAACCCTGTATTTGTCACCTTAATACAGAGAGACCATTTGTATGTATTTTTCTTTCTTTTTTATATAAAGCTTTCTTTTTAAAACCTATTAAAGTTTTCTTTACTGGGAAATTTCAGGGAAATTGAGTCTGTACTCACCAGGAATTGGTGGGAGGAAGAAATCAGGGGGAGATCTGTGTGTGTTGGATTTGCTAGCCTGATTTTGCATTCCCTCTGGCTGAAGAGGAAAGTGCTTTTGTTTCCAGGACTGGGAACGGAGAGGGGGAGTCACTCTGTTTGGATTCACAGAGCTTGTGTCTGTGTATCTCTCCAGGAGCACCTGGAGGGGGGAAGGGAAAAAGGATTATTTCCCTTTGTTGTGAGACCCAAGGGATTTGGGTCTTGGGGTCCCCAGGGAAGGTTTTTCAGGGGGAACCAGAGTGCCCCAAAACACTCTAATTTTTAGGTGGTGGCAGCAAGTACCAGGTCCAAGCTGGTAACTAAGCTTGGAGGTTTTCATGCTAACTCCCATATTTTGGACGCTAAGGTCCAAATCTGGGACTAAAGTTATGACAAACGGCCATATCACATTGGCGGCTCATAGTCATCCTGTGATCAACCAATACCCCAAGGTCCTTCTCCTCCTCTGTTGCTTCCAACTGATGCGTCCCCAATGTATATCTAAAATTTTTATTATTAATCCCTAAGTGCATGACCTTGCACTTTTCACTATTAAATTTCATCCTATTACTATTACTCCAGTTTACAAAGCCATCCAGATCTTCCTGTATGATATCCCGGTCCTTCTCCGTGGTAGCAATACCCCACAGGTTTGCATATGATATAGTGTTTAATTATATTAACGTGCTATTTTTCCACAGGAGAGCCGTCTCATTCAGTGCATACAATGGACCTGCCTTGATTATGATTCAGGGTTGTGTAGAGAATTTCTTGCAGAATTTTATAGCTATGTAGCGAATGAAGCCAGAGGCAATGCTTAGTGGGGGGGCATGCAGGATCATGTCCCCTCCCCCTGATTTCTGCTAAGGTTTATATGCCCTGCTCTGAATCACGCTGCATGTCACCCGAACCTTTACATTCCCTCTCCCTGCCCCCACTATCAAGAGTTACGCATCATCTCTGAGTAAGGCAGAGGAAGGAGGGCCCTGTGATGAAGGCAGTTGAAGGCTGCCCTGGAGGATTCTATCCATGCTTCTACCACAGAGTTCCTAGGAGATGCTGAGCAAGTCATTTAAACCAGACTTTTCACAGGCAGCCACTGATTTACGTGCTCTGTATTTTCTGGGTGCCCAAGTTGAGATTCTGGTCTGATTTGCAGAAATACTAAGCACTCAGAACTACAACTCAATTCAACTCATTTATAGTAGGGTCCTGGGGAATGGTGGAGAGAATGTAACACAATGGATGGATTTTGATCACATAGTGACCTATCTAAAAATGAGGACATTTTCGGATGAGGTTGAGGACTCCACTAAGGAGCTGATGGGTTTTCTATTTTCAGATAAGCCATCATTATCTTTGTTTCATTTTCCTGATAATTCTGTGCTGTGTAAAAGCCACAATGAGCTGATTTCCCATCTGCTACTTCTAGCAAAAAAAATAATAATAACGTAGTGGTGGAGGGCACAAAACTCCCCCAAATGAATTGATGGATTCCAAAATTATGGGAAATCCTAGAATTAGACAAGCTGACTCATCAAGTCAGAGTTCTGCCAAGTAGAAGGGGGAAAAAAGATACATATCTAGACACATCATTTTCCGGCCATGAAACCTTGGAGACTGAGGACTTCTTGTGAATACTATGGGTGGGAGAAACTGCAGCCCCACTATCCTAGTATGATGGATTTCTGAAGCCAGTTGATGCATTTGAACTTGTATGTGTCCCAAACCTATTTTTTGTGGAATTGTGAAGTTAGCATAAGAATGACTTTGTATGAATTTGCTGGCTCTGCTAATAAATAAAAAGAATAAAGTACAGAGCTCCATAATAGCTAGGTAGGCACTGGGATACGTACACCATGTGAGATAAAAGCCTGTGTTGGCGTGAGAAGGGTTTAGAAGCCTGTATTGTGATGGGCTTGTAAACTCTTTGGGACAGAGGCTGTATCTTCATGCAATGCCTAGCACAGTGGAGATCTGAACTGGATGAAACCTCTAAGCACTACCACGGTATAAAACAATAATTACAAATTATTGTAAGATGCAGACTAGTTCAGGACAGAGAGGCAGCCTTCTCTTGGGATTTCCTTGTTTCAATTAGTTTTATTTGCAATCTTTGCATATGTCCCAGATTTTGTAAATATAAAAAATTTAAAAATATATAAAAATCTTTATTTTTAAAAGATTTCCGACCGATCCTGGTGGAGATCCGGCCACTCCCAAGAGAAGGGAGTGCACTAGACACCTACCACTGAAATCACTGTGGCCATACCAGCTCTGTCTGAAAGGAACCATGTGAGTTAATGTCTGAGGTCCTTTGAGGTGCCTCAGCATGCGCTGAGATTTGAATCATACTGACATGTCTTCAAAGCAGTACAGCACTGATGGAAAGGTACACTTCAGAATCTCCCAGTGACTTATTATCTGTGGATGACTGACACAATAGACTGTAGTAGTTTCTTCAGAGCTGCTGCACTCTGTCATGTCAAGGGGTATGCAAAGAGCCTATGAGTGTGAATCATCACATGTGCACAAAGGAATCCCTGTGAAACTCTGCAGGAAGGGTGGTTACAGCACTTGGCTCAGAGGGCTTTGCTGAGCTGTTTTGCTTATTCTGTTCCGGTGGAACCCAACTGAGAGTGCCAATTCAGGACCAATTGCTCAAACAGGGCAGTTACAGCCTAAGGCTGGGGTTTTTCCACCTCTAAGGCAAACCAAACCAGCCAGACAAAAAGGACTTTGGTTTCACCCCACTGGCTAACCACAAGTCACACAAGCAATTTCCTTAGACACTCCAGTCTCACAGTATCACCACCAGTGCCACCCGTCCTGGGGATGAATGGTTATGAAAACCAACACCCCAATGAAAGAAAAAAGGTTCTCTTGATCCCAAAGAATCAAGCCCCAGACCCAGGTCAATATACACATCAGATCTTACCCACAAATCATGCTGTTGCCAATCCTTTAGAATCTAAAATCTAAAGGTTTATTCATAAAGGGAAAAAGATGGAGACTAGAGCTAGAATTGGTTAAATGGAATCAATTCCATACAGTAATGGCAAAGTTCTTAGTTCAGGCTTGTAGCAGTGATGGAGTAAACTGCAGGTTCAAATTAAGTCTCTGGAGTACATCCCCCGCTGGGATGGGTCATCAGTCTTTTGTGCAGAGTTTCAGTTTGTAGCAAAGTCCCTCCAGAGGTAGGAAGCAGGATTGAAGACAAGATGGAGATGAGGCATCAGCCTTATATAGGCTCTTCCAGGGGTAAGAACTTCTTTGTTCTTACTGTGGAAAATTACAGCAAAATGGAGTTTGCAGTCACATGGGCCAGTTCCTGCACACCCTACTGAGTTACAAGGCGTATCTGCCTCCTCTCAATGGGTCAATTGTGTAGCTGATGGTCCTTAATGGGCCATCAAGCAGGCTAAGCAGAGCTAACACCCACTTGTCTGTGATTTTTCCCAGTAACACAGCACAAATTTGAAATACAGACAGTATAGAGCCAATACTCATAACTTCAACTACAAAATGATACAGACATACAGACAGCGTAATCATAACCAGCAACCCAGAACCTGGTCTTAGACACCTTATATGACCCCCTTTACATAGGATTTGGTGCCACTACAGGACCTTGGTTGCAAACCATGTTCTATATGTTCCAGTTTATATCAATAATGTCACACCCCAATGTGTTCAAAACACCTGAAAAAGCCATTTCAAAGAAAGGTGCCTGAACTGGGAAGTGTGAAACCCGAAGGGAAATTCCTTAGGATAATAGTTCTCAAACTTCATTGCACCCCAATGCCCTTCTGGCAATAAAAATTACTACATGACCCCAGGTGGAGGGAAATGGGAGAGCGGAGCTGGAGGTTGAGTCCCACTGTCCTGGGCAGGTGGGGGAACCAGAGCCCGAGCCCTGCTTCCTTCCGAGTCTAATGCTGGCGACCCCATTAAAATAGGGTCATGAACCACTTTGGGGTCCTGATCCACAGTTTGAGAGCTGCTGCCTTAGGATGTTGTGCACAAAGACTAATCTCCCATGGAGTCAGACTGTCAAACTCAGAGTGATATTGCTGTGAACACCTTCATGAATTCTTCTTCCAGTTCCCAAAGTTCAGATGCCTTCACTCTCACGGATGGAAGCTATTATGTACACTCAGCAATAAGCTGCATTTGGAAATGTCTGTGAGGATAGGGACTGTACTGTGTGGGGGAATAATCTGTCTTCTTGCTAGGTTCGAAACTCTGCCATAATATTGAGTTCATGTTTAAAAGCAAATTAGTACTTTGCTGTCTTATTGTGGAGCAGAATCATAACCTTTCCATGATAATTGTTATGCTATAATATGATAATATATTATAATTACTAGTAATTGCTCCAGAACATATTACTGCCTAACATGCCCATCCTACTTTCACACTGATAAAGCCTTTGTACCACACCACACTATCGCTGTGTGTGCAAAGCCTATCACCTTTTTAACAATAGTGCGGGAGCTGTACAAACGTTGTTCAAACCTAACAGAAGTTCCTTTAATAAAAGAAAAATCAAGGTTTCTCTTCTAGTTATAAAGGGCATTCATCACCATTTCACACCAGACACTGCAAAATAAATGGAGATTTCAACTTTCTTTTGAAAATAACATGAAGTGTTTTCCTGGCCGATGTATGCTCACGAATCAAAGAGTCTTTATACCATTAATGAATTTGGCTCATAGAGTCTTAGAAGTCCTAAGTAACGGCTATGGACCGTGAGAGAGAGATGGTAATTGACAATTTTTACAGCGTCTTTGTTAAGAGTTTTGAAAATTAAATCCATGTGTGGTTCCTATTTTACATTAAAATGTTCAACTATAAAGAAGAGGGTGAATGACTGAAGCCAGTTTTAATTCTCAGTGTCTAAGGTCTTCGGATTAAAATGCACAATGTGCTGCAATGACTTGAACACAACCCTGCTGCATGGCAGCACGACAGAGCCTAGGTGAGAATCTCAGCGATGTTACTTACACCTTGTGACTGGCCTAGGGGCTGATTTCTAGGACAGTGGTTCCCATACTTGTTCCGCCGCTTGTACAGGAAAAGCCTCTGGCGGGCCGGGCCAGTTTGTGTACCTGCCGTGTCTGCATATTTGGCCGATGGTGGCTCCCAGCGGCCACAGTTCACTGCTCCAGACCAATGGCCTGCTCCGCTTCCAGCAGCTCCCATTGGCCAACTCCTTTAGCACCCTCGGATACAGCGCATCTGGCCCCATGGACTTGTGCTCGTCCAGTTTTTCTAAATAGTCCCAAACCACCTCTTTCTCCACAGAGGGCTGGTCACCTCCTCCCCATGCTGTGCTGCCCAGTGCAGCAGTCTGGGAGCTGACCTTGTTTGTGAAGACAGGGGCAAAAAAAGCATTGAGTACATTAGCTTTTCCCACATCCTCTGTCACCAGGTTGCCTCTCTCATTCAGTAAGGGGCACACAATTTCCTTGCCTTTCTTCTTGTTGCTAACATACCTGAAGAAACCCTTCTTGTTACTCTTAACATCTCTTGCTAGCTGCAACTCCAAGTGTGATTTGGCCTTCCTGATTTCACTCCTGCATGTCTGAGCAAGATTTTTATACTCTTCCCTGGTCATTTGTCCAATCTTCCACTTCTTGTAAGCTTCTTTTTTGCATTTAAGGTCAGCAAGGATTTCACTGTTAAGCCAAGCTGGTCACCTGCCATATTTACTATTCTTTCTACACATTGGGGTGGTTTTTTCCTGCAACCTCAATAAAGATTTTTTAAAATACAGCCAGCTCTCCTGGACTCCTTTCTCCCTCATGTTATTCTCCCAGGGGATCCTGTCTATCAGTTCCCTGAGGGAGTCAAAGTCTGCTTTTATGTAAAGTCTGTAGTCCAGCCAGACCAGAGGGACACATTTCAACGTAATCAAAGGGATCTAGGAGTAACCCCAGAAAGTTCTAACACATTGACAGTAGACGTAGACTCTGGCATTTCCCATCTGACTGATCCTTTCTCATCAAAGCACAAGAGGAGAAACTGTTGAGGAACAAGAGAACAACTCAGACTCTAATGAAAAGCTGATACTGAGAAGATCAGACGGGGTGATTAAATGTCCTGAAAGAAATATAGAAACTTGCTAACCTGCCTAGAGAAGGTGTAGTTGAGGAAAGTGAGTGGTAAAGACTCAGAGTGATGTGCTGGTAACCTCTTCTCTTTAGATAGTTGACACACTTGGGTTTATGGAAATGTACTTCATGGGTTGAGAATTTCATGCATATGTTATTTCATAGGTGTTAGCTGTTTATATATACACCTTTACCCCGATATAATGCGCCCTGATATAGCATAAATTCGGATATAACGTGGTAAAGCAGCGCTCCGAGGTGGGGGCAGGGCCGAGCACTCTGGCGGAGCAAAGCAAGTCTGATATAACGCTGTTTCACCTATAACGCAGTAAGATTTTTTGGCTCCTGAGGACAGCGTTATGTCGGGGTAGAGGTGTATATGAGTTAATTTGTGATGGGCTATTTTAAAGAGGGAAGATGCAGAGAGATGTTTAAAGAAGATTATAATTTAGAGACACTCCTTCATAAGGGACAGAACTGGGATCATAAAAATTTGGAGAGGTGTCCTGGAGGTGGGGCCTGGGACACCACGTGGCCATGTGCAGCAGTTCACTACAGAAGCTCTCCAGTTTGCTTTACTTTTTACTAAAACTTTTAATTCTTTCTCCTTCATTGGGTTTGTTATTTAATTAATCCAGGGGTGGGCAACCTTTCAGAAGTGCTGTGCCAAGTCTTCATTTATTCACTCTCATTTAAGGTTTCATGTGCCAGTAATATATTTTAATGTTTTTAGGTCTCTTTCTATAAGTCTGCAATATATAACTAAACTATTGTTGTATGTAAAGTAAATATGGTTTTTAAAATGTTTAAGAAGCTTCATTTAAAATTAAATTAAAATTTCGATCCCCCTGAACTGGTGGCCAGGACCTGGGCAGTGTGAGTGCCACTGACAATCAGCTTGTGTGCCTCCTTCGGCATGCATGCCATAGGTTGCCTACCCCTGAATTAACCCCAAGATCACTACAGGCCCAATAGGCTTTCTGATGGATACCACGATTGCATAATTTAAAGCTGAGTGTATATCATCATTGCGGACTATGGACAGCCAGAGACGTACTAGGAGAGGGAGAGGCAATTTTCCAGGGAAGCAGCAGCTCTGCACCTGCACGGCATGGAAGAGCAAGTGAAAGCCGTATCTCCTGCATCTGCCTAGGAGCCTAGCAGAAGAAAAGCAGCCTCGACACACCCCAAACCATGGGGGAATGACAAAGATGGGGGAACCTAATGGAGGGGCAGCAAGAGAGCCCTGCTTGGGAGGGAGACAGATAAGATAGCAAAGACACAGCTGAGGAGCTTGATGGATGTCAGGCCAAGAAGATGGTCCTGAGTGTTTCACTCCCTCCCACAGGATAAATGCAAGGAGAATATTCATACTAAAGTGAAAGGCCACACTGCTGTGCCAGGGGAATATCTGTGTGAGTTAATTCTCCAAATCAACCTTCTAGTTCCACGTAATCGGGACACAATCAAGCAAGACATCTGTGTAAATGGGTTCTTCCAAGGAAGCCATTCATGTTGAGCCATAGTTGCTCTCAAGTCCTGCAGGTTAGTTGTGTTGATAATTTCACTGTTTTGGAATGGTGCCTGATAAAGGAGTGGCCGTTTTGGAGGCCGGAGAGGCCCACCATTCCTGAGAATGCAGGAGCATGAACTGCATCAACTCAAGGAAAACACCCGAATGGATACTTTTACGTCTGAGGTGGATACACAGTCAAGGCCAAATTGAATCCTGTACAAATGTATTCACCTGTATATTTTGAAAAGAAACCTCAACCATTTAGTTCAGCTACAGTCTGTCTTCTGGTCATGCATAGCTGGGATCTTTTCTTATTCCTATTTTCATGTGTTAAATAAAATTGCACACACAAAAAATATACCACCTGAGCCATAAAAGCAATTCCCCCCTCCCAAAATGGGAAACTTCAAACTGGACACTGTGGCATAAAATAAACTGTTCCCTTCATTGCGTACTCAGTGGCCTCAACTGCTGACCTGTGTGGGGCTCCAGGCAGGTGCACTGGTAACACTGACCTCCGCGTATCCCTTGCTGGGTGGAGGAGAAATCTCTGACATACCTTACTTGCTCCTTTCCTTAAAAAGCTCATTTTTTTAAAATAAAGGATTCAAGAAGTTTACTTTTTAGTTTGGTTAGTGGCTTCTTATTTCTTTACAAACTTCAAAAAGTGCCCAAGTCACGCAATGTGAGAGATTTTCCTGTGGAAGTGTCTCCATTTTCCTGTGAAAATTGTCTAAGGCAGAAATACGGAAATGTCAGTTTCTGATTGAAAAGGGGCTGTTTTCTGAGGGCAATGGTTTTTGCATTTAAAATGTACTCTTTCTATTCACGTCTTCTCAGCTGGTACACTAGAGAAAGGGCCAATGGCTTGAACAGGAGTCGGCATGGGAGGAGCTTATCTATTAGTACAGACAAGAACAAACATGCTCAGCACTCTGTCAGAACTGCAGATTGGACTCTGAAGGCGAGAACGGGAGGTATGAGTGAAGAAGAGCACAAAGTGACTCAAAGTGGGTGGTATAGCAAGGAGCCGGAAAGAAAGACGAGGTGGACAGAAGCATTGAGGATGGGTTGGAGAGGAACATAAAAAGACCAAAGCACTGGAGTTCACAGTATTGGCAGCAGGACATAATTAGAGTTTGGACAAATGGCCTGGCTGGCAGGATGGTCAGGAAGGGGTAGAATTGTAGGAATGCTGCAGAGATGACAGCATTTGGCCACAGCATGGATATTGCAAGAGAAGGAACCTGGAAACCAACAATGCCCCTCCCCAGATATTCAGGGCTGGCCTTGCCATGAGGTGAACTGAGATGGCCACCTCAGGTGCCAGGCTGTGGGGGGACACCAATAGGACCCAGAGTGTAGAAAATTGTGTCTGCTTCTGGTGCATATGTATTCTCTCTGCTGTAGATGCACAGAGATGGTGGAGTGCTGTGCTGGAGGAAGAAGGGCATGAGAGACATAACAGGCAAGCAGGAGAAAAGGTGAGTGGGAATAACAGAAAGCAGCAGGAGCTGTAAGGAGAGAGAGGCAAAAGTTTCTCTGAGGGTGGTCCAAAACTGAGAAGTGAACTTTCCCAGGAGCTAAGGACTATCACAAACCTCACCACTTTCCACTCAAAAAGTGCAAAAAACATTTCTTTGACCTGCCTTCTCTAAAGTACACACATAGCCATAGGTATATTTATAGTAAAACAAACACACACAAAGGCACACACTGCATCCAGTGTGCCTGCCTCTCCCTCTGGGGAGAGGATGAGAGAACAACATGTGACAGATGTTGACACATTACTTAATGTACTACTAGAAGGTGCTCAGATACTACAGTGCTGAGCGCAGTATACAAAGCTGTCTGGAACAGCTAGATGTGCCCAGTTTGAGCTTGCAGTTAGGTAGCTGGAGGAATAAATATTATAATTTTCACCCACTGAGTGTGACTGAGTGTGACTGTGTTTTCAAAAAAAAGTAGGGGGCAGGGCCTTAATCTTACAAGGCAGTTCAGCTGGAAAGGGTGCAAAGCGCTTTGGTAGGAAGGTTCCTCTTCTATCTCAAATCATTTGCTCATCCACAAAGACAGGCTGCGCATCTGGCTGAATGATAAGTTAATTTGCAAAATGTTGCATGTGGTCATTCCTTTGTCTTTCCCAGCAGTTGACCAGCCCCACTTACCTTGAACGGACCCTGCCACTAGGCCAATGATTTTGACTCTGAACTTGGCAGTAATAACAGTACCTGCCCACTGGGTCTAAATTCCAGTAGATGGTCACTTCTGTGATAGGCCATTTTGCGGGTTTCTTGGGTCTCCAGTAGGTTTTTTTGTTTATCCAAAGTCCCCTAAAGTCTTAAGCTTTTCTCACAACTGGGCTATGTACTGCACCATGTTTGTCACCATTGGTCCTTGTTCCTCCCAAGCTCCTCAGAAGAGTTCTAGAACCCCACAAGGTTATCTCCCATATAGCAGCTCAAACGGGGACAATCCTGTGGATGCCTGCAAATAAAAGCTGTGGCAGTAAATTGTCCAAATAACGAAGGTCCGATACTATGAACTTCTTCAACATTTCTTTCAGCATCCAATTGAACTGCTCAACTAATTCTTCTGCTCAGGGGTGGGAAACTGACATACTCCATGTCTTCAACTTTAACAGATCAGCTGGATCCTTCAGCAAATGTGAAATTAAAGTATTTCCTTGATTGGTCAGCATTTCTTTTGGTATCTCACCTTGAGTGAACAACTCCATAGTGTCACCTGCAAAGGTCACCACAATCATTGAACTGGGGGGAGGATGGCCTTGGGATAGCAACTTGTGTTATCTAGGATCACCAGGATATGCTGGTACCCTGTCACACTTCTCTCCAGTAGTCCCACTAGCTCCATCCCTATTTTTTCAAACACTACACCCACTATAGGAAGTGAGATTAGGGAAGCTTTTGGGGTCCTCCTGGGGCCAGCCAATTAACACTCGGGGCATGATGTACAGCAGTCTTTGTCATCCTTGTGCACAGTGGGCCAGTAGAACTTAGTCATCATTCACCTAAAGGTCTTCTCCCACCCTATGTGTCCTGCACATGGCACTGAATGAGCAAATCATAACACTTCCCAAAAGAGGTATCAAGGTTAATTGATAAAGATAAGAATAATGATGTAATATACTTCAACTTCTGTATGTTGTTTGACTTGGTACCACACAACAACTTGATTAAAAAATTAGAATAATATAAAATTAACATGGTGCATATTAAATGGACTAAAAACTGGCTAAATGATAGGTCTCATAATGTAACTGTAAACTGGCAATTGTCATGGGGTATGTCTACACTATGGGATTATTCTGATTTTACATAAACCGGTTTTGTAAAACAGATTGTATAAAGTTGAGTGCACATGGCCACACTAAGCACATTAATTTGGCGGTGTGCGTCCATGTACCGAGGCTAGCGTCAATTTCCGGAGCGGTGCGCTGTGGGTAGCTATCCCATAGCTATCTCATAGTTCCCGCAGTCTTCCCCACCCTTTGGAATTTTGGGTTGAAATCCCAATGCAAAAACAATGTCGCGGGTGATTCTGGGTAAATGTCATCATTCAATCCTTCCTCTGTGAAAGCAATGGCAGACAATCATTTCGCGCCCTTTCCCCCTGGATTGCCCTGGCAGATGCCATAGCATGGCAACCATGGAGCCCATTTTGCCTTTTGTCACTGTCACCGTATGTGTACTGGATGCTGCTGACAGCTACACAGCAGCATTCATTTGCCTTTGCAGGGTAGCAGAGATAGTTACCATCTGTATTGCACCTTCTGTCATTGTAAATTGGAGATGAGATGACGGATATCAGTTGTTTTGTACCGTCTACTGCTGTCATGAGTGTTCCTGGTTGGCCTCACTGAGGTTGGCCGGTAGTTTTGTCTAAAAATAGAGTCAGTGCTGCCTAGAATATGGGGCAAGTGTACTAGAGAACCAGAGAGCACAGCCGCTCTGTGTCAGAGCCCCAGATATCTCATAGAAATGATGAGCTGCATGCCATTCTAGGGGGTGCCCCTGCAACAACCCCACCTGTTGCTTCCCTCCTCCTCTAACCCTCCTGGGCTACCATTGCAGTGTCCCCCCATTTGTGTGATGAAGTTATAAAGAATGCAGGAATAAGAAACAATGACTTGTTAGTGAGATAAAATGAGGGGGAGGAAGCGTCCAGCTGCTATGATAGTCCAGGCAGGACATTAAAGGGTGGGGTGGGAGAGGAGCCCAGCATCCCGCTGGTATGATAGTCCAGGCAGCACAGAATCTTTTCTTTAGACTTGAAAGTGGGGGACTGATGGAGCTCAGCCTCCAGCTGCTATGATGAGGACAGTTACCAGCCATTTTGTACCATCTGCCAGGAATGACCGAGGGACATTCCCATTTTTACCAGGCGCCAACCTCACCGAGGCCAGCCAGGAGCACTCATGGGCTGATGATGAAGACAGATATCAGTCATATTGTACCATCTGCCACCGGGAAGGGGATGCTGGTGTTCAGCGCTGCAGCACCCCATCTACTAGCAGCATGCAGTAGACATAGGGTGACATTGAAAAAAGGCGAGAAACGATTTTTTTCCTTTTCTTTCCCGGGGGAGGGGAAGGGCGTTAATTGAAGACATATACCCTGAAACAACCGGGAAAATGTTTTTGATCCTTCAGGCATTGGAGCTCAGCCAAGAATGCAAATGCTTTTTGGAAACTGCGGGGTCTGTGGGACAGCTGGAGTCCTCAGTACCTCCTCCCTCCCTCCATGAGCGTCCATTTGATTCTTTGGCTTTCCGTTACGCTTGTCACACAGCACTGTGTTGTGGACTCTGTATCATAGCATGGAGATTTTTTCAAATGCTTTGGCATTTTGTCTTTTGTAAAGGAGCTCTGATAGAACAGATTTGTCTCCCCATACAGTGATCAGATCCAGTATCTCCCTTACGGTCCATGCTGGAGCTCTTTTTGGATTTGGGACTGCATCGCCACCCGTGCTGATCAGAGCTCCACGCTGGGCAAACAGGAACTGCAATTCAAAAGTTCGCTAGGCTTTTTCTGTCTACCTGGCCAGTGCATCCAAGTTCAGATTGCTTTCCAGAGCGGTCACAATAGTGCACTGTGGGATACCGCCTGGAGGCCAATACCATTGATTTGCGGCCACACTAACCCCAATCCGACATGCCAATATCGATTTCAGCGCTACTCCTCTCGTTGGGGAGGAGTACATAAATAGGTTTAAAGAGCCCTTTATATCGATATAAAGGGCTTCGTTGTGTGAACGGGTGCAGGGTTAAATCAATTTAACTCTGCTAAATTCAGTTTAAACACGTAATGTAGACCAGGCCATGGAGTGGGTGTGTTTTTAGTGGCATCCTGCAGGGATTGGTTCTTGGCTCTACACTATTTCACACTTTTATCAATGACCTAGAAGAAATCATAAAATAATCACTGATAAAGTTTGCAGATGACAAAAATTGGTGGAGGAGTAAATAATAAAGAGAACAGGTCACTGATACAGAGGGACCTGGGTCATTTGGTAAACTGGGCACAAACTAACAGTGTGCTTTTTAATACTGCTAAATGTAAATGCATGCACCTAGCAATCAGGAATATAAGCCACACTTACAGGATGGGGGTCTCTATTCTGGGAAGCAGTGGCTCTGAAAACGAGTTGGGGGTCATGGTGAGTAATCAGCTGAACATGAGCTCCCAGGGTGAGGCTGGGGCCAAAAGTTTTAATGCAAACTTTGTATGCATAAACAGGGGAATCTCAAGTAGGAGTAAAGAGGTTATTTTGCTTCTACATTTGACACAAACCTTTAGTAACAGCTACTAGAATATTATGTCCAGTTCTGATGCCCATAATTCAAGAAGGATATAGACAAATTGGAGAGGCTTCAGAGAAGAGGCACAAGAATGAATCTGAATACACACCTAGAGTTAAAGACTCAAATAGCTCTGTATATTTAGCTTAACAAAGAGAAGGGTGCAGTGTGTTATGATCACAGTCTGTAAGTACCTACATGGAGAACAAATATTTAATAATGGGCTCTTCAGTCTGGCAGAGAAAGGTCTAACATGATCCAATGGCTCAAAGTTGAAGCTAGATTAATTCAGACTGGAAATATGGCATAATTTTTTTAACAGTGTAACCTATAAGGCTTGCTTGCTTGCTTGCCTATATATCTTTTCTTATAGGTTTCTTATTTCCTTATGGCTTTGATTGTTTGTTTTATTATAATAGATTTATAGATTTATATTATAGTGGTTTGGCTGTAATGCAAGTGACTTACAGGCCTTATCCTTTATGTTAAACTAAGACAAAGTTTTGGATCCTTCATCTAGGTAGATAGTGATAAGTTAAAGCATAAGGTCCATATATGGCAGTGGCCTTTAACTTAAATAGATAAAGGATGCGTGGAAAAGGGGAGGATGCATGGGGTCTTCCCGAAGTTCATGCCCTCTGTAAACAGGTACACCACAAAAAAAGAACCAGAAAAGCCAGGAGGAAAAAAATAACAAATGTGAGAATGATCTAATGTCATTAATATGTATGTGCATGTCATCAATACTTACAAACATACCAGCCTCTGGAGTAAGTGTAGCCCGTCATTCTGGTGGGTGAGGAAACTAAATTTGGACATAGCAATAGGGCTCAAGTACCCATGCCCTTCAAGAAGGGTGACCCACCATGCCAAGAAATCTAATCTAATCTAATGTAGAAATCTAAGCATCTAAGAATCTAAACTCCAAGCCTCTTTCTTAGTTAGGGTTACCAGACAGCAAATGTGAAAAATTGAGACAGAGGTGGGGTTAATAGGAACCTATATAAGAAAAAGACCCAAAAATTGGGACTGTCCCTATAAAATCGGGATATCTATTCACACTATTCTTAGTTTATTTGTCTGTTAGTTTAATTTTAAGTTTTAAGTCAGTTAGTGAAGTGAAATTCTAAGTTAGCTTCAATAGCTCTTAGCTCCAGCTTCTTCTAAGCTCTGCCCCTCCCACACAAGAATTGAGGAACCCATGGCGAGGCTGGTCCTCTGTCTCTTATCACCAGGTCATGAAGAAAGAGTGCGAGTATATTAATCAAAAGCTTTATTGCATATTATACCATACGTAGCTTTAAAATAATAGTATTGTATTTGTAACTCTGATTATTTTGCCTTTTGATTATAATACTTTTATCTCAATACAAGTCTTTAAGAGTATATTGGTCTGAGTGTGAGCATCCTGTCATACCCCCGAGGGTCCCGTGAACATTCTATGTAGCCTGATTATGGAACAAGAACCTTATCATCTTCTGATCAGATTAACTGGTGAGCCTATAACCCATACTATCCAAATTAATATTAACCTCTGAAATCAGGCAAGAACAGTGATGGTAACAAAGCATTGGAACAATTTATCAAGGTTGGTGGTGGATTCGCCATCACTGATAATTTCTAAATCAAGATTGGATGTTTTTCAAAACAACCTGAACGAGGAATTATTTTTGGGAACTTCTCTGGCCAGTGCTATTCAGGAGGGCAGACTAGATGATCACAGTTGTCCCTTCTGGTTTTGGAATCGCTGAATCGATATGTCTATGAAAAGGTGAGTGCTGCTCGGGCTGTTTGAAGCTGTATGGAGAGAGACCACTCAGCCATGGCAGAAGACAGGAATGCGGCGTAGGGAGCAACAGGCCAAGAACAGGTTTGCTGGGAGAAGTCTGGTGCTGACAGGTTGTCAGAGAACTATAGGAGTCACTCTTATCCATTGGTTCTTAAACTTTAACAACCTGTGGACCTTTTTCACTAAAATGTCAAGTCTCGCACCCCCTCTTAAAAATGAATATTTCCAGAGATTTTCCTCCTTTACCTGAGTATCAATTATAAAAGCAGTGATCTGGGAAATATAAAATTTGTTTTTATGATATGCTTATTACACACTCTTTATTATTAATTATTGTTTATCATTACAATATTTTTATTACATTATGAAAATAGCAACTCTCTTCCAAGAGCTCCCTTTCATAGCTTGTATCACTTTGAATAAGCCTGTCATCAGATTGTTCCAAGACAAGACTTCTATGTTTCATTGAGGAGTATCAGATGTGAAACAGCAGGAAGGTATTTAAGAAGCCAACTCAAAGAGTTCCTCCTACACAAGCATTCAGGTCTTGAGCAGTCCAGGCAAACGACACACGTTACAACAAAGCTTAAACTTGTTCTTCATAATAATTTTAAAATCAATACTAGCTGCCTATTTAATTTAAAAAAAACGGAAAAAATATCCACTTCCCTTTCCATTTCTTATAAGAAGTCTCGAAGTTTAAATCTCCTCAGTGTGATAGAGATGCTAGCTGTGATCTGCTTAGCTCTTGGAAGTCCAGGGGCTCCGGGCTGCTGGCCCCGTGCAGCCTGGGGTCCCTAGGAACAGCTCTGTCTACCATTAGGGATTTTTTTCCCAAGAATCCCCTATAACATTTTGCGAACCCTCAGGAGTTCACAAACCCCAGTTTGGTAACCACTGCTCTAATCTTTCGGTCCCTGCAGACACCTGGCCATGTCTTGCTGCTGCCTGAATGAACACATACAAATATGGAAATCAGCCTTTTAAACATGGCCCCTTCGTCTGATGTGAGTGTCTGTGAGAATTTAAAAAATGGATAGTATGAGCATCAATGAGGGTAAAGAAATTACGACTTCAATCTTGGAAATTGCTTTCTCTCCTGCATACAAGTGCCTGCCAAGATGAATTACTGGAACTCCAATACACTATTGGAAAAAGTCACCTCCAGTGAGAGACAATCCAGATGGTTTTACAGAAAACCGATCTGCCTTCTTCGATGTCTGAGAGGAGAGTTCCCTCCTTTACATATTAACTGAATGACGACTTTCACTGGAAAGGTTTTTGCTTTATGTTCCCTTTTATGTACTGTGTAAACCAGCAGGTTCTTCTCTGTTCAGTGTAGCATGCCCAGGAATGCTAGTATTATATATTCTATTTTCTATAGATTTATAGAGATTATTGTTCCCATATTATAATATAACAAGCAAATAAAATATCTAAAAATTCAGCCAGCCTCCTGCTCTGCAGATTTATGCTCTGAGTGCTGAGCAGGCTTCCCTTGATGATCAGGAGCTAGGCAGCATATTACAACAATGTGGCTGGGTTTCTGTGGAAGCTGGCTGCTGTAACACTGGGGGTTGCAGCCAGGGGATTCAAACATTCACCCCACAATACACCGTAACCACCATGATTTATGCTTCCAACTCTTTGGGTCAACTGTGGCCTGCCGGCTGTGCTGGCACAAGGATTAGTGAGATGCCCATTGATGTCCTTGCGCGGGTGCCTTCAGCACAGGTAGCAATGTAGGAAGGTGAACAAGCTCCCCAGGGTCACTACGTGCCTCCCCCCCTTCAGCTGAGGGCAAGAGCCAGACCCTTGGTGTGTCCACCAACCTGCTAGTGTAACTAGGCCAGCACACCAGGGGGATACCCTGGGCAGAGGCAGATCACAGTTTTGTGGGGCCCTGGACCAGGGCAAGTGGGGGCCCCTCCCCACCCCTTCCACCTGCAGGCCCTGCCCCCTCCCAGAGCTTCTGCTGGGGAGTGGGGTCAGGGCAGGGGGGCTTCCCCTGCTCCCTGCCTGGAGCACCAGGCAGGTGGACTCCCGAGCATCCCCGCTGCCCGCCTTCCTAGCAGAAGCCCCCAGGCAAGGGAACCCCCTCCCCACAGCAGCCCCTGATCCTGTCCCCAACAGACAGGGACAGAGCTTCTCCGGTCTTGGGGCTGCAGTGGAGGTGGGGACAGAAAGGGGGAAACAGGTTGTGGGGCAGATGGAATGGAGGGGACCCTGGGTGGAACAGAGGTGGGCCAGGGAAGGGGCAGAAAGGGGTGGGGCTGTAGGTGGGGCCACAGGCAGAAGTGGCAGAACAGGAGCAGGACCGCAGGTGGGGAGGGGCCCCCTCTTGCTCTGTCCCAAGGCCGAAGGAAACCTTAATCCGCCACTGTGCGTAGCTGATGGTGCAAAGCAAGCGCAGTGCTACTGCACACCCAGTCATAAGCCCAAGCCAGCCTGTGGCCAGTCCCACCTCTCTGGAGTGAGGGGCTCCCCTCCATTAGACACCCCGCATGGCACTTTGCCCGGGACCCTGGAGTCCCAGTGTGGGATTTTCACCAGCTCACTGCGGAGGCATCCCTTGCTGCCAGACACACAAAGGCACACATGGCACACACACACCCTCAGCAAGACTACCAGAAAGCCGGCTGCCTCTCTTTCTCTGGCTTCCTTCCTGCACTGCTCAGCCTATGGCAGCAAGCGTGTGTTGGCCACTCCAGCACATGGCTTACTTCGCACGTTAGCATTCCAGGCACATTCCTTCTGACTGACAGCAGGCCTGTTCTCAGGCTGATCTGCTCTTGGGTGAGATGTTGGTTCCCAGTCAGGAGACATTTCTGTTAGGTGGCAGAATCCAGAGCAGGCAGCTGTGCTGCGGCCATTCATGGCGCTACTGCGGAGGGACAGCATGTGAGGGCACTGGGCTTGCCAATGATTTGTGACAGGTTCTGCTCGGATGGTTTTTACATGTTTCTGCATTTTCATAAAGCGAACTCAGAAGTATGGTGGTTCAGCACCTGCACGGAGCTCAAGGTGCCCAGTATCCGGGAAACTCTGCACATCTGCTCCGCCAGGGGTCTGCAGCTAGCCAGAGCAATCCCCAAATAGGATTTTTTTAACAGCCTCCACCTGCAGGTTTCTTCTCTGAGCTGCAGCTGCATGTGCCAGCTGCCTGCCCCAGGGGAACCTGTCAGGAGTGCAGTGGTGCAAGCCAGCCCTCCCCTGAGTAGGAACCTCTGGGCTGGCATCTGGACATCACTCACCAAGAGGCGGGGAGTGAAAAGCAACTGCAGAGTCTCCTGGGCAAATAGCGGAGTGTGCTGCAGGGCAGACAATCTGACCCTCATTTCTGTCAGCAATGCACAAGGTAATAATCTGTAATCAGAACATTACAGAGCAACACACCTGTGTGTGCGTCCCCATCTGATAACACCCATTAGTAGGATGCCTCCATCATTGTGACCCATTTTTACATATTTTGTCTCTCAGCGTGACCTCAGCTGCTAACAGATTTGCTGCAGAGCATGTTAAAGATGGTGAATTGTTCTGAATTATGTATGTTCGATGATGTATGATGACAACAAGGATTCAAAGAGGAACAAAGCATGGCATAGCAAGCCATGTGACAGCGACAATACAGGGAAAAGAGTGTTAAATCACTTAGGAAACAGATGGTTAAAAACAAATTCTGACAGTGTGCCCAGCAGCAGTTAGTTGCTTCACCACCATACGTGCCTTCATCCATTACCTATCAAGGTTACCTGCCAATACAAATTTGGAGAGAGGGATAACCCAGTGGTCTGAGCATTGGCCTGCTAAATCCAGGGTTGTGAGCTCAATCCTTGAGGGGACCACTTAGGGATCTGGGGCAAAAATTGGTCCTGCTAGTGAAGGCAGGGGGCTGGACTCAATGAGCTTTCAAGGTCCCTTCCAGTTCTAGGAGATTGGTATGTCTCCAACTATTACCTTCCTTAGTACTTCTGTACCTTGGATGTAACACCAGACCCCTGTGGCAAGCTCTGCCGTCACTTGCAGCAGTGTAGAAAACCCTGTAATTTCACTGGCTCAAGGGAGACAGCTCACATTTACACCACTGTGCCTGAGAACAGGATCTGGCCCTTTGCATACGTACCCTGGCTCTAGAGTCAGAATGTGACGGTATAATCAGCATTATGGTATGTCCGGTACTAGCTGCTTCTACCACCATGGACCCTACAACCACTGATTCCAGACTAGGAGCCAACAGAAAAGAAGTTATTTGCCTCTGACCATGACTAATCAGTTGTGCAATGCCCTCATGCTAATAACAAAGGGAAATATTTTCTAGTAACCATTGTTTTAGATTCTCTTTCCTGTTGCACTTATGAACATCACAGTGTTGGAGAGGGGAGGAAATATAGAGCCCACACATACCTTTACAGTGCCCTGTTTTTGCACCCTTTCACAGTTATGGCTAGCATTTTAATGAGGTGCCACTGTGGGGCAAGAGCTGCTGTATATGTTTGAAAGCCTTTAGAAATATATATTATTCGTGCACCATTGACTTTGAGTCTGTTTGCCTTTGGCTTTGTTTGACTATTTTGTAGGTCAAAAATCATGCTCTCCTAACTTCCCCCATGGCGGTTATGAGTAGCTTTGTAATGAAGCAAAGTAAATGAGCTCAGGCAATTTATAACTTGTTTACACTGTGGTTAACGCAGCTGTCCACTTCTTTGCTCAGAATTCTCATTTAATTGCACATTCAATTTAACCCTAGTGTCTGTGGGCCGGATCCTGCCAGACTGGACCTAGTGGTCTCCACACACCACTTGAAGGACCAGGCAAGTCCCAGGACATCCACAGGAGTCACTTACATTTTCTTTGGTCTTCTCCTGCATTCAGCCATGTTCTACCGTGCAGGCCGTTCCCTGACTTATCCCTTCCTTATGGCTTTGTGCAACCTGGTTTCAAACATCCCCAGCGCAGATGCCCCCACCTCTTCACAGGACACTGTTACTTAGCCCCAGGGAACTCACGCCGGAAGATTTTCCAGACATTCCACAAGAGTTTTCTTTTTGTCGTTCTCCAGCCCATCATTCCTGTTTATGCCCCCTGTACTGCCCTTAGTAATAGCCCCCTCTCACCAGTGACCCCTGTGCAGACTTTGCCACCACTGAGCCCCGCAGCCATAGCGTAGCCAAGCTAGATATAAGTTTGTTTGTTTTTTTAGGACCTACCACACTGCAGTTACACCCAGCATTGTGTGACCAGTAATAGACATGGATGGTAGCACAGTTCTATGTGCACCATGGCCATCACCGCCTTGTGTGGGAATCTGCCCCTACCAGGCCACCCAGCCGAGATCTAGTGCAATATTCTCAGCCTGCTCAGGTCAGTAGTCCCTTCTGTGAAGTCAAATATGACCCTGATTAGAGCTGGTCAAAATCTGGAATTTCTGTTCCATGGGAAATTTTGAACTTTGAGAAAAAACAAATGTTGCCATTTCCTGTGAAACTGAAACTCCTCAAAATGTTTGATCTGGAAAATTTTCATTTCAGAAAACTTTGAAATCTCATGTTGAATGTTATGTTACATTTGTTACATGTTTATTTTACACCCCCTCCTGGCATGTCAGCAGCAGTGCAGGAGGTCACGTCCCGGTGCAAATGGGAGACACTTTTCTGGTTCATGCTGTAAGCACTGAGCATGGAGTAGCAGCTGTCCCTAAAGTGGTTTTCAAGTCTTAACTTGTGTCATGAGGACAAGTCAGCAGCACTGCATATGGAAAACCCTGATTACAGCAGGTCAGGTCCCCTGGGAGGGGATCACACAGGCAGAGTTCCCTGGGAGGACGTAGCCGGGAGGGATCTCGGGTGGGTGGCTCTGATGCCTGGGGCCAGGAAGGAGCAGAACTGGTGTGGAGGCTCAGGGCCTCCTGCAGATGTGGGGGATCTGCCAGGTTGGGAGGTGGGGTTCAGCCTTCCCCATGTGCCCCCAACTGAACAATGTGGGAGGATCCTCTTGCCCAGGTTTCCTCACCCCAGAAGGCAGGGGGCTGCTCTGGCCAATGATGGTATCAGTGACCTCGGGAGTACTCCGGGCAGCGCTCGCCCAGAGTTGCAGCAGCAGAGAGCTCCCACAGCCGCACCAGCACAAGGGGCGGTGCCCTCCATGATGTCCCACCGCCCAGAGAGGAGAAGGAGCAGCAGCCAATTTGCACAGCCAGGGAATCCCAACCATTCATGTGGATACAACATGTGGATGATATGCCTTTTTAATCAATAGCCCTGTCTGTGAGCATTGGGAGCCAGGCGGCTTGCTGTGGGAATGAGAAGGGTGGAGAGAGAGGGAGCTGGATTCTGTCCCTTCCCACACATCATCAACGCTCTTGTGTGGTAATGTGACTCAGATACACCTGTGAAACCTTGCTGAAGGAAGTGAGCCTGTACAGGCGTGAGTTAGCGACACAGTTCATGAAGCCTGAAATACCTCTGTTCCTGGGGATGCTGTACAAGGAAGCATGTGTGGATTCTCAGGGTACTGGTGAGGCAGTTCAGACACAGAACAAAGATGGTCCCTCCATGAAGGGGCTCACAATCTAATGCTAAGAAAAGGGACAGTAGATGGATTCAGAGAACTGGAGGAGTACAAGCAAACAATGAGACACTCTTGACCAGCAGGGAACCCTGATGTGCACAGTGCAACACTCACACTATAGGAACTGTTCTATATTTACAAATATAATTTATTAATACATTTAGCACAGTCACAAACACCCCAGCTCAGTAAGAGAGATACAGATACTACAGAACATATATCTGCACATCCACACACTCACACTATCTCCAGTAGACCAACCCGAAATGTTAGCCACCAGCTTCCTCATCACCATCACCTTCCCCATCATCAGCAGTGACCATCATCCTGGCACCTCCCAAGGGCTACATCTTCTTCTCCTACCACCCCTAGGCTGGGATGCCACTTTTATAATACGTTACGCTGACACCTCTAAGTTTGATGCATATTCAGTAGGGGATTTTCCCCCTTTTCCTTATTTGTATTTCTTCATCTAACTAATGTTGTGGTGTCCTTCTCCTACAGGTGAGTATATCAGTGATCTCAACTTATTATCATATGTGTCAATTTGTTGCCAGGGCTCTCCTGTGGTTAGATAGCTGGGGATGTAGCTTGTGTACCTGATCAGTTCGTTGCACTTGTGGTTGGGTCATGTAACTGTGGTCAGAACTTCTCTTTAAACTCTCTATTTTCAGCTTCCCAGTGGTTGGGATTTTCAGCTGGGCCATTTATCTGTTCAAAGTTCCTAGGCTCCATGCCTCATGCTAATTACTGAAGCTAATCGAGCTGGATCCACTCAGACTCAAGACCCCTCCTGCAAGGGCCCTCCCGTGATCCCTGCTTTCCCCTGCAGCACAGTGCTTGGTCAATTCCGCTCTGGAAAGGCTGCACTAAGGGGTGAATGCTGGCCCGGCTGTTTTCTCTGATGATGTATATAATTCATGTAATGGGATTGTAGTTTGCAACAATTACAAGGAAATGAGAGACAAGCAAACTGCAGCAAATATATCATAAACCTGATTTACAAAGAATTCTTCAAGCAGTGCTGTTCGCAGGACATCAGATTAGTAATATCAAATTTACAATTGCTTTTGGGCAATGAACAGATAAAATGCTTAATTAATTATTAATGATGAGCTAATTAATCTTCTGAAATGCTTTTGTGGGGATGAGAAATAGGGACTTTATCTGTAAAATGCAAAATATCAGGTAATTAGCAATTAAAAAATTTATACTTTGAGGCAAGCACATACTTGCATAGAATTTCTCCAGCTTTTATCTCAGTGTTGGCTCCTAATGCACCATCAGTTCAAATT
Source organism: Gopherus evgoodei (assembly GCF_007399415.2). Lineage (NCBI taxonomy): Eukaryota > Metazoa > Chordata > Testudines > Testudinidae > Gopherus > Gopherus evgoodei. The sequence continues at coordinate 699,275 of NC_044325.1, read as the reverse complement.
AATGTTATATTTGAGGAATTAAGATTAGAGTCTATTATAAGCAATTGTATTAATTTTGATCTAATGAAAATTTTGAAAACAAAAATGTAGCCTTTCTCTGTTTAACCAACCAGAAGATGCTTTTTTCTTTCAAAGACAGAGCACAAACTTTTACTATTGCAACTAAATATGAAAATTTATGTTGATGCTGCCATAGCATTCCCTCTCAGATTTGAACCTTAGAGTTCAGAAAATGAGATACTAGCACCTGAATCCTCTAAGCTTAATTACCAACTTAGATCTGATAGCACTGCCACCACCCAAAAATATAGTGTTTTGGGGCACTCTGACCTCCCCAACTTCCCTGGGGACCCCAAGAACCCAGATCCCTTGGGTTCTTAAAACAAGGAGAAATAAACCATTCCCCCACCTTTCCCCCTCCCAGAATTTCCCTCCCTGGGCTATCCTGAGAGATACTGATCCAACCTCTTAAATCACCATACAGAGAAGCATCTCCCTTCCCTTCCACAAAGAGGCAAACAGATTCAAGGAAAACAGAGAGAGATTTTATCTCTCCCTCTCCCATCTCCCCACCCATCCTGGTGAGTTATCCCAATCCCCTGGGATAAAACAAGGGGAACAGAGAAAAAACAATCAATCAGTTTCTCTAAAAAGAAATCTTTTAATAAAAGAAAGGAAAAAGTAAAGAATTATCTCTGTAACTTCAAGATGTAAATATTACAGGATCCTATAGCTTACAGACACCAGAAAGAGACTTCCCCCCAGTACCAATACAAATCAAAATATTCCCAGCAACTACACATATAAAAGTTACCCAGCCAGATCCACAGTTGCAAATAGAGTAAAACAATCAAAAAGCCTAAACTGCTTGTTTTTACTTATTATTTGAAAAGAAACTTAGAGAGCCTGTAGTAATGTCTCGTCTCTCTCAGACTCTCCGAGAGAAGAACACACAACGGACAAAGAACACACACAAAAGCTTCCCTCCACCCCAATTTAAAAGTATCTTGTCTTCTGATTGGTCTTCTGGTTAAATGTCCAGTTCCCTGCTTGTAACCCTTTACAGGTACAAGAGACATTAACACTTAACAATCTGTTTATGACAGATGCAATGTTATGTTAGAACTTTAAACCCTCAGAAGTCATTGACTGTAAAGCTAAAGGCTATTCTAACCTTCTCTCACTTGAATCGCACTTACTCCAGACAGACTTAGATCTTCTAAAATTCCTCCTTTCCCACAGTATGAAGAGTATCAGCTATCCTTGAATTCCTTTGATAAATGATCTCTTCTGCGAGACAGATGGAATTTTACATGGCCAGCACAGTATGGCCAAATCTATCCTTGGTGACAAGGTAGTGTGGTTCTAATGGATGCAGACCATATATGTGTTAGCAAATTTGAAGGAAAGCTATGAAGGCTGTGTCAATGTAAATTGGAGTGGGTGGTGGCAAACGGTGAAGGATTATATTCTGTTGGGGAATTGCTTGAATACCTTAGCTGCTTACTGCTTGAACTTTGATTTTAGGTTGGTGAGCAGCCTCTATTGACATTTAATGGAGTTTTTCTATTTGTGAATATACAGGTGTAACCATTATGTCATAAATGTGTGCTATGCATTTGGCATGGCTATCTGACTCATGACTGGTCAAGCCATGAGCGTGTTATGCAGGTTGTCACCGATGATAATCACATAAACCACATACAATACAGAAGGAGGATTCTAGAATAGTTTGGGACAGTTTTCCATTTTATTGAAGCTATTTTTTGTATTCATCTGGCTAGAATGCCAGGTAACATTATACTATGAGTCCAACAACTCAGGACTCAATAGGAGAGAATTTGTAACTAGCTCATTTAAAACACCTCTAAGAAGGACCAAAAATAGCTTTTGCGGTTCAGGAGTGCACCCTTCCATGAGTGAAGCAAACTTAATTTGGAGGGCAAAGGAGGAAGTATCTTTTCATCAGACTGATTTCAGATATCGGAAGTGTCTTAGGCTTCTAGATTGTCAGAATTAACTCTTGGGGGAGATGGATTCCTGGGCTGCATGTAGGCGAGGCAAACAAGCATGATAAATGCAATTGATCACATAGATATTACCACCACACTTATAATGTCCAGCTGTAACACATTATTTATTTATGTATCTGCTAATATTTACACTTTCCAGCTAAATTATTCTATTCATATTAGTCACATTGAGCAATAAAGAAAGAATACACCACTTTGCCTCATCGCTGAGTCTAAATACAGTGATGTGTAATATATTGCATGCTGTAGTCATAATGCTCTATGTACTCCAGCTATAATATTGCATAAATCTTTCTTTGCAAGCCTTTGCTTCAAGGTTTTCATGAGTATTTATTATTTCATATGCATATAAAGTGCCCATCTCATAAAAGTATCTAGGACACTGTAGAATTCATAAAGCAGAAATTAAAATTAAAGCAAAGTGGCTCAGTGCCTGGAGGGGCTGGCACATGCACAAGTTGGGTAAGAAAGGGGAAACAAGGAAAAACTGGTGAAGAAAGGCAGTAAATGGCCACAGCTGGACTGAGACAATGGCCAGGCCTTACTCAGAAACCTGATATACAGAGTGATGTTTCATGTGCACACCAGAAAAAGCAAATCGGTGCTAACACAACATCGAAACATTCCAAAGACCTCGCTCGCCATCTGGATTCATTTGTCTCACTTTGCAGCCTGGCTGGAGTGGTGCTCAGAAACCCCCAGGATGGCCACAGAGTGCAGATTGGGAGGGGAATAGACTGATTTTTCCCAGGATAGACACATACATGTGAATATAAGTGTCACCCTACTGGGCTCATCAGCCTTGACGTAGGGACAGTTTGGAGATGGAAAACTGTTCCCTCTTATATGACTTCCTTCTCGACCCAGTGCATGGCGCAGGAGTCAGCTATCTCTCCTTGCTAATAGGACGTCACATGGGTTCCATCCTCCCTAGGTAACAGAACTCAATAACCACAGTGGGGAACACCTTTGACGTAGCTGCGGGAGATCGTTAGTGACTTACTGAAGCTTTGTTGGCGTGGAGCAGGCAGGTGAGGGTGTAGGTGGCAGGCTCTAGGAGTGTGTGCTCACTGTTCATTTGTACTCCCCTCTCTGTTTGTGGCCATCTATTTCCTGTCTTACACTTCGGTTGTCAGCTCCTGGGGGCAGGGACCATCTTCCTGTTCCGTGTTGGTGCAACACCTAGTGCAGCGGGGTCGTGGCCATGACTCGAGTTCCTTGGTGCTACAGAACACAAATAATAAGTGTCATGATAATAACAGCAGAGAAAAAGGGGTGAGAGTGCTGACAGGTGAGGGAGAGAGGAGCCAGATGATGGGATTGGGGGACAAGGAAGGGTTTGAGGCAGAAAAGGGGTTAATCTTCCCTAGATGAAGAGGTTATGTTAAAACCAATATTGACTAACACAATGTGACACACTTAGGGTGAAATCCTGCACCATTGAAGCCAATGGCAATCATTCCATTGACTGCAGTGGGGCCAAGTTTTCACCCCAAGCATGGTCAAGGACACTTGGGTGAAGTACAATGAGTTGACATGATGTTAAATACCAGAGCTTCTGTCATCAGATGTTAAGGGGTGTTATAAAAAGGACAGTGATCAATTGTTCTCCATGTTCACTGAAGGCCAGGCAAGAAGTATTGGGCTTAATCTGCAGCAAGGGAGGTGTAAGTTGTGTATTAGGAAAACCTTTCTAACTCTAAGGATAGTTAAGCTCGGCAATAGGCTGCCAAGGGAGGTTGTAGAATCCCCATCACTGGAGGATTCTAAGAACCGGTCAGACAAACACTGTCAGGGACGGTCGAGGTTTACTGGTCCTGTGTCAGCGCAGGGGGCTGGACGTAACCTCTCGAGGTCCCATCCAGCCCTACCTTTCTATGATTCTATGACGAAGGACAGTCAGTGATGACTGGTGGTTAATCATGAGAGAAATTAAAAAGCTGGTTAGACATTCAGAGAGTCCAGGGTATGTGTGTGTAAGTGTAGCAGGGTGGACTCCTGCTCTGGGAGAGAAGGGGTTAAAACAGCCCTGGCAAGGGGCCGTAGCTGGAGCCAGAAGCCTGGGCTGATGGCGGGAGTGGCTGCAGCTGGGGGCCACGCCCCAAACTGAGCCACAAGCTGTATAAGAAGGCCAGGGGAGCCAGAAGCAGAACACAGTCTCTCTCTGACTGGAGAGGGAGACAGCCCTGGCTGCTTGGGAACTCACCCAGGGGACCTAGAGGAACGCAGGGCTGGGGAAAGGCCTTAGGAGCTGGGAAGCCCTAAGCCAGCAACTCCCCAGGCTGCGGGGCCTAATTCTAGGCCTCCAAGGTACTGGGCTTGCAGAGGGGCAGCTGGAGGGTGGGTAAAGGCAGCCAGGCCAAAATCCCTTTGCCTATGATGAGTGGCTGATACTGCAGTCTGCCCCAGGGCGTGGGGCTAGACAATGACTGGGGAGTAGCCAATACTGAGGCAAAGTTGGGACAGTGGGGTGGGGTTCCCCTGGGAGGGGGGGAGACCCAGTTAAAGGGGCACCGGGGTCCAGGGAGGGACACGGGGCCAGCAGAGGACAGGTGGATCTCCGGCCTGCAGAGGGCGCTCCGGGCTGGGACCGAGCTAATTCCCAGAAGTCACCAGCAGGAGGCGCCACAGGGGTGAGTCCGCTCGTCTGCAGTAAGAACGTGCTCTCACGCACACACAGAGCAGGACGTATACTCTCCAGCAGGGGGCAGCACACACACACACACACACACACGTGGATGCACGTACACACTGAGTAGGGCTCATGCCCTCCAGCAAAAGGCCCCAGGGACGGATGGACAGACACAGACACAGCAGACAACTTCCCATCATCACCGAGGATAAAGAGCAGCATCCCCTGTGGAGTCCTGTCTGCACACAGACGTGCTGTAATTTACCTGGGCTGTACTTACAAACAGGCTGCTGGAAACTGGGAGGTCCACAGGGAGTTGTGCGGGAAGAGAATTGACCCTGCTCACTCTGACTAGCCTTAACCAATCCTAAAACTGTGGGCAGCCCTGGGTGACTGCACCCTGCAGGAGCAAGCCCACCTTAGAGCCTGTCTGTCAACTTGGTACTTCCAGTATGAATGGCGTTGTTCAAATGTAAGAGCGTCGTTCAGTTCCACAGCTGCCGTTCTGTGGCCATGCAGGGCAGGGAGCAGGCAGGTCACTGGCTGCACGCCAGAGACCAGCTCTTCCATGGCCGTCAATCAGCACAGCGTCATTGCACACATCGGTGGTGTGACACTGGCTGTGGTGCTGGCTGTGCAGGAAAATGTTGATGATGATGTGGGGCCTGGGCACACCCCTGTGAGGGCAGAACTGGCCCCTCGGAGACTTCGCAGGTTTTCAGAGCCTAGTGAGTCATTGTGCTCAGCTGCCCTCGGCTCTGTATGGAGCCGCTGCTCTGGCGTGTAGGGCTGGGGCTGGTGGTGGGGAAGTCATGGTCATGTGCCATTTTCAGGGGAGCTCTGGATGCCAGGGCTGTGTGAGCTGTGTTATGTGGGCCTAAGGAAAAACATAATGTCATTGTTTGAAAACAAGCTTTCCCCGTCTTCACGCCAAAATTCACAGAGCCTCCTGCATAGCACGGGCCGGGGAACTTCCTTCACCGATGGAGGGATTAATCGGATGCTTCTGGAGGAGCTAGAGCATCTCTTCTGAGAAGTCAGCCAGTCCTGAGCAAAAAGTTCCAGTGACAGAATTCAGCTCCCCCTGAGGGAAGCTGGGCCAATGGTTCATCAGCCTCAGTGCTAACAACATAGCTATTGCTAGAGCCTTACTTTAGAAACAAGCTGCTGCTCTGTATCTCCTTTGAAATGCTTGGCTCCCCCCCGCCACACACCCCATAGTTAAAGTTACGTTCCAGTTAATTCCTCCCAGTGCAATTCTGATGCCTAATTATTGCAAAGCCTCAGTCACTGTGTCATTACTTGTGAAGTGTGTTTGAATCCTGTTTGGGGAGCTGTATTTTGCAGTTTCGTTCAGAGGAGATTATGAAGGCAAACAGTCACTTTCCTCTTTAAATATTGTGCCTTAGATGTTCCCAGACCATCTTGCTCTCCCATCTCTCTTCCGAAGCAGTCATGCAGAAAGGCCACTTCAACGTCAGCGAGTAATTACCTGGTAAATCAGCTCTAGCAGTGACATTTAATGCTTTAATTACAGCCTGTCACAAGGCACATGGAGGTGTAAAAATGCAGCACTTTCTGGCTGGCCCTTACAGCTCAGCAGGTGGTACCAGGCGAGGTGGTGTTCAGTGCAGTGGCTGCCCTTCTGGCTTCATGGTGATTCGTAACTAATATTATCCAGTTTCTCTTTGCCCTCCTACATGAGGATGAGGTTGAGGGAGGGAGCAAAGACCTAGCGTGGGCAGAGGGCCAAATGTACCCAATTTTAAACAGCTATTGACATAGATTGTCTTGGAGCTCATTGAACATGCTCTGGCCACCCAGGCTATATTGCTGGGGGGAGAAGGGGGAGCTGTGGAGTCTAACAGGTCCCTTGCACTTTATTGTTTCCTTTATCAATCATGCAGTTACTTTACCTCTAAAAACAAGCTGTGGTCATAACCCCAGGAGGTCAGAGCTAAGGACATTCAGGCTATCAGAATGACAGTACTGCCCAGAGAATAAAGTTGTGTTCTAGCTTAGTCAGGGCAAATCACTGGCCAACTCCGAGTGAGATTGTCCCACTGGATCCCTTCACTGGTTTGTATTTAGCCTGGTTTGTTGCTATCACTTTTCTCTTTGTTCTGGAAGATAATAATCAATTGATGGACAAAGATTCCAAGCCAAATTTGAGCAAAAGGAAGCCAGGGAGCAATGCAGGGTAATTGCAAGGCTCTCACTGAGGACAGAACTGGCCCAGCAAAGGAAGCTTTTCTGCTGATGATGTGTTAGTTAGAACAGAATCCATCTCCTTCACCATGTCTTCACTGCCCTTACAGGATAAGAGTTTGAGGAACCTACACTTCCTGCCCTCACTACAGAGAACAGATGAGACTGAGAACACATGGGGAGTAGCCATGGGGAGGGAGAAAGTGCTGTTTGAACACAGTCATGTTGCAGGGAGACTTATTTCCCACTTAGGGAAAGTCTCATAATGATCTGTAGCACAAATAAATAATCGACAAGAAAACTGACATGAACAGCCAAACAAAGACACGCTGGTTCCAGAGAAACCACACAAGTCAGTGGGGAAACAGACAACACTAAGAAATGTCCAGAAATTGCACAATTGATGAGAGAGTCGAGAATTTACAGAATTGCCAAGTTGGGAGGGAATCGTTAGAGAGCTTAGAAGGAGTCTCCATTACTGAATGTGGAGAATGGGAACCTAAGTGAGCAGTGGAGAAGTATCTCCAAAGCACAGGATGATGTACATAAAATCTGCATTTCATCTGTGTGGGTGTGTGCTGTGGTAGCACCTAGAGACATCAGCCCCCCCTCCCCCCCCCCGGTACTAGGCGGCTGTACAAATACAACAGAAAGATCTCCCGCCCCAAGAGTTTACAATCTGAATAACTTTACTTCATAAAGGTATCAGATTCATGAACCAAGTTAAACATTTCCATGTATCAAAATCAAAGTCGCTCAGCAAGTAGTTCTCATTTTTTCCCTCTTAATTACTGATTTTTTAAAAATTTGCTTTGTAGTAGAAAAATTCTAAGTATTGACTAGAATCCATTTTAATTAGTGGAAGACTATGGCTGCTGCTTGATATTTTCAACAGAGAAAGATACTGCTATGTCATTGCTATTTCAAGATCTGTTAATCACGAGCCCCATTTTACAGTAGAAATGTTAATATATTGATATTCTGTATCAAGATCTAAAACCAGACTAATGAAATTGCTGTGACAAACACCACATATCGCTATTGCATACTGTGAACAATAGCCTAGTGAGAGTGAGTCATCACCATGTAGCAGCGAGAAGGCAAATTAAATTAGTAAAGTTTTTTACAAATATTAAAGTCATGCAATTTAAAAAAAGATTAAGGATCAATCTAAACTCACAAAAGTAAGGAAATTAAAAACTTTGACAGCAGCTCCTCTGCATCACTGTGCTGTACCAACTAGACATGTTCTATTACCTCATATCTGCTCATTCTCATTGCTGCTTCCCAGGGGCAGCTCTAGCTTTTTATCAAGTATCAGAGGGGAGCCGTGTTAGTCGGGATCTGTAAAAGCGGCAAAGAGTCCTATGGCACCTTATAGACTACCAGACGTATTGAAGCATGAGCTTTCGTGGGTGAATACCCACTTCGTCAGATGCATGCAATACGTTTCTTAGTCTATAAAGTGCTACAGAACACTTTGCCGCTTCTAGTTTTTTTGCCGCCCCAAGCACAGCAGGCAGGTTGCCTTCAGCGGCTTGCCTGTGTGAGGTCCCCGGTCCCGCAGATTCGGCAGCATGCCTGCAGGAGGTCCACTGGTCCCGTGGCTTTGGTGTACCTGTCACTGAATTGCCGCCGAATCTGTGGGACCGGTGGACCTTCCGCAGGCAAGCGGCCAAAGGCAGCCTGACTGCTGCCTTCGCAGGGACCGGCAGGACTCCCCGCCGTGGCTTGCTGCCCCAGGCACACACTTGGAGCTCTGGTGCCTGAAGCCACCGCTGCTGCTTCCACTGCCTGGGCATAACATGTGGCAAGGGAATGGAGCTGCTGTCTTCTCCTTTAATGACCCTATGATGGGGCATCTGCCCCACACTGGCATGTCCATGGTTAATAGAGCCCTTGGGAAGATGCACAAAAAGCAACCAATGGGGATGGAGGGGGGCTGCAAGGAGCCACCAGTCAGGGCCTGGCAGGCCCATATAAGAAGAGCTGCAGAGCAGAGCAGAGCGGGATCGGTAGTCGCCTGGAGCTCAAGGAGGGAAGGTCAAGTTCCTATCAAGAGGAAGGAGCACCAGCACCCTGGACAGAGCAGTGCTACAGCAGGGACCGGGAAAGCTAGAGAGAGTTAATAGAAGAGCGTGCTGGGGACCACAGAGACATGGCCCAGACAAATAGACTGAGGGGTTGGAGGGGAAGCAGCACATGGCTGCCATCAACCAGGTCCCTGGGCCATGACCCAGAGTAGTGGGCAGGCCTGAGTTCCTCCCCACCACTCACCACTCAGGAAGTGGCTGGATAGGTGAACTGCAGTCCTGGCCCCCAGAAGGGGCAGTGCAGATCATGGCATGGCTGGAGGACTGTCATGAAGAGGACACGGTGGTCCTTGGAGTGATGTGGGTTCAAGAGCAGAAGTGATGGCAGGAGAGGCACCACCGGGAGTGGGTTACTGACCTGCAGAGCTGATCTCCAAGACGACCAGCAGGAGGTGCTAGCTTTGTGAGGGGAACTCCTCACAGACCCCTTTGTGGAAAACCTGAATAACACTCAGTGTCCTGGTGCAGAGTTAGAGTGTGCCTCACACGAGATGGACATCTTTATGAAGGGAGGGAATCTGGATAGGGGCACGGATGCAGGCAGGTGAAGGACTCAGGGGGTAAATAGCCAAGAGAGCTGTCAGAGCTGCTGGACACCAGCTGTGCCAGTGTGTGGCATTCCCACTGGCAGTGCTCTTCCTGACCATCACCGTGGTGCGGCATGCATCGGTGTGAGGAGCTTGCCAGGTCACTGAGTTCTACATGTACATTTCTGCAGTGCAGACAAGGCCTCAGTTATGTTGATGACAGCCATGGTGGAGCAGCTGCATTGGATGCAGTGGATGGACTCCCCATGGCAGACGTTGGTACTCTCTGTATGTGGCCACCTGTGACTGGGTCTGCTTACTTAGACCCTGGCCAGGCGTGTGGCTGTCCCTCACTTCCCCTGGAGACATTGACTGTGAGCAGGTTGGGTAATGAAATCCAAGTGCACAGCAAGCCCAGTGATGTCAACCCTTGCAATTGTATTGGGAGTCTCTCAATAGTTGGTGTCTTGCTCGAAGCCCTGGCTGTGGGAATGGAGGGACTGCTGTCAAATGTCTGCTTCCTTTTCTAAAACACTATATTTCTAGCTGTCATGGTTGCTGAGGAAAGCTTGAAAATGTGGCCAGAGAGAGACCTGAAGGCTCAGACTAGACGCCAAAGACAGACTCACATTTATGATTTAAAAAATGCTGACACTTTTTGGCCTCTGATTCGTGACTTTTGTACACTTGGATTTTGTGGCATGCAATAAACCCAGCAGATCCTTCTCCCTTGGACTAAAATCCTTCCTCTTATGTTGGGGTCACCCTGGGGGAAGCCAGGGCCTTTGCCCCTCGGGCCACGTAGTGAAAAAAGACTGTCCTCTCTCCAGCTCCAAATTGTCCCTCTCTCTGGCTCCCAAGGCCACTCCCCATCTTGGCCTGCCTGTGGGGAGCCAATCCCAGCTCTGAAGTGGTCTCCCCACTCTCTCCCCAGCTGAGACCAGAACTCTTGTATATTCTGCTCCCGCCTTCTCAGTGGGCTTTGTTCAGTCAGGGCCTGCCCCCAGAAGAACTGCTTTTAATGGGACTGAGGCCTTGTAACAGGCCCTGGGCCTGGCCTGGCCTTCCAGGGCCAGCATGCTTATTTACATCGTGTGCTGCTCGCTGCTTGGCTTCTGTGGGACTCTGCATGTTGTGAATCTGTTTCAGAGCAATGCTGCCTACTACTACTGCTACTATTTGTTTTGGAGGCCACAACAATTAATCCCATTCCAGGCCCCAGCCCAGCAAAGCACTTGAGCACACGCTTTACATCAAACACCTGGGTAATCCCACTCCAGGCACCATGATCCCTTTTGTGTAATTTAATCAAATCACTGGTCTGCTGGCAGCTGGTTCTCGAGGGGCTGTGCAGGTGCTCGCTAGGAGGTTCTGATAAAACAGAGCAAAGAAAAACACTGCAGCAAGTAATTTATTGGCAGATTAGACCATGAGCACTGTGATCAGAGCTGCTGCTTCACTTCCATCCTCTTCGGGTATCGGAGAGCTCGGTTCTCCTGGGGGAAGCTACTTGAACACTAAGGGATGTCATCATCCAACACAGTCAGGCACGTCTTTACCAGTGCTGCTTCACAGTACTTAAAAAAAACCTGTTAAGCCATGTGTTAATTTTCATGGTAAGGAACCAGTCTCTCAAGGAGCTTCATTCTTCCTCCATGACTGAGAAAATTACCCATATATTAACACTTTCTGGACATAATATTTATGCAAAATAAAATATTTTTGAATGCAATTCTCCCTTTCCTTTTACTGTGCTTTGGAAATTACCCCACTCTCTTGAGTCCAGTTCCTTAAGGATGCCTGAATAGTGATTTTAAAAAGCAAGTTTATTTCCAGGCCCAAGGATTGAAAAACCACTTGTTCAAAAGAGTGAAATATGCAAACTAAATAATAAAACTTAATTCTTGTTCTGCTGTTGTCTTCAAAGTCCTGCTAAGAGCAGAGCTTTCAGAACTGAAAAAAAAGTTAGTTAAAAGATAAATGAAGTCATATATGAGAGAATCTAGAAAGCATACAATAAAATATCTATTGGTCCCTAAGTACAGTAATGCCCAGAGCAGAGGAAGTAAAAGACCATTATGGCCATTGCAGTCAGCCTTACCTCAGTCCCTGGAAAAATCATGGAGCAGGTCCTCAAGGAAATCATTTTGAAGCACGTGGAGGACAGAAAGGTGATCAGGAACAGTCAACATGGATTCACCAAGGGAAAGTCATGCCTAACCAACCTGATTGCCTTCTATGATGAGATAACTGGCTCTATGGATATGGAGAAAGCGGTGGATGTGATATATCTTGACTTTAGCAAAGGGTTAGATAGGGTATCCCATAGTATTCTTGCCAGCAAATTAAAGAAGTATGGGCTGAATGAATAAACTACAAAGTGGATAGAAAGCTAGCTAGATTGTCAGGCTCCGTGGGTAGTGATCAACGACTCGATGTATAGTTGGCAGTCAGTATCAAGCGGAGTGCCCCAGGGGTCGGTGCTGGGGCCGGTTTTGTTCAATATCTTTATTAATGATCTGGATGGTGAGATGAATTGCACTTCAGCAAGTTCGCAGATGACACTAAGCTGGGGGGAGAGGTAGATATGCTGGAGGGTAAGGATAGGGTCCAGAGTGGCCTAGACAAATTGGAGGATTAGGCCAAAAGAGATCTGATGAAGTTTAAGGACAAGTGCAGAGTCCTGAACTTAGGAAGGAAGAATCCCATGCACTGCTACAGACTGGGCACTGACTGGCTAAGTGGCAGTTCTGCAAAAAACAACCTAGCGGTTACAATTGATGAGAAGCTGGATTGAGTCAGCAGTGTGCCCTCGTTGCCAAGAAGGTTAGTGGCATATTGGGCTGTATTAGTAGGAGCATTGCCAGTAGATCGAGGGAAGTGATTATTCCCTTCTATTCGGCACTGATGAGGCCACATCTGGAATATTGTATCCAGTTTGGGGGCCCCCACTACAGAAAGGATGTGGACAAATCGGAAACAGTTGAGCAGAGGGCAATGAAAATGATTATGGGGATGGGGCACATGGCTTATGAGGAGAGGCTGAGGAAACTGGGGTTATGTAGTCTGCAGAAGAGAAGAGTGAGGGGGATTTGATAGCAGCCTTCAACTACCTGAAGGGAGGTTCCAAAGAGGATGGGGCTCAGCGCCTATGATTCATTTGAGGGAAACTAGACAGGGTTTGATGTCTTGTTTCTGAAATAGCATTAAGCAGCACTAATTCTCCCACACCTGCAAAACTCCCAGGCAGCACAGATTTGCCTCACTGTGAGCTGCAGGGCTGAGCCCTGACTCTCTAACAGGGATCCCAATCTAAGGCAAGGAAAATATTCCATGCCAAATAAATAGAATTCTATTAATGAATGAATTCTTCTAGTTGAGATTATGTAATAAAAATAACCGCATGTAGAAAAAATGAATGTCTCTGTGCCTCTGTATGACCAGTCATGGATCCTAGACGTTATGGCAGATATGTGAACTACCCTGTGAAGGATATGCTGCATGGCAGAGCCTTCAGCCCCGAGTACTCCAGGGGGTGGGCCACTGACCATTCCGTCATCACATGTTCTGGTCTGTCTGTGATGAGCCAGAAGACAGAAAATGGCTGCCAGGGCTCACGCTGCACAGAATGCCAGGCAAGCTGGAGGAAGAGGCTATCTGAAGCATGCTGAAAATCCCAGACCTAGGGTGTAGCAGTTCTAGGGCCTCATCCAGAGCCTAGGGAAGTCAACGGAAAAACTTTCATTGACTTTTATGGCTTTGGATCAGGCCCAGAAAGGTTAAAGGTAAGAGACAGTGAGACTGATTTCGGAGCTGCCACGTCCTTGGGATGCATAGAGACAACAACCCCATCAGTGTGTGGTCAACTCCTTGCCTCCCTCTTGGTTCAGTCTTTGTCTCCAGGACTGATGTGTTTGCCCCTCACCCACCAGGGAAAGCTTCTTTCTCTCTCAGTCTGGTTCCTCTCCATTTTGGTGCATGCGAGCTGTGCCATTGACTTCAGAATCAGCACCTATAGACGAGTGGCCAAGTGAGTGTCCTGTTACATCCTGCTCCATTCCACTCTCAGGCCACTTCCTTCATGTGGAAATAGTAAGGTGACAATGTACTGCCTGCCTGAAGAGGAATGGAAAAGAGATTCCTCATTAATTTACCAACGAGAAGGAGACAGAGAATGAGTTCCCTAGGCTGATTTTCTAGCCCGCAGCAACCAATGAATCAAGAATTAATGGAAGCTGTGGAAACTGTGAGAATGTAGACTACCCTTCTTCTCTGGGTTTCTAGTTCTGCTAAATTTCTTTAGTAATGTGGCACTCAAGAAAGTGATAACTCCGTGAGCTGTATAACTACCAAGGCACTTGATTAAAATTGAATTTAATAAGTTTTAGCTATTGAGTTGTTTTGTCCAGAGGCAACATAATAAAATGTAAAGTAATTCTTACTCTTTGTTTAATTTTGTGATTATGCCTGCTTTCTAAAACAAACAAACAAACAAACAAAAATTACTTATTGTTGGCAGTGTTTCTGTTCTTTGCTTGGATGGCTGAGGTAACTAGCAAATACATCTTAAAATACAATTTTTACAATCAAATATACCTCTGAAGTTTGCTTCAGGCAAACATTTGAGCATTTGAACTAAATTTTATTTTCATTAGAAATTTTTACTAGAGTGAATTCTCAAGCTTTGAATGTTCACTGAAAGTGAAAACTAAATGGCCATGAAATGATGTGAATCAAAATTCACTTTCAATTGGAAATGAATATTTATAGCACAATTTCTTTCCACTATTTGCATAGCTGTAGCTGTTAGAGCAGACTGGAACTCTGTTCATCAAACAATATGCATTTGTCTAGATTCGCTCTTCAATCCTAAATTCTGAACTCTGAGTCAGATTTTATAGTAAAGTTTCACTTATAAATGATTGACAAAGGGTGTAACACATAAGTTCAGGGAGGATAGGGCCATCAGTGACTATTAGCCAAGATGATCAGGGATGCAACCCCATGCTCTGGGTGTCCCTCAACCTACAACTGCCAGAAGCTGGAACTGCAAGACAGGGGATGGATCACTCAATAATTACCCTGTTCTGTTCATTCCTTCTGAAGCATCTGGCATTGGCCATTGTTGGAAGACAGGAAACTGGGTTAGATGGACCAATGGTCTGACCAAGTACAGCCGTTCTTATGTTTTAAAATTATTAATAGATGCCATTAAACATGTCACATGTAAGCGTACCATGTGTTAGATAAGGCTAAAAGTACATCAGTAGCAGGTGTGATAATTGGTTATAACCCATGGTTATAGAATCATAGAAGCATAGAACTGGAAGCAACCAGTCAAGAGCTCATCTAGTCCAGTCCCCTGCACTCACGGTATTATCTAGACCATTCCTGACAGATGTTTTTCCAACCTCAGTCTTCTCTTCTCCAGACTAAACAAACCCACATTTTTTTCCAATCTTCCCTCGTAGGTCATGTTTTCTAGACCTTTAATCATTTTTTGTTGCTCTTCTCTGGACTTTCTTCAATTTCTCGACGTCTTTCTTGAAATGTGGCATCCAGAATTGGACACAATACTCCAGCTGAGGCCTAATCAGCATGGAGTAGCGTAGAAGAATTATTTCTTGTGCCTTGTTACAGCACTCCTAATACACCCCAGCACAGTGTTAGCTTTCTTTACAACAATATGACAACATTATTTAGCTTGTGATCCACTATGACCCCCTGAACTGGACCCTGAACTGATCCCTTTTGGACCTGATGCACTATCTATAATTATAGATTATTTATGTATTTATAAATCATTTATAACCTATTTATAAATTGATCCTTAATATAAAGTGATTGAATTTTCAAGAGTATAGATAAACAGTGAACAAGTTAAATTATTATTAATTCATTCTTATAGTATGGGAGCATCTTACACAGAATTGTGATGAGCAAATTGAATTAGAAAATAAATATCTGAAAGTCCTACACAAGCTCAACCACTGTCTAGAAATAGTTGTGGTCCATTAATCTTTTTTTCTCTTTATTTTCCCCTGGTTTCCCACTGGCCCTTGAATTTCTTAGTTCTTAATAAGATTGGTAGCAGTAGACATAAAAACAAAGAACATGCTGCTCACACTTTCTAGTGCCAGCCCATTCAGCAGCAGGAAGTACCAACAACAAGGTTCAGACTCAGCCAGGTTGGGGCTCTACAGTTAATGCCAGCCTCTCCTAAGCTGCTGAAGAAATCAGCCTCACCGAGGGGGGATACATTCTCATGGACTCACATGGGTAAAGCTTATTTTGTGTGTGGAGCTGGGAAGAGTACAATTACTGCTTTTTCCCCAGTGAGAACCCTGACCAGGAATCACACGAGAAAGTTCTTGCAAGATTATCAACCAAGTTTGCATTCTCAAGAAGTGATCTTAGTTTGGATTAATTTCTGAGAAGCATCTGAACTTCTGGATGCTTCTTTCAATTGAACTAACTTGGTTCTGAACCTTTTGAGTCTGCCTGTCACTGGTGTGTAGTGTAGTGCACTGTGGTACCAAGAAAATACAGGGCAACCATCTGATGTCATTCCCATGCTACTAGATAACCTGTAGTGAGCTGTACACCAAACCCCATGGAGTCAATGAGCCTGCACCCCCTCTGACTTGCTCTAGTGTAAATCAGGACTAGCTCTGAGTCAACAGAGTAAAACCAGTGTAAGGCCAAGGATGGTCTCGGCCCATTCACATGCGGGCAGTGCTTATAGAATAAGGCCACCATTGACAATACTGGAAATTGTTCATGGTACTGAAGAGCCTGATTTTCTTCTCACTTCCCTTGGTGAAAATGAGAAGGAAATCCCTGGAAGTCAAAGGAGTTACACTGCTGCAGGAACAGTGAAAGTGGGAGGATAATGTAGTTTAAAATGTTTTTGTAGAGCCCCCCCTCCACCTTGTTACCTTCTTCAATGCCAATCTGCTGTCAGGTTTGACGGACAGGCCTGGGTTCTTCTGGATCCCACCACCCACTCAGCAGGCTGAATCGTCTTTATTTTTTCCTATGAATTTTTTTGGCAGTGCCTCCACCCCCCTTGCTCCTTCCTAGCAGGGTCCCCAGGGCAGCTTGGGAGGAAAACTCTAATCACAGGGTAACCCCCACTTACTTGCCAGATAGTTGGAGGCTTCCAAGAAATAACACAAACACGTACAATATATTCAACACAATCATTATATTAAACAGGAGACAAAAACACGTAACAGGGTAAAACACTATTTTTAGGGTCACCGGTGCCCTTGCTGCTAATACCTGTGAATTTCCCCAGCCATGTGACTTGAGGTAGCAAATGTAAGATCAGTGTCCCATCGGTACCGTACTTTGTTGGGGCTCTTGATGACCTATGACCACAAAATTCTTCTCTAGCAGTGCGGCTGACTGGGTTACAGACCAAAGGACTCACAAGTGGGAGGAGAGGGTAATCCCCCCACAGGTCTAATAGGCAGCAGGTTATAAAATCCCCAGACCATCACTCCCTGGCTTGAGGACACAGTTCAGGGAGTAGAGGGTCCCCAAAACAAACTCCCTGACTAACTAAAAGATGGTTCCCTCACAAACTCCATGAATGATCCTCAGGTTCAGAGCTGACTCTGAACTCCTCGGTCACTGCAGAGGGGCTGCTGTCTGCTGTCAGGGATCCTCTTCAGGCAGGAATCAGGCTGCGTTGGTCCCAGGATTTCCCCTCACCACAAAGGGGCACAGGGCTCAAGATGCAGATTACACAACTGTACTAAAATTCAAACTGTCGTCTCCTCACCCAGGCTCCAGACACACACACTGCAGGCAGCAGCCAGAGCAGAGCTGACCATGTGGGGACGGGTCTCACCGAGGGAGCTAGAGAGTGAACTCAGTCTGGCTGGGGGAGTTTCCCAGCAAAACTCTACAAACTGGGAATCATCCGTGGAGAGGGAAAAGCCCAGCTGAGGGATCTTTCTGTCAAGTCCCTAGAGGCCAGTTCTCAGGAGGAACCTGCCTGCAGGCCTGAGACTCCCCAGCTCCCCACACAGCCAGTCCTGCCCTTGCCCTGGCCGGCTCCAGACTGACTCCAAAATCGCTTCTCCCCTTTCCTGAGCAACCTGGGAGGGCCTGCCACTCCCTAGTGGTTGCTGGGCAGACTCTGAGCCCGCCTTGTCTCCCCACCCCGACCAGGGACAGTGCCTCACCCCCGAGCTGCCAGCAGACAGAGCCCCAGCACTCCAGGTCATCTCCTTGGGGGTTACATTTCAATTTACCTAAAGTTACTCCTAGAATCTAAACTGGGTGGGTGAAATCGGTTGGCAAATGCCCACATGAGGAACAGAAATTTGGCATGAGGGCTCTTCAGTCCAGCAGACAAGGGTGTAACAAGATCCATTGGCTGGAAGTTGAAGCTAGACAAATTCAGACTGGAAATAAAGGAAGGCTGTTTGCTGAGAAGAGAAGGGGTCCCCTGGACGAGAAGGGGAAGAGCATCTTCAAGCACCGACTCACCAGCCGAGCGAGGTAGCTTTAAACGAGGTTCAAAGGGGGCAGGAGACAAAAGCTCACAGGTAAGTTAAAAAGGTGACCTTAACAGAGGGCTAGATGGTGTCGGGGGGGGGGGAGGGGAGGGGAAATTACAACAGGGTCATTAGAGCAATAAGAGGAAATCAGTGGGGGAATCTACTCAACAGCTTAGATGTCTATAAACAAATGCCAGGACTATGGAGAATAACCAGGAAGAATGGGAAATATTAATACATCAGCTAAATTATCATTTAATTGGCATCACAGAGATTCAGTGACATATATCTCATCATGTAATATTGGTCTAGAGGGGGATCAAATGGACAGGCAGGGAGAAGGTGTTCTATTATCCATCACAAAGGCCAAAACTATAATGGGATTCAAGAAAGAACTAGATAAGTTGATGAAGGATAGCTCCATCAATGGCCATTAGCCAGGATGGTCAGGGATGCGACCCCTTGTCTGGGTGTCCCTAAATCTCTTTTTGCTAGATGCTGGGAATGGATGACAGGGGATGGATCATTGGATGAGTGCCTGTTCTGTTCATTCCCTCTGAGGTACCTGACATTGGCTTCTGTTGGAGGACAGAATACTGGAGTAGATGGACCATTGGTCTGACCCAGCATGGCCATTTCTCTATAAGAATATTTACACTTGTTCTTGGGTCCAGACAGATGAGAGACAGACCAGTTGAAAATCTCTCGGTAAAGATCAAAGGGGGAAAACTTGTGGGCGATGTCTCCATTTCTATAATTCAATGGGCACCGGTGGGGTTTCCCCCACAAGCTCTGCCTTTAAAGATTCTCTGTCATCCAATCAACTACTCAACATTGTCTCTACTGAGTGGGCTCCAAAGGCTAAACAGTGTATTGCTTGTCTCTAGGAAGCCCAGGAGATGTCTCGGATGCAAACCTCAAGCGAAGGTGCCCTCTGGAAGCAGATAAACCATCAAAACAATTTTAGAAACCGCTGCAAGTCTTCTCTTTCAAACAGAATGCAACTGTCCAACATAGATGGATATACTATTTACTCTAGACTTGATACACCAGAATTATCCACATGCAATGAATTCAAAACCCAGGGAATTAAAATGACAGAAACTCTGTTTAAACATTCATCTCATTATTCACAGGTTCTTCAAGCTCTTATGTAAAGCTTACCTTTAGCAGCATTTGTTTCATTCTAGCATTCAGAAATCACTCTCAAGGTTAAAAGCCTTAAATTTGAATGGACACAGTAGTCCAAAAGCATCTATTGTACAAAGCAGGTGCAACTGCTGACTGTTTTCAAACTACAGAAGTTGTGTTTGTAAAGATTGCCCCTTCTGACCCAAGACAACTACAGAATGTTTGTACTCACCAATAATTTGTTTTGAATCCAGCAATTGCAGGGTAAACAAATGGAACGCTATTTACACTGATTTCCAGGGGTAAGGGAAACAGTTCTGGTTCTGTGGCTAGTCTTGCCAGAGGCAGCTGGAGACCCAGCTCTGATCCTGGAAACACTTAGGTGCATGCATCCCTTTAAGGTCTCATTCCATGTAAGTCAATGGGGCTGTTCAGTCACTGGTTTAAAGTTAGGCACGTGGGTGAGTGTCCGCAGGACTGGGTCCGAGGACAGTTACACATCCGAGTGAATGCTGAGCTGTCCACCTGCCTTTATAATGAGGAGTCTGCGTCTAGTGACGGTCACGCTGTGGAAGATGGGATGAGGAAATGCTTGGAGCTACCCAGCACATGGCTTGTATCTACCTTGAGGAGATAAAACACTTGTTCCGGGATCCTACTCTGTGCCCCTCATGATCTCTAGATCCCCGTCTCTGGTGTGTGGTTCTCCTACTGCTCCCCAGGTGCAGCAGACAGCGCAGGTGTGGAATGGAGAGAGAATGGGGTTTAGCATCACAAATCAAATCAAAACAAAGGCTTTGACGTACACAGTAATTGAAGCCTCACCTCACTACTACACTCAATGGAAGCAGGAAATCGGCACCTGCTCTAGACAGCCATGAATGGAGAAGTGCAATGGGTATCACGCGTGCTGGGGATCTGGCCCAGGGGCCCCAGCTGAGTGAGCTGTTTGCGTTACACCCGCTGGGATCTGGCCCAGGGGCCCCAGCTGAGGGAGCTGTTTGTGTTACACCCACTGGGAATATGGCCCAGGGGCCCCTGCTGAATGAGCTATTTGCATTACACCACTTGGGGATCTGGCCCAGGGGCCCCGGCTGAGCTGTTTGCATTACACCCGCTGGGGATCTGGCCCAGGGGCCCCAGTGGAGCTGTTTGTGTTACACCCGCCGAGGATCTGGCCCAGGGGCCCCAGTGGAGCTGTTTGTGTTACACTCGCCGGGGATCTGGCCCAGGGGCTCCAGTGGAGCTGTTTGCATTACACCCACCAGGGATCTGGCCCAGGGGCCCCAGTGGAGCTGTTTGTGTTACACCCGCCGGGGATCTGGCCCAGGGGCTCCAGTGGAGCTGTTTGTGTTACACCCGCCGGGGATCTGGCCCAGGGGCCCCAGTGGAGCTGTTTGCATTACACCCACCGGGGATCTGGCCCAGGGGCCCCAGTGGAGCTGTTTGCATAACACCCGCTGGGGATCTGGCCCAGGGGCCCCAGTGGAGCTGTTTGTGTTACACCCGCCGGGGATCTGGCCCAGGGGCCCCAGTGGAGCTGTTTGTGTTACAGTCGCCGGGGATCTGGCCCAGGGGCTCCAGTGGAGCTGTTTGCATTACACCCACCGGGGATCTGGCCCAAGGGCCCCAGTGGAGCTGTTTGCATTACACCCACCAGGGATCTGGCCCAGGGGCCCCAGTGGAGCTGTTTGTGTTACACCCGCCGGGGATCTGGCCCAGGGGCTCCAGTGGAGCTGTTTGCATTACACCCACCGGGGATCTGGCCCAGGGGCCCCAGTGGAGCTGTTTGCATTACACCCACTGGGGATCTGGCCCAGGGGCCCCAGTGGAGCTGTTTGTGTTACACCTGCCGGGGATCTGGCCCATTGGCTCCAGTTGAGCTGTTTGTGTTATACCCGCTGGGGATCTGGCCCAGGGGCCCCAGTGGAGCTGTTTGCATTACACCCACTGGGGATCTGTCCCATTGGCCCCAGTGGAGCTGTTTGTGTTACACCCCCCGGGGATCTGGCCCAGAGGCCCCAGTTGAGCTGTTTGCGTTACACCCGCCGGGGATCTGGCCCAGGGGCCCCAGTGGAGCTGTTTGTGTTACACCCACCGGGGATCTGGCCCAGAGGCCCCAGTTGAGCTGTTTGCGTTACACCCGCCGGGGATCTGGCCCAGGGGCCCCAGTGGAGCTGTTTGTGTTACACCCACCGGGGATCTGGCCCAGAGGCCCCAGTTGAGCTGTTTGCGTTACACCCGCCGGGGATCTGGCCCAGGGGCCCCAGTGGAGCTGTTTGCATAACACCCGCTGGGGATCTGGCCCAGGGGCCCCAGTGGAGCTGTTTGTGTTACAGTCGCCGGGGATCTGGCCCAGGGGCTCCAGTTGATCTCTGCCAATCTGGCCTTTGTACTTGAACATTTGGGTTTTTGTTTGGGAAAAGCTTGTTCTAGGGCTGCTAGGCTGTGGCTCCCTGCTGCCCTCCCTGGGCTCTCAGGGCTCTGCTACCGTTAATCGAGCTAGTGCACGTTCGTGTGCTCACGCTGGGAATCCGACACGGTTCTGAGTATAGATGGAGCCTGGGAGACTACTCTAACCAGAGACTTTGCCTGCAGACTTCACTTGGGAATCGGACCAGGGTTCTGAGGTGAGGAGACATAGACTCATAGACTCATAGACTCTAGGACTGGAAGGGACCTCAAGAGGTCATCGAGTCCAGTCCCCTGCCCTCATGGCAGGACCAAATACTGTCTAGACCATCCCTGATAGACATTTATGTAACCTACTCTTAAATATCTCCAGCGATGGAGATTCCACAACTTCCCTAGGCAATCTATTCCAGTGTTTAACTACCCTGACAGTTAGGAACTTTTTCCTAATGTCCAACCTAAATCTCCCTTGCTGCAGTTTAAGCCCATTGCTTCTTGTTCTATCATTGGAGGCTAAGGTGAACAAGTTTTCTCCCTCCTCCTGATGACACCCTTTTAGATACCTGAAAACTGCTATCAGGTCCCCTCTCAGTCTTCTCTTTTCCAAACTAAACAAACCCAATTCCTTCAGCCTTCCTTCATAGGTCATGTTCTCAAGACCTTTAATCATTCTTGTTGCTCTTCTCTGGACCCTCTCCAATTTCTCCACATCTTTCTTGAAATGCGGTGCCCACAACTGGACACAATACTCCAGTTGAGGCCTAACCTGCGCAGAGTAAAGCGGAAGAATGACTTCTCGTGTCTTGTTTACAACACACCTGTTAATGCATCCCAGAATCACGTTTGCTTTTTTTGCAACAGTATCACACTGTTGACTCATATTAAGCTTGTGGTCCACTATGACCCCTAGATCTCTTTCTGCCATACTCCTTCCTAGACAGTCTCTTCCCATTCTGTATGTGTGAAACTGATTGTTCCTTCCTAAGTGGAGCACTTTGCATTTATCTTTATTGAACTTCATCCTGTTTACCTCAGACCATTTCTCCAATTTGTCCAGATCATTTTGAATTTTGACCCTGTCCTCCAGAGCAGTTGCAATCCCTCCCAGTTTGGTATCGTCCGCAAACTTAATAAGCGTACTTTCTATTCCAATATCTAAATCGTTGATGAAGATATTGAACAGAACCGGTCCCAAAACAGACCCCTGCGGAACCCCACTTGTTACACCTTTCCAGCAGGATTGGGAGCCATTAACAACTACTCTCTGAGTACGGTTATCCAGCCAGTTATGCACCCACCTTATAGTAGCCCCATCTAAATTGTACTTTCCTAGTTTATCTATAAGAATATCATGCGAAACTGTATCAAATGCCTTACTAAAGTCTAGGTATATCACATCCACCGCTTCTCCCTTATCCACAAGGCTCGTTATCCTATCAAAGAACGCTATTAGATTAGTTTGACATGATTTGTTCTTTACAAATCCATGCTGGCTATTCCCTATCACCTTACCACCTTCCAAGTGTTTGCAGATGATTTCTTTGATTACCTGCTCCATTATCTTCCCTGGCACAGAAGTTAAACTAACTGGTCTGTAGTTTCCTGGGTTGTTTTTATTTCCCTTTTTATAGATGGGCACTATATTTGCCCCCTTCCAGTCTTCTGGAATCTCCCCCGTCTCCCATGATTTCCCAAAGATAATAGCTAGAGGCTCAGATACCTCCTCTATTAACTCCTTGAGTATTCTAGGATGCATTTCATCAGGCCCTGGTGACTTGCAGGCATCTAACTTTTCTAAGTGATTTTTTACTTGCTCTTTCCTTATTTTCTCTTCTAAACCTACCCTCTTCCCGTAAGCATTCACTATACTAGACATTCCTTCAGACTTCTCAGTGAAGACCGAAACAAAGAAGTCATTAAGCATCTCTGCCATTTCCAAGTCTCCCGTTACTGTTACCCCCTCCTCATTGAGCAGTGGGCCTACCCTGTCCTTAGTCTTCCTCTTGCTTCTAATGTATTGATAAAAAGTCTTCTTGTTTCCCTTTATTCCCATGGCTAGTTTGAGTTCATTTTGTGCCTTTGCTTTTCTAATCTTGCCTCTGCATTCCTGTGTTATTTGCCTATATTCATCCTTCGTGATCTGACCTAGTTTCCATTTTTTATATGACGCCTTTTTATTTTGTAGGTCACGCAAGATCTCAAGGGTAAGCCAAGGTGGTCTTTTGCCACATTTTCTATCTTTCCTAACCATCGGAATAACTTGCTTTTGGGCCCTTAATAGCATCCCTTTGAAAAACTGCCAACTTTCCTCAGTTGTTTTTCCCCTCAGTCTTAATTCCCATGGGACCTTGCCTATCAGCTCTCTGAGCTTACCAAAATCCGCCTTCCTGAAATCCATTCTCTCTATTCTGCTGTACTCCTTTCTACCCTTCCTTAGAATTGCAAATTCTATGATTTCATGATCACTTTCACCCAAGCTTCCTTCTACTTTTAAATTCTCAACAAGTTCCTCCCTATTGGTTAAAATCAAGTCTAGAACAGCTTCCCCCCTAGTAGCTTTTTCAACTTTCTGAAATAAAAAGTTGTCTGCAATGCAGTCCAGGAACTTATTGGATAGTCTGTGCCCCGCGGTGTTATTTGCCCAACATATATCTGGATAGTTGAAGTCCCCCATCACCACCAAATCTTGGGCTTTGGATGATTTTGTTAGTTGTTTGAAAAAAGCCTCATCCACCTCTTCTGCCTGATTAGGTGGCCTGTAGTAGACTCCCAGCACGACATCACCTGTGTTTTTTACCCCTTTTAGCCTAACCCAGAGACTCTCCACCCTTCCGTCTCCTATGTCCATCTCCACCTCAGTCCAAGTGTGTACATTTTTAATATATAAGGCAACACCTCCTCCCTTTTTCCCGTCTATCCTTCCTGAGCAAACTATACCCATCCACACCAACATTCCAGTCGTGTGTATTATCCCACCAAGTTTCAGTAATGCCAATAATGTCATAGTTGTATTTATTTATTAGCACTTCCAGTTCTTGAACCGTTTCTGTGACTGGCACCTGCCCTGAAGCCTGAAGCCTGACTCAACCAGGACCTGCAGTTCTGTGAGTGTGTGTTGGCTTCTCCTTGCACTAGGTTGTTAAAAGCAAATCTATTGCCGCCCACAGGGGCTGCTCTAGACATTTCGCCGCCCCAAGCATGGTGACATGCCGCGGGGGGGCCTCTGCTGGTCACCGGTCCCACGGCTCCGATGGACCTCCTGCAGACATCTCTGCAGAGGGTCTGCTGGTTCCGCGGCTCCACCGAAGCTGCAGGACCAGCGGACCCTCCGCAGGCACGCCAGCGGGAGGTCCACCGAAGCCGCAGGACCAGGAGACCCTCTGTAGGCAAGCCAGCGGGAAGTCCATCGAAGCCACGGGACCAGCGGACCCTCCATAGGCATCCCAGCGGGAGGTCCACCGAAGCCGCAGGACCAGCAGACCCTCTGTAGGCAAGCCAGCGGGAGGTCCATCGAAGCCACGGGACCAGCGGACCCTCCATAGGCATGCCAGCGGGAGGTCCACCGAAGCCGCAGGACCAGCAGACCCTCTGTAGGCAAGCCAGCGGGAGGTCCACTGGAGGTGCAGGACCAGCGGACGCTCTGCAGGCATGCCGCCAAAGGCTGCCTGCCTGCCGCCCTCCCGGCGACCAGCAGAGCGCCCCCAAGACATGTTGCCCCAAGCCCGCGCTTGGCATGCTGGGGCCTGGAGCCGCCCCTAGCCGCCCGATTGGGGGAAATTAAGGTGGGGACCACCTGCAGTGCGTCATTGGGCCGAAAGAGGGCACCTGGTGACTGCCAACACCATGACAGGAACCTACCCATCATTTGTGCCTTGGAAACTCCTCCTCTGAGCAACTGACTCCCCGCTGGTGGTGCAGGTGCTGTGGCAGTGATTGTGCTTCAGGTACAGACTCTTCCATTAAGGTGGCCTTCAAAGGAACCCTTTCCTTCCAAAGCAAACAGAGAGCGTGTAATGAGTCCCAGCACTGTGGCACTGCTAACACATGCTGTGCTTCGTTAGCACGCCTGTAAAGTACTGCCATGATGCAGGTGGTACCTGCATGTCTAGAACGGTCTTCTCAAGATTTGATCTTGCTCTTGCATTTGTTACCTAACTGAACACTTATCTCCCTTGTCCACATTTGAAATATTTCATGCTATGTACGTAATATCATAAAAATGTACGCTTGGAAGGGACCTCTGGAGGTCATCTAGTCCAGTCCCTTGTCCTCATGGCAGGACTAAATATTATCTAGACTATCCCTGACAGATGTTTGTCTAAGCTGCTCCTAACCTGCTCTTAAAAATCCCCAGTGATGGAGATTCCACGACCTCCCTAAGCCATTTATTCCAGTTCTTAACCACTCTGACATTAGGAATTTTTTCCAAATTTCCAACTTAAACTGCCCTTGCTGCAGTTTAAGCCCATTGCTTCTTGTCCTATCTTCAGAGGTTTAAGAGAACATTTTTTCACCCTCTTCTTTATATCAAGGTTTTATGTAATTGAAGACTTTTATCATGTTCCCTCTCAGTATTTTCTTCTCCAGACTTAAACCCATTTTTTTTCAATCTTTCCTGATAGGTCATGTTTTCTAGATCTTTAATCACTTTTGTTGCCATCCTCTGGACTTTCTCCAATTTGTCCACATCTTTCCTGAAGTGTGGTGTCCAAAACTGGACACAGTACTCCAGTTGAGGTTTTATCATCACAGTGTAGAATAGAAGAATTACTTCCCATGTCTTGCTTACAACACTTCTTCTAATACATTCCAGAAGATTGTTTGCTTTTCCTGCAACAGTGTTACACTGTTGACTCATATTTAGCTTGTGATTCACTAAGACTCCCAGACCCTTTCTACAGCACTCCTTCGGGGGGGGGTTATTCCCCATTTTGCATCTGTGCAATTTATTGGTCTTTCCTAAGTGCAGTACTTTGCATTCATTCTTACTGAATTTCATCCTATTTATTTTAGACCATTTCTCCAGTTTGTCCAGACATTTTGAATTCTTATCCCTCCCTCCGAAGTACTTTCAACCCTTTCCCCGCTTCATTATTGCACCAAACCCCACGAATTGGTCCTTTCTTATTAGTCATACGAAGATCACCCATAGTAATCATGTCATATTTTCCGGTTGCCACGTCCAGATGTTTTCTAGTTCTCTCAGTTTATCTGTTCTTTGGCCTTCCTCTTGTTCTTGTGCTTGACCATTTGGGGGTGCGGGACCTTATGTTTTGCAAGCAGACTGTTATTCACCTTAGCACCTAACTGACACAAGCTGTAGCTGGGGTGTGTGTTGTGGTGTTAAGTGAAAGTTTCCATTAGCAAAGCTTATCAACCCTTGACAATACTTCACAAGCTCAGGCCTGGCCTCAACTTCTACTTACGATGACCCTCCGAAACACACATTCTCTAATAGAGCACTCAGATGTGTCGTTCTAACTGCCCTACGTAGACCCTCCTGGTGCGCTTTAAAAGGTACCTACATCACATTGACTTTGTCCTGCTCTCCAAATCAACGCCTCTCAAGAGCCTTGCCTAGCTATGAAGAAAAGCCCTTATTTCAGCTCCAGCTTTTCCTTTCCAGGTGAATGTCGTTCAGTGGCAGTGCTCTTTGGTGTAGTGCAACAGTGACATCCAGTGTCTGGCTAATCGTACACACCTTCTGAGGTCCCAAGGGTAACTCTAAAGATGGAAATGGATCCTGGGGGAGCTGCAGGTGTGACCAGTGTCAATATCATACTAATATTGGGAAGAAGGGGTCATTTTGCCAAGCCACAGTAATAACTTCAACTCTCTTTTTTAGTGTTAATAACAAAAACAGGTTTGGGTGGTCGTAACTGCCAGGTTTCTTTGGCAGGAGACATGATATGAATAGGGAAGTCTACAGCAGCATAATAAGCAAGAATATTACTGGAATTCATTATTCCCCAAAGACTTGTCTCTTTTATTTTTTTATGTTCTTGCTTAGATATTGAAACAGTCTTTAGTAGTAGCACTTTCACTGGTGCTTCTTGTTCTGAGGATGGAAAGAAATTTCTGTGGCGAATGTCCTGGAACTTGATGAGCTTTATCTCCAAAATGCCCATGGAAAAAAATCTCCCACAGGTCAACTTTTGCAAACTCATTCCCCTTCTTCTGTTTTTGCTACCTTTGCTGGTGCTCGATTTTTTTCACTGGTGTTTGAGGAATTTGTGTATTCATGCAATCACTGTCTCTCAGCCATACCTCACAATAACCCTTCCCAACCTGGAATGAATGAGAACAGGAACAGGAGAACAGCTGGTATCAAGAAGCACAAATGCACAAGAACATGTAAAAATAAATCTATTAGGGTGAAATTCACCCCGAATAGAGGGGCCAGCACAAGTTCTAGGCAGCACTTTTATTGAGGCGGCCAGGGCTGCTGCATAGTTCTGTGTTTCTCATGCTGCTTCCATTACACTCCTAACATCTAAAGCAGTTCTGAAATGCAGCTTCCTAGGCTATTCTAGGCCCCCATGCTGCACCTTCTTGCCCATGGCTGGGCTGATTTGCCCATGTATACTCCCACTGGCTGTACTGGGCTCTGCACAAGAGGTGCAGTTTGCATACAATAAGCATCAGGATTGGAGCTGTAACTGTTAGTGATGCCAGCAGCTAAACCAAAGGAACCTGAACCGAGGTCCTCCTGAGAAGCAGAAAGCTTCCATCATTAAACCCTGGAACTCCGCCTACTCTGTAAGTATCTACATGGGCAACAAATATTTAATAGCAGGGTCTTCAGTCTAACAGAACAAGGTATCACACACTCCAGCGGCTGGAAGCTGAAGCTTGACAAAGTCAGACTGGAAATAAGAGGTGCTTTTTTGACAGTGAAAGAAATTAATAGTTGGGACAATTTACCCAGTATCCGTGGTGGATCCTCCGTCACTGACAACTTTTAAATCACGATCTGATTTTTTTCTAAAAGAGCTGCTCTAAGAATTACTTTGGGGACAGTTTCTGGCCTGTGTTATGCAGGAGGTCAGACTAGACAATCACAGTGGTCCCTTCAGGCCTTGGAATCTATGAATCTGCTCTACCAAACCTTTACCTCACTGGATGTTTTACTGTTTTGCACTTTGGTCTGGTTCTCTCTTTATGTAGCTGACCTTTTAAAAAGCTCTTAGTTTGACCACAGGTGACCTAATCTTTGCCTTAACACTGTGCTGAAGTGAAACTAGTTTATATCATTCAGATGGGATCCTAACAGAAATATTGGTTAAAGATGTTCTCTGACTGGGATAAAAGAGCAGTACAAATCTGAGACACTTTGGCTTAAGTACAACTCAGTGGAGGGCTTGGGACGGTTGTTTGGTTAGTTGGTTTAGATTTTAATATTTTTTTCTTTCCTCAGCCTGAATAACATTTCTTGTTATTATTCCAACAATTACTTCATGATCAACAATTTGGTGCAGGATTTATCCTTCATTTAGAATGTTAGTCTGGTAAAATCTTGAATCTGTGTTCCAGACCAGACTCATGTACGATACATTACCCATTCTCACCTACATGCCCGTGCGTTGTACAAACGTTAACAAATGGACCTTGCTGGTGGTTATGGGAGGATGGTTAGTTATTAGGGCACTGACAGAGGCTTGGAAGTACCAACGTTGTGCCACCTGGAATCCTATGTGATGTGCTTGCCCCAGAATGAGGCTTAGGTGAATTAATCTCTTCCCAGACATACACGTGTGCCTCTCAGGCGACCAGTGCTGGGCACATAGGAGCAGAGGTGAGACCTTTACAGCCTGCACTTCCCATGTCACCCTCAGCTCCAAGTCTGGAGCTGAATTTGCCACTTCACAGTGGTTAATCCTTGGCAGGAATGGCCAATTGTCGGAACCATTTCCTCAGTCCTGCATAGCTTCAGCACTGGGGCAGTGATTATTTACAGTGGGAGAACATGACGCTTGTGTGCGGCAAAGATAAACGAAGGTCTGGAGTAAGGGGTAGGAAATGCAGCGAGGTAGGGATTGGAGGTATATAGCTGCATAGGATCACTTCATGCCTAAATTGATGTGCTAGTGAACCCCACCCTTGGATTTGCTGGCAAGCAGTAGAGCATCCGTTCCTCTTCCTTTGTAGCTCAACTATTCACAGGTCATTTGGAATCTGCCCTGGGACATTTTAGCATCAATAATCTGATATTCGTCTTTCTCATCATTCATTCAGTCCGGCATTTGTACAGCATATGCAGGAATCCATGTCACTCAAACCCAATTCCCAGCAAAGAGATTCCTGCCCCTTGTAGCTGTGGTGGTATGTATGGGACATGCGGCAAACTGTGGGCATGTAACTGCAAATTGTAGACTAATAGTTTCTTCTGAATTTATCATCCTACTGGGAGCCACAGCCTTTGAGCTGAGCTCCATTTGCATAGAACGGTAAAGATTCTCTTGAATTGATATTGTATGCCACTTTACCTCAGAGACATCATCATGGACAAGCCTGTATGGGCAGGACTCACTCCTCTCTGCATTACAAAACATAGCTGTGAACAGCTTGACAAAGAAATGGCCTTTCTGGGGAGTTTTCTCTTTCCTGACTCATGAATGAAGCCCTAAGGTCTCCCCCTCATATGAGATGTTGTTGTTAATTATCTGCATTGTGTTATCACATCGAAGCCCCCATCAGGAATCGAGGCCCCAATGTGCTAGAAGATGTACACTGTCCCTTGCCTGTAAAGCTCAATTCTTAGCAAAAGAGGGTGCCGAGGGAGGCAGGACCGTGCAAAAGAGCAGAGAAATGTTGACATGAATAATTCACCGTGGGGGAGGTCTCACTTCTTGGAAGTAACAATGGACAAGATACATCAAGAATGTAAAGATCAGGTAAAGACTAGGTCAAACACAGACAGAGGGTGGAGGGAGCATGCTGTAATGGATGGGTGCTGGCAAAGAAACCAAGCCAATCCCACAATGTGCAATGCAATGTCTAGGAAATTCAATCAAATGTATGTGAAGGGAGATGCTGTCTGTGTAACTTCAGATCTGTGATGCATCCTGCTTCCACCCCCTGCTTTTAAGTCTAATCAACTCAGGACAGCACTGCTGTATGTCAACTAAAAACAACTCCGTAACGAAGTCTGCAGTCAGACTGAGTTCTTGGGAATCCAAGTGGAAAGAGGCCAAAAAGGGAGTCTCAACAAAATGGTGGTGCCCAGCTAAGTTCCCTCTAAGCCGCGTGCGCATGCGGCCGTGCAGCTGCCTGTTAAACCTTGTGCAGGAGCTCAGGGGTGAGGCACCTCTCCCCGCTGGCCCCAGCATAGACCTGTCCTGACTTGCCATGGCCAGGGGAGAGAAGCCCCTCCCTTGGCCGAGCCCAGTCCCACCGAATCTGTGCAGCTGGGAACAGGCGTCTCCCCTCCCATCCCGAGCTGCTGTGGCAGGATAGGGATGGGTGGAGTCCTCTCTCCCCACCGCAGCCCCTGGGCAGCCTGCACTCCAAACTCCTCATTCCTGGTGCCACCCCAGAGCCTACCCCCACACACCTCAACCCTCATCCCCAGCCCCACCCCCACCCAGCGCCCACACACCCTGCCAGAGCCCTCACCCCCCAACACACACCCCAACCCTCTTCTCCAGCCCTGGGCCCTCTCCTGCCCCCTTCATCCCCGGCCCCACCCCCACCCAGAGCTCACACACCCTGCCAGAGCCCTCACCCCCAACACACACCCCAACCCTCTTCTCCAGCCCTGGGCCCTCTCCTGCCCCCTTCATCCCCGGCCCCACCCCCACCCCAGAGCCCACACACCCTGCCAGAGCCCTCACCCCGCAACACACACCCCAACCCTCTTCTCCAGCCCTGGGCCCTCTCCTGCCCCCTTCATCCCCAGCCCCACCCCAACCCAGCGCCCACACACCCTGCCAGAGCCCTCACCCCCCAACACACACACCAACCCTCTTCTCCAGCCCTGGGCCCTCTCCTGCCCCCTTCATACCCAGCCCCACCCCCACCCAGCGCCCACGCACCCTGCCAGAGCCCTCACCCCCCAACACACACCCCAACCCTCTTCTCCAGCCCTGGGCCCTCTCCTGCCCCCTTCATCCCCAGCCCCACCCCCACCCAGAGCCCACACACCCTGCCAGAGCCCTCACCCCCCAACACACACCCCAACCCTCTTCTCCAGCCCTGGGCCCTCTCCTGCCCCCTTCATACCCAGCCCCACCCCCACCCAGCGCCCACACACCCTGCCAGAGCCCTCACCCCCCAACACACACCCCAACCCTCTTCTCCAGCCCTGGGCCCTCTCCTGCCCCCTTCATCCCCAGCCCCACCCCCACCCCAGAGCCCACACACCCTGCCAGAGCCCTCACCCCCCAACACACACCCCAACCCTCTTCTCCAGCCCTGGGCCCTCTCCTGCCCCCTTCATCCCCAGCCCCACCCCAACCCAGCGCCCACACACCCTGCCAGAGCCCTCACCCCCCAACACACACCCCAACCCTCTTCTCCAGCCCTGGGCCCTCTCCTGCCCCCTTCATCCCCGGCCCCACCCCCACCCAGCGCCCACACACCCTGCCAGAGCCCTTACCCCCCAACACACACCCCAACCCTCTAGGCTTGGTTACACTCGAAACTCCAAAGCGCTACCGCGGGAGCGCACCCACGGCAGTGCTTTGAAGTGTAAGTGTGGTCGCAGCGCCAGTGCTGGGAGACAGCTCTCCCAGTGCTGCAGGTACTCCACCTCGCCGAGGGGATTGGCTTACAGCATTGGGACCCGGGTCCCAGCCCTGGGCTCTATTTACACTGGCGCTTTACAGTGCTGTAACTTGATGCACTCAGGGGTGTGTTTTTTCACACCCCTAAACAAGAAAGTTGCAGAGCTGTAAAGCGCCAGTGTAGCCAAGGCCTCTGTCCCAACCCTGAGCCCTTTCCCACATTCTGAACCCGTCAGCCGCCCCCCCACCACATGATTGTTTTATATGCACCAATATTGAGGTGATGTGCCACATATCACCTCCTTATTGGCGCACATAACAAAATTCATTCCACACATGGACATAAAAAATTAGAAGGAACACTGGTTCCCAGTAGCAGCATCCCTCTGTCCAGCTGTTTCTTGAGGGTCTGTGGGGAACTCAGCAGAAGGGAGGTTTGATGAGGGCTTTGCAGTGGGCATGGTAGGAAATCACTTGCATCAAAATAATCAGTTAAATTGTGATTTGAAAATCATACATTGTATGCTATTCGGTCCTCCTTGTGTTACTTGGTGCTTCAAAAAACACAGGAGATGTCAGAATGTGTTGCCTCATGAGAAATGCTCTGTATTATCATGCTTCCTGAATTCAGTCAGTCACACTCAGTTAATTATATCCTATAATCATACTTCATGTAGTGCGCTAGAATAAGTGTTTCTATGGGCATTTTTGCAGTTAGTGATTTAATTGAAGACACAAAAACCTGACTCCTAGAAGGGAATGTTGAAGAGGACACCAGAATTATCCTGTTTGTTATTACTATTAGAGCTGCATGATTAAGTGATTTTCCTGCCTGTACTGAAAAATAATATAAAAAAAATAGTTTTGGGTCAACCCAAAATGAAAATTTTCCTTCAAACCAAAAAGTTGGAAAAGATTTTTTTGGGTCAATCACAGCATATTATTTCACTTGAGGGTTTTACCTTTTAAAAATAATAAAAAGGAAATTTTGAAATGAAAGCTGGAAAAATCAAAGCATTTTATTTGGAAAATATAAAAACATTTTTATTTTTCTTTGACCAAACAATTCAACAAATTCAAAATAAATGTGCAAAATGTTTCAGTTGATCTGAATCTGCATTTTGTGGCAAAAAAAAAAGGTTGACTGAATTTTTTTGCCCAGATCTCATTTTACTGTACAGTGTATTCAGAGCTCTCTAATACAAGATAGAAAATGTTCTGAGATATATTTTATATCACAGTCAAATAGAATTGGAAACATGAATATGAAATATATTATGGTAAATGGAAGCCCTAGGATTCTGCCTTCCCCATAGGCAGAGGACTACATTGGACCATGTCTGGACAACCCATGTGTGGATGTTTCCTCACAAATGGAAAATCAAAGCATCATCAAATTGTGACTGTGGTGAGGAACAAACCATGCGACACACCACGGACAACTGCCCCATGTATGCGTACAATGGGTACAAGGGCGATCCAGCTAGCTACCCCAGAAGCAGCAGGATGGCTTTCAAATCTTAAAATGCAATTATAATGCCAGCCCTTTGCTTTTCAGGTCTCATGCGAAAGAAGAAGATTATGGTACTTTCATTAAGAGATAAAACATTGCACCACACCTTTTCTACCTCTAGGCATGCATAACCCTCTCATCCAAGATATTATTTAAAGTTGTTGCCTGGCCTCTGGATTTGATCTAGATTAGTGCTTGGTGCCTCTACTAGGAAATCTCCAGGAAACAATCAAATTCCAGTAATGCAGAAGCAACTGCAGAACAAGCAAGACACTGAAGACATGCAGACTGGGAACCTGCCTCCTGTCCAACTACACAGGAAGTCAGGATTCTGGACTTCTGCATGCCAGTTCACACTGACTAATATTCTGAGAGTTGTTTTGACACATTGACTTTATACCAGGCCCCATCCAGCCAGAAATTCCCATCTGTATTGCTTACCCAGCAATATGAGGTGAACATGTCCCCAACCCCCTGTTCTCACGGAGTTCCTCTACTCCTATTCAAACTGGGCCTATGAAGTCCTGTGTAAAAGGCTTGGGCAGGAACTCCATGAAACAGAGAGTTGGGGGACTGGAATTTAGATTCCAGCCCACAGGGCTGCAGCACAATGCCTTTGCAGCTGTGACTGCAGCTTGGGAACCCCAAGAATGCCCTCTGTCACTTTGTGCCCCCTCTGCAGGTATGCTGGGCCTCTGGATCCACATAACGGACTCTATGACCCCTCCAAGACAATGCCAGGGTGCAGTGGCCCAGTTCTGACTGACTGGCCACTCACTCCTTTTAGAACCTTTCACTAGAAGGGAAATAGGCCTTGGTGGGATGCATGTTGACAGATTTTAGGGGAGCTATGGCAACAGCTACCTGAGGGGCAGGCTGAAAAACGGAATTTCCATCCCATGGAAAATTCTGACATTTCAAAGTTTTGTTTTCCTGCCAAAACAGGACAAAGAGTCAAAATGTGGAATTTTTGTTATGAAACCAAAATTCTGAAGAGAATTATGTGTAAACATTGGAATGACCTTATCAAAACAGAGTGTTTTGATAGTTGGAGCATTATATAATAAATATTAAAGATAATATGTAAGAGAGAAACAAAAATAAAATTGTATAATAGATTATACAAATCAGAACTAAACACAGTCTAAACAAAATGGGTCAAAATAAAATAGCAGATTTTGAATCATTTTGAACTTTTACTGTTGAAAATTTAGTCAAAAGTCCTGTAAAAAGCATTTCAATGTCAATGAAACAACATGTTCTGATAGGAAATGAGTCCATTGGAAAAACATAACCAGCTCTAGCTGCCTGTCTCTGGAGGATTTGAAGATTGTTTTCACCTTACTCTAAGACTCTTTCCTAGCCTTTATCTCATGGGAATTTGAGAAGTGATTTCAAAAAGGAGAATTATATCTTGAAGGAGCCCATCAAGAGACTCTATGATGCATTTAATGAGCTTCTAATTTTCTTTATGCTCCAAGACGTTTTGTCAATACCCAATTAGCACTGGTATAGCAAGTGACAATGTTTGTTATTAGGATACTGGAGAATCAACCAGGGAAAGCCAGGAACTGAACTGTGCTTACACCAGACTTCCTAGATTACTGAAATGGTGAGTGAACAGAGAATTGATTAATTTAAATTGTTTCTCTTCGTATTTGTCTCATTTTTTCCCAAGAGAGGGGTTGCCTTGGGAGCCCAGCTGGCACTTGTAGGGATAAAAAGGCTCAGAGAGTTTGCTGTGAGGCTGAAAGGTTCTGACAAGAACTACATCTCCCACATTGAAAGATGGTTGGCATTTTTTTTCATGATGAGCTTTGCCTCATTGTCCTGTTGATGTAGAGGTTCATCATCAGCTCTTATCTCAGCTTCTGGCAATTTTGTTGGCCGCCAAATAGGACAGCTGCTGGCCTCAGGCCAGTTGACCAGTGGGGAGTGATTCAATAACTGCGAAGGAAGTGAAATAACTCCTGTTTCATATCCAATTCATAGAGCTGTGAGTGTTCACACAAACCTCTCAGCTTCTCCATTAGCTTGTGGCCAAGGCAGAGTAAGTTGATGATGTTTGAAACCAGTGTATTATTCCAGCAAAACTTGAAGCAGAAGCCCACGGTCAGTTTTAGTAACAACAAGTATGCCATAGGCTGACACAACCTTGTTTAGTTTAGGTAGAACAGTGTGGGCATAAATTGTGCTAACCGTTTCGACTTCTGGGTTACCAGAATAATCATCTGTAACAACCAGTAAATGTTTTCCCCTAGGGAGATCACACAAATCCAGGCTAACTTATGTCAATAGAAACATAGAAGAGATACCTATAGTGGAGAAGTGTGATTTGTTTTTCCCAGAACTGTTGCTTGCATAGACTCCAGAGTTTAAGGCGCGTTTCAGTAAGGATATCGATCCCAGGGAACCAGATTTTTAATCTGAGCAGGGATTTCGTTTTTACCAGTTCTTGGCAGGGTATAGTCCAGGGGCAAGCAACCTATGGAACGCGTGCCAAAGGCGGCACACAAGCTGATTTTCAGTGGCACTCACGCTGCCTGGGTCCTGGCCACCAGTCCGGGGGGCTCTGCATTTTAATTTAATTTTAAATGAAGCTGCTTAAACATTTTAAACATTTTAAAAAGCTTGTTTACTTTACATACAACAATAGTTTAGTTATATATTATAGACATGTAGAAAGGGACCTTCTAAAAACGTTAAAATGTATTGCTGGCAAGCAAAACCTTAAATTAGAGTGAATAAATGAAGACTCGGCACACCAATTCTGAAAGGTTGCTGACCCCTGGTATAGTCTAAAGCCTATTAGCAGCATTAAGTGATGTTTAAGGAAATTACTCCCCCCGAATCTGTCTTGTTTATGCAACAGGACAGTGAGCCAAATCTCAACCCCCTTGTATAACAGCTGAAGGGGTGAATTCCACACCACTCTGACCGTCCTCTTTCCTGTTCCTTCGCATGGCGTTCTTCTGGAGCACAGGCTGTGGCTGTCTTCTCAGGGCTGTCTGGAAAGCAACACACTGGGTCAAACCCAAGGATTATTGGGTTAAATCCTGAATCAGGGTGTTAGCAACAGCTTCTAGTCACCCTCCATGCAACTGCTTAGGAAGCAAAGATCTAAAACACACACAGCCCAGTGTAAACAGTATTTAAAATACTCAAAGACATTGGTTAGTAAAGCTGTCAGTGTGTCTTTCTATCCGCTCACTGCTCTGCTGCTGCAGCCATGCCTGGGGGTGGGGCTGTCACTAGGGTCCATGGAATGAATGGGGGCTGTCATAAACAGATAGCTAAGGGTTAATGTCTCTTTCACCTGAAACACCTGACCAGAGAACCAATCAGGAAACTGGATTTTTTCAACCTTGGGTGGAGGGAAGTGGGTGTCTGAGTCTTTTGTCTGTCTGCCTGTTTCCTCTGAGCTTTGGAGAAGTAGTTCTATTTTCTAGTCTTCTGTTTCTAAGTGTAAGGACAAAGAGATCAGATAGTAAGTTCTATGGTTTCTTTTCTTTGGTATTTGCATGAATGTAAGTGCTGGAGTGCTTTAATTTGTATTCTTTTTGAATAAGGCTGTTTATTCAATATTCTTTTAAGCAATTGACCCTGTGTTGTATCATCTTAATACAGAGAGACCATTTGTATTTTTTCTTTCTTTTTTATATAAAGTTTTCTTTTAAGACCTGTTGGAGTTTTTCTTTACTTCAGGGAAATTAAGTCTGTACTCACCAGGGAATTGGTGGGAGGAAGAAATCAAGGGGAGAGCTGTGTGTTGGATTGCTAGCCTGATTTTGCATTTCCTCTGGGTGAAGAGGAAAGTGCTTTTGTTCCAGGATTGGGAACGGAGAGGGGGACTCACTCTGCGTAGTTTCACAGAGCTTGTGTCTGTGTATCTCTCCAGGAGCACCTGGAGGGGGGAAGGGAATCAGGATTATTTCCCTTTGTTGTGAGACTCAAGGGATTTGGGTCTTGTGGTCCCCAGGGAAGGTTTTTCAGGGGGACCAGAGTGCCCCAAAACACTCTAATTTTTTGGGTGGTGGCAGCAGTACCAGGTCCAAGCTGGTAACTAAGCTTGGAGGTTTTCATGCTAACCCCCAAATTTTGGACGCTAAGGTCCAGAATCTGGGAATAAGGTTATGTCAGGGGCATGTCTAACATCTGCGTTACGGAGTAACGTCACTGCACCACTGTTCCCGTCTGTACGTCAGCTCACACAGGCCAATGGTGAAAAGGAAATTAGCCTGTCTGTGAGCTCCTAGGTCCCTGGAGCTCTATTTTAATCCCCTAAGAGACAAGACTGAAAGAGGACAGAGGAATAATGCACAGGGAGGGAGATTAAATCAAGGGCATGGATTTGTAAAGAACAAATAGTGTCAAACTAATCTGATAGCATTCTTTGATAGGATAACGAGCCTTGTGGATAAGGGAGAAGCGGTGGATGTGATCTGCATAGACTTTAGTAAGGCATTTGATACGGTCTCGCATGATATTCTTATAGATAAACTAGGAAAGTACAATTTAGATAGGGCTACTATAAGGTGGGTGCATAACTGGCTGGATAACCGTACTCAGAGAGTAGTTATTAATGGCTCCCAATCCTGCTGGAAAGGTATAACAAGTGGGGTTCCGCAGGGGTCTGTTTTGGGACCGGTTCTGTTCAATATCTTCATCAACAATTTAGATGTTGGCATAGAAAGTACACTTATTAAGTTTGCGGACGATACCAAACTGGGAGGGATTGCAACTGCTTTGGAGGACAGGGTCATAATTCAAAATGATCTGGACAAGTTGGAGAAATGGTCTGAGGTAAACAGGATGAAGTTCAATAAAGATAAATGCTCCACTTAGGAAAGAACAATCAGTTTCACACATACAGAATGGGAAGAGACTGCCTAGGAAGGAGTATGGCAGAAAGAGATCTACGGGTCATAGTGGACCACAAGCTTAATATGAGTCAACAGTGTGATACTGTTGCAAAAAAAGCAAACATGATTCTGGGATGCATTAACAGGTGTGTTGTAAACAAGACAAGAGAAGTCATTCTTCCGCTTTACTCTGCGCTGGTTAGGCCTCAACTGGAGTATTGTGTCCAGTTCTGGGCACCGCATTTCAAGAAAGATGTGGAGAAATTGGAGAGGGTCCAGAGAAGAGCAACAAGAATGATTAAAGGTCTTGAGAACATGACCTATGAAGGAAGGCTGAAGGAATTGGGTTTATTTAGTTTGGAAAAGAGAAGACTGAGAGGGGACATGATAGCAGTTTTCAGGTGTCTAAAAGGGTGTCATCAGGAGTAGGGAGAAAACTTGTTCACCTTAGCCTCCAATGATAGAAGAAGAAGCAATGGGCTTAAACTGCAGCAAGGGAGATTTAGGTTGAACATTAGGAAAAAGTTCCTAACTGTCAGGGTAGTTAAACACTAGAATAGATTGCCTAGGGAAGTTGTGGAATCTCCATCTCTGGAGATATTTAAGAGTAGGTTAGATAAATGTCTATTAGGGATGGTCTAGACAGTATTTGGTTCTGCCATGAGGGCAGGTCCCTTCCAGTCCTAGAGTCTATGAGTCTATGAGTAAGGGCAGAAGACAACAGACTGAAATTTGATCTGGGGACCAATACTAGCTATTCTATTGGGGCTATTCAAGAGAAGCGCACCTAAGAAGCAGTAGTGCCAGCAGAGACTTAGGAGTGACACTGCACAGTGAATAGGGCATGAGTCTGCAATGAGCTAATAAAAGCCAAAGCGGTTTCTAGCTGCATACTTAGGGGTGCCCCTTCCCAACACGGGCTGGGGGTAATGCCTCGGTAGATAAGGCTGAGGTGAGACAGCCCTGGAGCATGGCGCTTATGTCTGGTCACCACACTGCAGGAAAGATACTGACAAAGTGGAGATAAATGAGGGAGGGGTGATAAGCGTGGTGAGGGGACTGACAGGTGTGCACTCTCTCTCTATATGTAATATGCCAACTCCCACTCCAGTGTCCTCAGGATGGCTGCTCTCACCTGGATGCCACTTGAGTATCCTGAGAAAGGCGTGTGCTGATGCTCCTGGCCCTGCGAGAGGCAAGGTGCTGCATGAATACAGAGCCAGAGCTGCCCACCCCCACATAGGGCATCTCCTCTGAGCTCCAGTAACAAGAAGCGTCTATTATGAGCACATTGATCTGGGAGCTGTGTCTCTAGGTACATCCAGTCTACCCGCCGTAGTGGCGGGTAGCGATCGATTTCTCGGAGATCGATATATCGCGTCTCATCTAGATGTGATATATCAATCCCTGAACGCGCTCCCCGTCGGCTCTGGAACTCCACCGGAGCGAGTGGTGCTAGCAGAGTCGATGCGGGGAGCCGCGGATATTGATCCCGCGCCATCAGGACCTGAAGTAAATCGATCTAAAGGCACTTCGACTTCAGCTATGCTATTCACGTAGCTGAAGTTGTGTATCTTAGATCGATACCCCCCCCAGTGTAGACCAGTCCTCTGTGCAAGCACCGCTTCCCCCAGGCAGCCTGAGCACTGATAACCTGGAGGGAAGAGTCAGCTTGTGAACATGACACCCCTAGAGACTCTCCCCTTTGACCGTCAGTGCCACAGGCTGCTGTACCAGGCAGGCTTGGATCTTTGCTCCAGGCCAAGGGCCTGCATTGCACTGCAGCAGGTGCTGGGCTCTTTGCTCCAGGCCGAGGGCCTGCATTGCACTGCAGCAGGTGCTGGGCTCTTTGCTCCGGGCTGAGGGCCTGCATTGCACTGCAGCAGGTGCTGGGCTCTTTGCTCCAGGCCAAGGGCCTGCATTGCACAGCAGCAGGTGCTGGGCTCTTTGCCCCGGGCCGAGGGCCTGCATTGCACAGCAGCAGGTGCTGGGCTCTTTGCTCCGGGCCAAGGGCCTGCATTGCACTGCAGCAGGTGCTGGGCTCTTTGCCCCGGGCTGAGGGCCTGCATTGCACAGCAGCAGGTGCTGGGCTCTTTGCCCCGGGCTAAGGGCCTGCATTGCACTGCAGCAGGTGCTGGGCTCTTTGCTCCGGGCCGAGGGCCTGCATTGCACTGCAGCAGGTGCTGGGCTCTTTGCTCCAGGCCAAGGGCCTGCATTGCACTGCAGCAGGTGCTGGGCTCTTTGCCCCGGGCTGAGGGCCTGCATTGCACAGCAGCAGGTGCTGGGCTCTTTGCTCCGGGCTGAGGGCCTGCATTGCACAGCAGCAGGTTCTGGGCTCTTTGCTCCGGGCCAAGGGCCTGCATTGCACTGCAGCAGGTGCTGGGCTCTTTGCTCGGGGCCAAGGGCCTGCATTGCAAAGTGCCTTTTTCCCAAGGCTCAGCACAAACCATGGGAAAGAGTCCAGAGTTACTTTCCCTTTTCCTTTAGCCGCATTGCAAAGTGGGATCCACGGGAAGTGGCCAACCCATTACAAGAAGCTCTGTGCCCAGACACCACATGGCGTTGCAATAGAACATACTTAGAAATGCCTTAACGCCCAAGGGCCAGTGCCAGCGACGTCAAACAGCAACTCCTTCCCACCCACTGAGAGCTGGTCACAGATTACAAACTTTCACAAGCACTGCTGTTAATTGGGGGGGGGTGGAGGTGGGGGGTGGGGAGGAGTTGCAGAATAGTCAAGATGTAATCAGAGCTCACGGCACACCCTTGGGCCACTGAACTGCTCCTGCATCCCTTACAATAGTCAGCAGAACTCTCCTCTCCGTACATTGCAATAGCTCCGGTAAATTAGTAAAACACCCAAACATCTCACAGTTGCAGGAGTGCATCTTGGAGTGACTGTGCAGAAGACCCAGCACCTCAGAGCCTCCCATACAGTGTCCTCTCCCCTTTCATTCTGTCTCACCAGCAGGATTCTCCTAAGCTCCTTCACTTCCACAGAAATAAGATTCTGTAGGTTGTAATACTGTGCTCAGGCAGATTGCTGGGCAAGATGCTGCCATTCTCTGGCATGTAACATAGCACCCGATCTGTATGATGGCAGCTGCTGAAGGAAGATAATGAGACAGCCTAATCTGATCAAGTTAATGTGCAGATGGCCTGGGTGGCACTCAGTTACTGTGGTTACAGTAGGGTATCTCTGGGGAATAACACAATGATGTATGGGGGCATAAAGGCACCCCTATACAATTTGAAAAGGTAATGGAGACTATGTAGCCGAACACTTCAGAGACGGACTGTAGGGCAAGTGAGGAAAACAGGAAGGAGATAGATGGATCTGCAGAAGGGTCACAGTTAAATAGAAGGAGAATGATGGACTAAAGTTAGTACTGCTCTCTAGTGTGCCTGCGGGCTCTTCTTTCTGCCAGGCTAAAGAACTGCAAAGTGGAGACATCCAGACTTGCATGGAAGGAAAAATCGCTCTGGGGATTTTATACTTAATGATCTTGAAAGTCTTTCTCATTTTCTTTTCAGTGCTCTGGATTTGGAAA
This sequence comes from Gopherus evgoodei, assembly GCF_007399415.2. Taxonomy (NCBI): domain Eukaryota; kingdom Metazoa; phylum Chordata; order Testudines; family Testudinidae; genus Gopherus; species Gopherus evgoodei. The sequence goes on along the minus strand of NC_044325.1, from coordinate 657,076 downwards.
GAACTTGGAAACTGCAAACATTTTGTAATGCAACATTTACTGACATTGCTGCCAGCTCTGCTGATCACTGGCCATAAGTGTCTCATTGAAAGGAAAATAATCTTTCTAATCCCTTTATGGTGTGTCATTTCTCTCTCATCGTACACAAATGTGCAAACACATCAGTGAGGAATACTGGGAATGTGAGGCTGTTCAAGTATCTTATATTCTAGTCAAAGTTTTCATTGATACCAGACCTCTGTAAACCTGGTAATTCTTTCTTTGGTGCTTAAATATGGACTTATTTAAACATAGGCACCTAGGTTTGGAAATTCTGGCTATTCTATGCATGCATGTGTGTATGAGAGTGTGTGTGTGTGCAATATATGTGTGGGAGAGCTGGGAGCAGATTCATAAATTTTAAGGCCAGAAGGGACAATTTATGAGCATCTAGTCGGACATCCTGTGTAACACAGGCCAGAGAACCTCACAAAGAGATTTTTGTATCAACCCTCTGTCATAAACAGCTAAGGGTTAATGTTCTTTTACCTGTAAAGGGGTAACACCAGTAACCTGAAACACCTGACCAGAGGACCAATCAGGAAACAAGACTTTTTCAAATCTGGGTGGAGGGAAGTTTGTGTGTGAGTTCTTTGTTCTTTGTCTTGTGTCTGACCCTCTTGGCTCTGAGAGTGATCTTTCTGTCTCCTGGCTTTCTAATCTCTGTTTCCAAGTTGTAAGTACAAGAATAGTAAGACAATAATAGGTTTATATTGTTTTCTTTTGTATTTACATGTGTGTAGTTGCTGGAATGTTTAAATTGTATTCTTTTTTGGATAAGGCTGTTTATTCATTTTTTTCTTTTAAGCAAATGACCCTGTATTTGTCACCTTAATACAGAGAGACCATTTTTATGTATTTTTCTTTCTTTTATAAAGCTTTCTTTTTAAGACCCGTTGGAGTTTTTCTTTAGTGGGGACTCCAGGGAATTGAGTCTGCAGCTCACCAGGGAATTGGTGGGAGGAAGAAGTCAGGGGGAAAATCTCTTTGTGTTAGATTTACTAAGCCTGACTTTGCATACCCTCTGGGTAAGGGGGAAGAGAGATTAGCTATCTCGGCACTTGTGTTTTCCAGGACTGGAAACAGGGAGGGTGGAGTCCCTCTGTTTAGATTCACGGAGCTTGCTTCTGTATATCTCTCCAGGAACCCAGGGAGGGAACACTTGGAGGGGAGGAGGGGGAAGGGAAATGGTTTATTCCCCTTTGTTGTGAGACTCAAGGAATCTAGTCTGGGGGTCCCCCAGGGAAGGTTTTGGGGAGACCACCGTGAGCTAGGCACTGTATAATTCCTGGCTGGTGGCTGCTTTACCAGATCCCAGCTGGTAACTAAGCTTGGAGGTTTTCATGCTAACACCCATATTTTGGACGCTAAGGTCCAGATCTGGGAAAAATGTTATGACACTCTCTCACTTCTAGTGGTACTCACCCTCGTTGTTCAGTATTGAGGGTAATTAGCCTCTGAAACAACTTGCCTAGGGAGGTAGTGAAGAGAACTAATATTTATCTCCTTATTTATTTGCTTTTTATAATTTGGCAGCACCTACAGGCCTCACACCCAGTGTACGTGGCTGCCTACAGGCAGGTGCCACCAAGCTGCTCCCATCCTGCAGCCATTATACAACGGAAGTATAAAACAGATTTACAATGCAAAGTGTTAGTGTGACAAGAGACCCCTTCACCAGCTGATCACCCAGCCCATCTCCCTGTGTGAGATACCAAGATGACCCCATTACTGAAGCATCTATGTGCCCCAGAGCATTGGTGACCCTCACAACCCGCGTGAGGCAGGGCCATGCTATTAACCCCACTGTATGAGGGAAATTGAGGCCCAGGGTCACCCCTGGCCTTTATGGCACAACAGGGATTGAACTGAGGTTTCCCACATGCCAGGCTAGGGCTGGCCACAAGGGCTCCTCTTCAGGGTCAGGCAAGACACCAGGATGTCCAGTGAACTGCCAGAGTGGCTCCTGGGCAGAGCAGCTGCATGAGAGGAGAGGCCCTTAGAGGGGCCTCTTTGAGCAACCAAGGAGGGTTTGGGGTGCTGAGTGTGTGTGGAACCACAGAGGTCTGGGGGGGCTTTGTGTGGCAATGACAGATTTGGGATGGTGTGGGGGAGGGGAGTACCTTTCCCAAGGACTATCACACGTATCCCTGATCCCTGTTAGTTTTGGCAGCGAAATCAGCGATTGAGGCTGAGTTCAGGTTTAATCCTGACAAGCAATGGGCAAGCTGAGTATGAGCCAAAGGCACCCTGTTATTGAGGTGCATTTCCCTCTCCAAGAAAGACTGGCTCCTGCAACTGGCCAAACTGTGGGAGGGAGGCCAGCAACGAATGAAGTGAGCCTGGCTTTACCCCACTCTGCCAGAAGAACGGACTCTGGTATAAGACTGGTATAAGATGCTAGCCATGTCCGCTGAGCCTTGTACTCAGTTACGCCTGAAAGCTACTGATCTCTGATTTAATCGGATAAAGGCAGAGCCTCTGGGATAAATACAAGCATTCCTGTGGAGGCTTTACAGGTTTAATGAATATTGGTTGTTTGGGTAAGTTCTCTAAGATGCTTTTGTATAATTTCTTTCCCCTTTTTAATCCATTTGACTTGTGGCATGTTGATAGGATTTAAAAGTTTAGTAAAAGGTTATCTTCTTGAATTTTGCTCACTCAGTATTACAACAAGGCCAATATCTTGCCTTTCCTTGCATGTCTTAATTAGTGGATTGCACAGCACCTGTTTTCACTGGTCTTCATGAATACCTGAGTCCACTGGACCTGTAACAACCTGGATTTCATTGGTGAGTGCCAACCTCTGCATGCCAATTGGATTTAGGAATGCAAAGGAGATACTCACAACCACTGTACTTGTGGAAGCCTCCTGAGAAACATGGCCTGCTTCTTAACTGGAACCATTAAGCCTTGTCCACTGAGATGGTGCTAATGAGCTCGGTTTGCATACGATGGCACCAGTGTGAAAGAATGGCTGTGCAAATGCTTGTCCCCTGTGGGGTGTCGGGCTGCTTTGCTTGTCTCTCTGCAAAATCCAGACTGTGATTGTTTTTAGCACATTTGTGGCTACCATTTACACTTCATCCGTCCCTCTTTCTCTTTATAGTGCTTGTTAGCATGACACCCACCCACTGTGATGAGACCTGTGATAATGGGCCGGGGCACCTGGCAATACCAGGCTCAGCTCTGGTTGCTTGTGGGCAGGATCAAACCTGGGGTCTCAATGCATGTACCACATGGCTCGTGGCCCACACTGTAGCAAGCTCTCCGATCTCGAGGTGCCACAGTGCCACACCCAGCAGGCCTGGGCTACAGGAGCAGTTCACTCTTGGGAGCCACCTATGTAAACATACTGTATCTCATCTGTTGGACAGTCCAGCCTTCCGTTCATCAGCGGGGCCAGTGACTTGAGAAACTACAGGGAGCAGAAAATTGTTTCTTTAGGTTTGTAATTCGCCTAGTCCTTGTGCAAGGGGCCATCTGCCAGCTCTGGAGAGCAGAATGCCCTGTCTGTCCACGACCCAGGAAAAGGGCGAGCTTCCCTATCAGCTGCCCTGATAATCTGACCCCACCTTGACCTGTGGAAGCAACTTCTGCCCACTCTCCATCGAATCCTCGGCCCCTCAGCTGAGGCTTTCTCACCAGGATGCATATTAGTGCTGATGGTGCTGTGTCTGTCATGGGGTGGGGGTATGATGTGGGTGCGGGTGTGTGTGTGGGGCTGTCTGCCGCAGGCAGTGGGGGGCATGCCAAGGGTGATGGGGGTGGAGTGTGTATGCCATGGGGGGGTGCTCTGTCCCATGGGTGGGGAGGTGTCTGCTGCAGGCGGTGGGCTGTATGCCACAGGTGACAGTGGTGGTGGGGTATGTCACGAGGGATGGGGGGGCTGTATTCCACAGGTAGGGGGGTGTATGCCACAGGCGATGGGGGGTATGCCATGGGTGATGGTGGTGGAGGGTGTATGCCGTGGGGGGGTGTTCTGTCCCATGGGTGTGGAGGTGTCTGCTGCAGGCAGTGGGCTGTATGCCACGGGTGACAGTGGTGGTGGGGTATGCCGCAAGGGGTGGGGGGGCTGTATTCCATGGGTGGGGGGGGTCTGCCGCAGGCGGCGGGGGGCATGCCAAGGGTGATGGTGGTGGAGGTGTATGCCGTGATGGGGAGGCTCTGTCCCATTGGTGGGGAGGTGTCTGCTGCAGGCGGTGGGCTGTATGCCACGGGTGACAGTGGTGGTGGGGTATGCCGCAAGGGGTGGGGGGGGCTGTATTCCATGGGTGGGGGGGTGTATGCCGCAGGCGATGGGGGGTATGCCATGGGTGATGGTGGTGGAGGTGTATGCCGTGATGGGGAGGCTCTGTCCCATTGGTGGGGAGGTGTCTGCTGCAGGCGGTGGGCTGTATGCCACGGGTGACAGTGGTGGTGGGGTATGCCACGAGGGATGGGGGCTGTATTCCATGGGTGGGGGGTGTATGCCGCAGGCGATGGGGGGTATGCCATGGGTGATAGTGGTGAAGGGTGTATGCCGTGGGGGGTTGCTCTGTCCCATTGGTGGGGAGGTGTCTGCTGCAGGCGGTGGGCTGTATGCCACGGGTGACAGTGGTGGTGGGGTATGCCGCAAGGGGTGGGGGGGCTGTATTCCATGGGTGGGGGGGTGTATGCCGCAGGCGATGGGGGGTATGCCATGGGTGATGGTGGTGAAGGGTGTATGCTGTGGGGGGGTGCTCTGTCCCATTGGTGGGGAGGTGTCTGCTGCAGGCGGTGGGCTGTATGCCACGGGTGACAGTGGTGGTGGGGTATGCCACGAGGGATGGGGGGCTGTATTCCATGGGTGGGGGGTGTATGCCGCAGGCGATGGGAGGTATGCCAAGGGTGATAGTGGTGAAGGGTGTATGCCGTGGGGGGGTGCTCTGTCCCATGGGTGGGGAGGTGTCTGCTGCAGGCGGTGGGCTGTATGCCACGGGTGACAGTGGTGGTGGGGTATGCCACGAGGGATGGGGGGCTGTATTCCATGGGTGGGGGGTGTATGCCGCAGGCGATGGGGGGTATGCCATGGGTGATGGTGGTGGTGGGTGTTTGCCGTGAGGGGTTGGTGGGTGGGTGTATGCCACAAGTGGTAGGTGCGGGGGCTGTATGCCATAAGTGATGGTGATGGTGGGTGTATACCGCGAGGGGTGGTGTGGGCTGTATCCCATGGGTGGGAGGGTGTATGCCCCAGGTGGGGGGTGTGGGGGCTGTATGCCACGGGTGATGGTAGTGGTGGGTGTATGCCACGAGGGGTTGGTGGATGGGTGTACGCTGCAGGAAGTGTGTGGGGGTATATGCTGCAGGTGGTGGTGGAGTTTATGATGCGGGTGATGGTGGAGGCTGTATGCCATGGGGGAGGATGGGGGGTGTATGCCAAGGGCAGGAGGATAAAGTGTGGGTGGGGTGGCAGGGTATATGCTGCAGGTGGTGGTGGAGTTTATGATGCGGGTGATGGTGGAGGCTGTATGCCATGGGGGAGGATGGGGGGGCAGGAGGATAAAGTGTGGGTGGGGTGGCAGGGTATATGCTGCAGGTGGTGAGGTTTATGACGCGGATGATGGTGATGTGGGGGAGGGGTATGCCTCTTCGCTAGAGACTGAACAGACCAGACCCACATTTACACAGTTCTCCAAGAATGCCCAAACAGTGACTGCATCACTTGGGATAAGACCTGGTGCCGCAGCGTCATCTCACCAGGAAGTGCTGTCATTGCTCAGCCCATTGGTGCAAAGCTGGGACCCCCAGCCAGTCCAGCTCCTCCTGCTGCTCCCACATCACTCTTCTGTCTTGGGAAGTGAGGCCAGAGACAGAGAAGCCAGGACCGTTCTCTCTCAGCAGAAGGAGAGGAGCTGGGATCCCACCATGTCCTTGTTGCTTTCACCTCAAATCGCTATATTAATTTTGGCTAAAACCAGATTTCTACAAAACCGAAACATTTGGTTTAGTGAGATTTTCAATGTCCCCTGCATGTCTGTTAGTCAGTGTGGGAAATGCGGTGTGACCATTAACAGCTGGCTGCTAGAATGGGGACACAGAATGAAGGAGAGTGAACTGCTCAATGCTGTTCAGTCACTGCTGATGCAGATACAGTACAGGCCTCAGCACAAGCTGTACCCAAATGGCAATACGGCGACTTGCCCTGGCCCCTGGCCTTCTCATTAACTGTGTACAGCAATGCATTAGCATTAAAAACTGGGGAAAGACCAGTTGTCTCCTCTTTTCACCATCCTTTGCTCTCAGACCACTTACAAGTGGTTAATTCGAAGCACATTAGAACAGAGCCAAATAGGTGGCTTCAGGTTCCAGCAACTTGCAGTCACTGTCAGATTTTGCAGCTCAGGGGTTGTGATATTTTCAAAGTCTCAAGCAGGGAAACTTCAGGAGAAATGAAGATGCAGATGCCTTATTTGCATATGAAAAGTGGACCAGGGACTGTTGTAAAGTTCATATTGTTTTATTCGCTATCTTTGTAATCTGTGACCCTGGTGAAAAGGGCCCAAAAGGCTGAAGACACTGTAAACTGGCGCTGATATCTGAGAGCAGAGGTGTTGAGCACACTGATCCGTGAGATAAATGAGTAAGACTCCAAGGGGCATGATTAAATTAAAAGGCAGTGAAATCCACTGCGAAATGCACAATTCACGTATGATCCATTTCCTCTGTTCCTGGCAACTGAGCCGAAGTCAAATCTTTGCAAACATTTTCCAGCAATTCCATTTTAAAAATGAATGTTTTACTTATGAGGCAATTAAATATTTTGTACAGTTGTATGTGACAGATTAGTGCAATCAAACATTGCTCTTATGAGTGCAAGAGACGACTGATCTGTGTTTAGCAGGCTTGCTCCCATCCTCTTGGACTCTGGGGAATATAATCTCCTGTATCTTTGATGTATTAACATTTGGGGAGTGGAGAGGCCCAACCATAATCTGTCTCCAACTGTTTGAGCAATTTCCTTTGCTTTTATTTTCATTGTACATGACGTTTTCCAGGAGAAGTCATATTTTGTATCTGTCGTCTCAAATCCACTTCTCCAGTTATAGAAAACCTTTCATGGCACCAACTCTTTGTTTTAGCCAGCTGTGTATTTATTATCCATTCTCATCCATTCATTCTCTTCACACAAATGGAAGCAGCTGTGTAATGAAAACTCTAAAGCTGACAAATGCCAGCGATCAAGGTGTAGATTAAGAACATCACAACAGCTTATTTTTACAATGAGTGCTGAGGCAATAAAGACTACATTTAGGCCAGCTGTTGGGAAATGCTTTCTCTCTTTGCTCTGCGCTGACCTTCACCTGCTGTGGACAAAACAGGTTCCCTCCTGCCGCTTTCTGCTGTACTCAGGTAGTCACGTACCATGCTCTGCTGTATGTTCACTACAAAGAAAATGCAAACCTCTGATCTCTATTTAGAGCTCACACATGCAAATCTCATGCTTCAGACACAAAAATCCACCTCCTGAGCTGTGCATGTACACAGACATTTGCCAGGATCTTCAAACCTTCATTTACAACACGACATCGGTATATTTCCCCCTAATTTCTGTTTTAAATCCATTTCTTGGGTGCCGCAGAGCTTTCCTCCTGCCATCTTTCCTCCTTCATTGAAACTTCAGGCTGGAGCTTGTTGTTAATCCACCTCGCTCTGCTGCTCAGCCAGCTGGCAAAGGCTTTGTTCTCTGTCTGTTCCTGTGCTCTCATGGGGCTTGGTTTGGGCTCATTTGGTTCTGTTAAATCATGCCAATGCTGTAGTTCTTACTTGTTTTTGGCTGGAAACAGATAATAGCTCTGGTGCCAGGAAATGGTGCAGGCTTTTAAAGCAGAAACATAGAAAGAAGCCCCCAACAACAGCCTGTGCAAAGCTGAGTATCTCTGTAGGAGCTGCTTTGCAGGATCTCTGCCACACCAGCATAGTTCAGTCAAACATGTTTCCTGCATCTTGGAGAGTTGAGACACTCACTGGAGGGAGACGCCATTGTCTGCATGTAGGTCTGTACTCTGCTGGGGTGAAACACTGGCCCTGTTGGGCTCCAGGCCAGTGGGATGGGACTGGGATGGGTGCATTCACCCCAATTTATTTCCTGTTTTTACTGTTTTGTTGCTCAGCTCCCCCTTCTCCTTCTGGAGTTCTTCTCTCTAAGTGCATGGAGAGCATCAGCTCAGGATGGAATGTGCAGAATTTCAGGTAGGACAGGGTTCAATGGGGGGAGTCCTTTGAACTGGCTAAACAAGTACAGAAAATAATACTGGAAATTGAAGAATGTCTTCCACCTGTCATGTAGCTACATACACACAGAACCTATTTATGGGAAATAGCTCTTGTCAGACAAATCTGAGTGCATTCTTAGAGAGGATCACAAGTTTGGGTGATGAAGGTAACTGCATAGATCTAATATATACAGACTTTTGTAAGGTACAACATTCTGATTAAATTTCGCACTCTATGGTATCAACAGAGCACATGTTAAGTGGTTTAAGAAATGACAAACTGACAGATCTCCAAAAGTAGTTGTCCCTGGGGAATCGTTGAATGGGTTGTTTTTACCGGAGTTCTGCATGGATCAGTACTAGGCCAGACACTATTCCACAATTTGATCAATGGTCTGTAAGTAAATATAAAATCACCACTGATTAAATTTTCGGGTGGCACACAGGTTGGTGAAGTGGTAAATACTGATGAGGACAGGACACTTGTATAGAGCAATCTGGGCTGTTTGGTAAGCTGGTGAGGTCAAACAAAATGCAGTCTTGTATCTAGGAACAAGGAATGCAGGCCAGACCTACAAAATGTGGACCTGAGTCTTTTGGAAAGGTTTTGTGTGTCAGAGTGGACAAGCACCTGAACATTAGCTTTCAAGCCAGGGCTGTGGCAAAAAGGCATAACAAGTACCAGTGCTGGAAACTCAAGGGAAATGGAGGATTCTCCATTTCTTCATATCAAGACCAGAAGCCCTTCTGGAAAATATGTTTTAGTCAAAGCCAAGTTTTGGGGGGGCTTGTGACGCACAGGAGCTCAGATTGGATCAGGGGATCTCAAACTTCATTGCACCGTGACCCCCTTCTGACAATAAAAATTACTATATGACCTCAGGTCGGGGGGACTGAAGCCTGAGCCCACCCAAGCCCCATTGCCCTGGGCGGGGGGACAATTCTAAAGACTGGTGGGGCCAAAAGTGAAGCCCAGGGGCTTCTGCCCCAGGCGTGGGGCCTGTACTCTGAGCCCTATCACCCAGGGCTGAAGCCCTCATGCTTTGGCTTTGACCCCCGGTGGTACGGCTTGGCCTTAGGCCTGGGCCCCAGCAAGTCCAATGCTAGCACTGGTGATCCCATTAAAATGGGGTCGTGACCCACTTTGGAATCCTGACACACAGTTTGAGAACCACTGGACTAGATGAACTAATGGTGCCTTTTGGCATTAAACTCTGTAACGTGAGTCTATTAATAAGCTGACCAATGGACATTCTTAGTGAGCGCTCCCCTCGGCTTTAGGATTCACTCATTCCCCAACCCTTGCTCCTCCAGAGCAGAGTTTTGTTGCTCTTCCCGCATGCTGCAAAGCCCATCTCATTTCCCTCTTTGTGTTCAGGCTGTTGAAGAGGCATGAAATAGATCTTTGTCTGGGCATCCCTTTGGTTACATTTGCACTGTGACTGGCAAGGTGTGGGAGAGACTCTCTGAGCATGAGGGTTGTGTTGAACAAAAGGAAAGAAATAAAATAAATAACTCTGGCTGTATGATCAAGTCTGTGTGGCATATTGGGGCAACTTCTGCACAATGTTGTGAGTCCCTGTAAACTCTGGAACTAAACTGGACTTTTGTATGGGTGGCAACAGAGAGAGAAATAGGGGTATTTTTTCCCCTTACCTAGAAAGAGTCACTAGAATAGTCCATTTTACAATGTTGTTATGGCATCATTATATACACCCTTCAAACCAGTAGGGAACAATGCCCAGACCCCTTCCTTGAAGGCCTGGAGTAGAAGCAGCACAATCTGGAAGGAGCTGATTTCAAAGGAGATGACTAAGGCTGTCTTCCATTCAGAAGAGGTGAGTTTTTCACCATGGAAGAGTGACTGACAAAGCCCTGGCTGGGATGATTTAGTTGGGAATTGGTCCAGCTTTGAGCAGGGGGTTGGACTGGATGACCTTCTGAGGTCCCTTCCAACCCTGATATTTTATGATTCTATGACTGTCAGTTAGCTACCCCACTGTAAAATCCCAGTGGAGACCAGGCATCGGTTGGGTTACTGTGGAGTAGCGAGGCAAGGGCCACACAGAACCCCCATCCATGGTTGAGCTTGCCTAGTCCACCTTGCAGGAACGCTACAGTTCCTTGTTTCCAGTTGGATTGTACGATGGGATGGGTACTGCAGGTTTGTTATCCCCTGTAAAAAAACACCTCTTTGGGCAATGAAGACGAAACCCTAGTACATAACATAAGGTTGGGTTGGGGCTGGGAGACCAATTTGGAAAACCATCAACTGCTAGTTGATTAGAAACCCGCCTACGAGAAAGCAGCTGGAGCTAATGAAGGACAGAAACCTCATTCTTCTCTTCCCCACTGGCATAAATCTGAAGTAACTCCATTGGAGTCAATGGAATTACACAGGTGTGAAACTAGCATGTGAGTACAACCACCCCTAAAGACTATTTCTGAAACTTTCCCCACAAGCACTTCTCTGAGCCCTGGTAAGCTACCCCAGAGCTCAGCTCCTTCTCCCACAAAATGTCACAGCTTTGTTCTGTCTATGCTCTCGTCTTTATTCTAGAAAGGGAACTGGAAATCTCCCAAGGTCAGGCTTGCTCCTTAGTCTCCACTTGCTTGAAGCTACAATGTGAGCAGGATGCTTCTTGCAGTGTTTTGGTGCCACCAGCCGCACATAAAACCATGAAACATAGAGGTGCGCCAAAAATATTTATCAACTGCCACCTGTTCTGCCTGTCTTAAAAACCAAAGTTCAGTCGAGCCTTGTGTCATATAACCTATTCCCAGATTTGGACCTTAGCATCCAAAATATGGGGGTTAGCATGAAAACGTCCCAGCTTAGTTACCAGCTTGGACCTGGTACTGCTGCCACCACCCAAAAAATTAGAGTGTTTGGGGCACTCTGGTCCCCCTGAAAACCTTCCCTGGGGACCCCAAGACCCAAACCCTTGAGTCTCACAACAAAGGGAAATAAATCTTTTCCCTTCCCCCCTCCAGGTGCTCCTGGAGAGATACACAGAAGCAATCTCCGTGAATCTAAGCAGAGGGAGTCCACCCTCTGTAATTCCAGTCCTGGAAACAAAAGCACTTTCCTCTTCACCCAGAGGGAATGCAAAATCAGGCTAGTAAATCTAACACACACAGACCTCCCCCTGACTTCTTCCTCCCACCAATTCCCTGGTGAGCTGCAGACCCAATTCCCTGAAGTTCCCCACTAAAGAAAAACTCCAACAGGTCTTAAAAGAAAGCTTTATAGAAAAAGAAAGAAAAATACATACAAATGGTCTCTCTGTATTAAGGTGACAAATACAGGGTCAATTGCTTAAAAGAATATTGAATAAACAGCCTTATTCAAAAAGAATATAATTCAAAGCACTCCAGCAACTATAGACATGTAAATACCAAAAAACATATAAATCCTATCTGATCTTTTTGTACTTACAACTGGAAACAGAAGATTAGAAAGCAGGAAATAGAAAAATCCTTCCCGTAGCTGAGAAAGAGTCAGGCAGAAGACAAAGAACTCAGACACACAAATCCCTCCACCCAGAGTTGAAAAAAATCCTGTTTCCTGATTGGTCCTCTGGTCAGGTGGTTCAGATTATTCCTTTCCAGGTGAAAGAGACGTTAACCCTTAGCTATCTGTTTATGACACCTTGGCTCCCTCAGAGACTGGGAGGGCTGGCACTGCCTTGAAGCTAGTTTAACCTCCCTAGGTAAGAGAAAAACCAAGTTTAAAGAACAAAAAATCTAAGAGCCAGTTGGCCCCGTTGTGCAGTCGGCCCCATTGTGCAGTCACTCCCTTCCCCATTTACCTGCACACATTAGATAATTACAGTTCTCACTACCCACTTCTGCACATAATGCACTGATTTGCATATGAAAATATATACATGTGTATGTAAATATGTTGTTGTAGGTTTACAGTCATGGCCAAATATTTATCCATTAAAGCTCAGATTGAGCTGAGGGACTGTCTTCTTGCTGGATCCAATAGGCAAGGCACCGATTGTACAAGGATTTAGCTATTCTCTGATTTGTTTCCATTGATGTAGTCAGTCATGTTGCATGATTTAAAGCATATTATGGGCTAATTAACATCTTACATTCCACATAGGTTAACATAAGGGCCTGGTTAGATTATGTAAATATGATCCTATATTTCTGACAGGCATTGTTAGGCCAACGTGCTGCTTCACTGCAAAATGCTAATAATCTGCAGTTGTTCACAGGTGCCTCTAAGGATTCCTTTCAAGTGAAAATAACTGTTCTAACAAGCCTTGAACAGGAACAAAATGAACAACGGAATAAATAATTTATGGAAACTCTACTGAATGGTGCAGGCGTTCTGAATGGAGTCGCTTTTTCTTGAAGTCTACAGACTTATGCTTCCTAATATAAATCAAATCTACATTTAAGCACTAGAAATAGTATTAATTGGTGTGTTTGTCGGTGTGCTGGTGTCTGCACGAATGTGCGTCCTTATTTATCTCTTGAAATCATTTCTTTGTGAAGAAGGGGAGGATACAGGGCAGTTCTGGTGCTATGATCTGGAGAAGATCTTGTGTATCATGTGACTGTTCAGCATTGGTCTCTAGAGCTCACTGGGGATAAGGGCCATGAAGAAAAGCAGATCTTCAAGTCTGCAGAGTGAAATACTTTGAATTCTCTACAGGATGGTTCCCAGGTTCCCAGAAGGAAATGTTTTGGTGGAGCTGAGGCACATCTCTATTTCCTTATTCTTGCAATCAAAGTTTCTGAACATCATCAGCTTAATGAACTATTTTAATTTCCTTTAAAAATGTTGCAAGCCCTTTCAGATACAGCATTCCATCTACAGGAGAGTCTCCAGAGAGAGCGGCACACGCATTCCAACATTACAAGAGATCACAAACCAATTAACAGCATTATGACTTTATGAACCAATTACCATATTTACACAGGATAAGTGCATCCTACATTTAATTATAATTTAAGATTTTATTTGAACAAGGTTGTGATTGAGGCAAAGCCCAGCACACTCTATTTGTATTTTACAGATGAATGACAAGATGTTTAGCAGACTGCATTTTCCTGATTCCTTTTTCCAGGGCTGTCACTACTGCAGGCTGGGTCCTGTGTATCCCATGGTACAATGGGACTGGATTCTGCAGACACTTTAATTGATTCTGTCTCAGTGAACTTCCCTTCATTCTCATCACACCATTACCAGATACTGCAACGGTGTGTGCCTGAGAATACTCATTGACATAAAATTAATCAACACGCAACAGAGCAAGATCCAGGATCCATTCAGGTCCCAGCAGGGCTGGGAGACAGAAAGCAAAATGGCAGGCTCCTCGCTGCAGCAAAATGGGGAATTCCAAAACAAAAAGGCTGAATCATTGGGTGTCAGGAAAAGATGCCAGATTCCCGGTGTCCACCGGCCTGAGAGCAAAAGGGCAGCTCAGACCTCTCTTGGCTATTGTTTCAAGCCTTCTGCAGCTGACTTTATATTAATTCTACACTTTCATGATTCTCTCTGCAAGCATAAAAAACTCCCCCTCCCGCAATGAAAGCTGAGATTCTGGAATATTATTCTTACACATGGAGGGGAGGTGGATGAATTCTCATCAAAATCTGTGGGTAATCAGGGCCCTGATAATAAGCCTATGGAATGGATCTCAGATTGGAACTACGAACATTTCTGACAGGGCCAGTCATTTCCAATTACATTCTGGATTACTGATTGTTTGCTGAGTTCTGCATGGGTGATGTACATCAGCTGATTGCCAGACCAGAGGGACAGGGCTCCCAAATCCTGGCACTATGGCCTCAGAGTAGGCCCAGTAAAATGAGCACGGGGAGGTTCAGACCGCTCTTTGCAACCAGGGCAGTCCATACAATTGCTATTGCTTCGTGGGAAATGCTGAGACAATATGATTTAAATTCTTCACCCAGCCAATGTATGCGGTTATGTTGTGTAAGAGTAGCCTCCTGTTTCTATAGGTGATGCTTCTCTCACTGAAACCCATCTCACAGCAGAGACAAACAGTTCCTGACTGTCCATCTTCCCAGCTGCTAAAATACTCCCTCTTCTCTCTAGAAACAAGCAGCCCTTTCCTGACTCCTCGCTGTCAAAACTTCCTTGCTCTTGCCAGAGGCCCGTGCCACGTACAGAGGTGCCAGGGATGGAGGGGGAGGTGGGCGTAGATTGGAGACCAGCACAAAATGCCAGAGCCTCTCTCTCCCCCGTAGATGAGCAGAATCATGCCTGTGGCGCCTCCTACTGGTTGTCCTCAGGAATTAGCTTTCTTTCCAGCCAGGAGCATCCTCGGCAGGCTGGTGATCTGCCTGTCCCCTGGCCCCCGTGTGCCTCCCTGGTGCCCTTTTAACTGGGGTGCTGCCCCCTGGCAGTACCCCACCAATATGGGTCTCCCTTCCCTGGGGAACCCCTAACCCACTACCCCTACTTTGCCTCAGAATATGGCTACTGCCAGTCCCCATCTAGCCCCCACTCCCTTGGGCAGACTGCAGTGTACACGCCATTCATCACTGGCAAAGAGGGTTTGGACCTGCTGCCTTTACCTACCCTTGGCTACCCCTCTATAGCCCCAGTACCTGTCCAGGCCTTTATAAAGGCTGCAGCCTGGAGCTTTCCAGGCTGGAGCTCCCCAGCTCCTCTGCCTTTCCCCAGCCCTGCTCCACTCTAGGTACCTTGTCTCTAGCTTCTAAGCAGCCAGGCCCTTCTCCCTCTACAGCCACAGGGAGACTGTTTGGGCTCCTGGCTCACAGCCTTTTTATACAGGCCAGCTGTGGCCTGACTGGGGCATGGCCCAGCTGCAGCTGCTTCCCTAATCAGCCCAGCTTTAAGAGCTGCAGCTTTCAAGGCCTCCCAAGCAGCTTTTTAAACCCCTCAGCAGCAGCAGCAGCCCTCTCTCTCTCCTTCCTCTACAGCAGAGTGGTCCTATTGGCATTCAGCGGGGGTGTGCGGGCGAAGCTCGCCCACTTCTAAAGGGCCTCCCCCCAGCTTAAGGGGAGGACCCACAGGTCTGGGACACCAGTAATTACGGGGGACAACTAATGAAAAAACAGGATCGGGAGTGAGGTCATAGGGCTAAACGAAGGGAACCAGATGGGGACACCGAGCAGAGAACCCCGGACAACGCCCACTGCTCCTCGAAGGTGTCAAGGGAGCCAGTGGTCGCCGCCCATAGGAACTCAGCCCGGATGCGTGAACAGACAGAGGAACGGAAATAGGCCCTACAGTCACAGGAAATCCCGTCGGCCAACCTCCTCTCCCTGGTGTTGTAGATGGCCAGTTTGGCCAGGGCTAAAAGGAGGTTGAGAAGGAGATCCCACGACTTTTTTTGTGGGGCCACGGATGGGGAGCGTGTAGATAAAAAGGTGAGGGGAAAAGTGCAACCAAAAACGCAAGAAAATATTCAGGAGGAGCCGGAACAGGGGCTGCAACCTGGCACACTCCAAATAAACGTGCGCCAAGGTCTTCTTCTCACCACAGAAAGGGCAGGTGCTAGGGACAGATGTGAACTGTGCCAAGTACACGCCCGTGCTCACGGCTCCGTGAAGGAACCGCCAACTGATATCCCCGGCGGGCCTCGGGACCAGGGCAGAGTCCAAGCTGGCCCACCGGGGCTCTACAGCAGAGTGGTTGAAGGGAGAGCCACTACTGGCCACAGGAGAATCAGGCTTCTGTTCCCAGAGTGACCAGAGCAGAGGCTGCACTAGAGTTATCAGGAACTTGCTAGAACCAATTAAGGCAGACAGGCTGATTAGATCACCTGCAGCCAATCAAGGCAGGCTAATCAGGGCACCTGAGTTTAAAAAGGAGCTCACTCCAGTCAGGTGGGGAGGAGCTAAGAGTGAGAGGCTGTGCTGCTGGAGGACTATGGATTACAAGTATTATCAGACACCAGGAGGAAGGTCCTGTGGTGAGGATAAATAAGGTGTTTGGAGGAGGCCAGGGAGTTGTAGCTGTCATGCAGCTGTTACAAGAGGCACTATAGACAGCTGCAATCCACAGGGCCCTGGGCTGGAACCCAGAGTAGAGAGTGAGCCCGGGTTCCCCCCAAACCTCCCAACTCCTGACCAGACACAGGATGAGTTGATCCAGACTGTGGGGAAGATCACTGAGGTGAGCAAATCTGCCAATAAGCGCAGTACCCACCAAGGTAGAGGAGGAACTTTGTCACAGTATCTTTTTTGAGAT
The DNA here is from genome assembly GCF_007399415.2 of Gopherus evgoodei. NCBI lineage: Eukaryota > Metazoa > Chordata > Testudines > Testudinidae > Gopherus > Gopherus evgoodei. The sequence continues at coordinate 640,597 of NC_044325.1, read as the reverse complement.
GGGGCGACCACATCTGCACGCTGTATTCAAGATGTGGGCGTACCATAGATGTATGCAAAGACAATATGATATTTTCTGTTTTATTATCTATCCCTTTCTTAGTGATTCCCAATATTTTGGTTGCTTTTTTTGACTGCTGCTGCACACTGAGCGGATGTTTTTAGAGAACTATCCTTAATGATTCCAGGATCTCTTTCTTGAGTGGTAACAGCTCATTAAGACCCCCTCATTTTATATGTATAGATGGCTTTATGTTTTCCAATGTGCATTACTTTGCATTCATCAGCATTGAATTTCATCTGCCATTTTGTTGCCCAGTCATCCAGTTTTGTGATGTCCTTTTGTAGCTCTTTGCAGTCTGTCTGGGACTTAACTATATTGAGTAGTTTTGTATCATGTGGAAATTTTGCCACTTCACTGTTTACCCCTTTTTTCCAGATCATTTATGAATATGTTAAATAGGACTGGTCCCAGTACAGACCCTTGGGGGACACCTCTATTTACCTTTCTCCATTCTGAAAACTGACCATTTATTCCTACCCTTTTTTCCTATCTTTTAATTAGTTACTAATCCATGTGAGGATCTTCCCTCTTATCCCATAACAGTTTACTTTGCTTAAGAGCCTTTGGTGAGAGACCTTGTCAAAGGCTTTCTGAAAATCTAAGTACACTATATCCACTGGATCCCCCTTGTCTGCATATATACACACACATCATAGAAATGGAAAGGACCCTGAAAGGTCATTGAGTCCAACACCCTGCCTTAAATAGCAGGACCATGTATTAGTTTTGCCCCAGATCCCTAAATGGCCCCTCAAGGATTAAGCTCACAACCCTGGGTTTAGCAGGCTAATGCTCAAACCATTGAGCTATTCCTCCCCTCATGCTTGTTGACCCCCTCAAAGAATTCTAGTAGATTGGTGAGGCATGATTTCCCTTTACAAAACCCATGCTGACTCTTCCCCAACAAATTATGTTCATCTATGTGTCTGACAATTTTGTTCTTTACCATAGTTTCAACCAGTTTGCCCAGTAATGAAGTCAGACTTACCAGCCTGTAATTGCCAAGGTCACCTCTGGAGCCCTTTTTAAAAATTGGCGTCACATTAGCTATCCTCCAATCATTTGGTACAGAAGTGGATTTAAATGGTAGGTTACAGACTACAGTTAATATTCCTGCAATTTCGCATTTGAGTTCCTTCAGAACTCTTGGGTGATACCATCTGGCCCTGGTGACTTATTACTGTTTAGTTTATCAATATGTTCCAAAACCTCTGCTAATGACACCTCAATCTGGGACAGTTCCTCAGGATTTGTCACCTATAATGATGACAATTACACCAAAAGGGAAGTGGAAAAGAGAGATTTTTAATCCAAGACAACATGAACAGTTTAAGGTAGGGCAGAATCGATGTATTTTGTAACAGCAGGGCTGCCTCAGGCTGAGAGATGAGAGTTTACTTGAAACTCGCAGGACTTAGCTTCTAGTTGCATACAGAAATTGCAAGAAATAGACGTGATCAGTGTGAGCAGTCATGGCATACACCGACCAGTGGGCACTGCAGGTACTGGAGAATTTAATTTTTAACTGAAACATGGACCAAGGTATCATTCATTCAACCTTACTCTTTTCCAGATCATAGACATTTAGTTGTTACCTTTAACCTGCAGTGTAAGAGAAAGCATTTCCTTTCTTTAAGGAAAAGATTAAATTACACATTAATATTTTCACCTATGTCTCTGGTGCATTATTTGTGATGCAATGTGATATCATTCTATAATGATCAATTTAAGGCAGTTGTCATTGATTCTGGACTTGGAAGAGATGCATTGTGTAAATTTTGTTTAAATTACTGCTTGATGGATAACGTTCTCAGAACCACTTATAACTCCCTTAGATGAGTAAATTCATTAGATGCTCAAGTGCCATTTATATATATTAGTGTGTATATGGACAGGTACGTGAACCTATGGGTAAAATAATATTGACTACAAAGGAAATGTTAATTTCCATTTGGGTTAGTAAATACAGTGGTGTACAGCGCACTCATACATTAGCTTTAATTCCATTTTGGATCGTAAATGAACTTCTAGCACATCTCTTGAGCCATCTGCATAATTTACATAAAGCCCTGTTTACTGAGTTATTAATAAAATACATTTAGCAAGTGCTTCATTATATGGCAAAGTGAGGTTCTGCTAGTTAATTTCATACACATGGTGAGATCTCATGAAGAGTCATGATGGTAGATATTGTGGACCCTGATTTCTGCTAGTAGTAATCACCTGACACTATTAACATATGGGCCTTGTTTTATTAGTGTAATTATGCAGCATTACATGCTTGTCTCTACAGCCGTTACAGTGTGCTAGCTGAAAGAAGAACAGAAGTACTTGTGGCACCTTAGAGACTAACAAATTTATTTGAGCAGAAGCTTTCGTAAGTTTATGCTCAAATAAATTTGTTAGTCTCTAAGGTGCCACGAGTACTCCTGTTCTTTTTGCAGATACAGACTATCACGGCTGCTACTCTGAAACCTGTCAGTGTGCTAGCTGTGATCTGCACAGCAGCCTCGCTCTTCCTCGGGCCTGTCTCAAGACAGTGAAGTCATCTTATTAACATATTTGATTTGATTTTTAAAAATCTGAAGAGGATCATAACAGGTGAACTGGGTGAAGTCCAGCCTCTCTTCTGTTGGAGCTGTAAAGCACAGGCTACGTTTGTTAGGTAATTTATTTTGCTCTTCAGAAGACACACAAGTTAGAAAGAAAGTGAGTGAGCCATTGGCTTCCACACAAACACTGAGTCACAGCTGGACCCGGGGGAAGCAATGACTGGGCAAAGGTCTGTTAGCTCCTCAGGGCAGGAACCATCATTTTTATTATGCATGTACAGTGCCTACTACAATGCAGCCTGGATTGGAGCCAAATTTGGTACATCATTTGCTTCCCTAGTAGGATAGACAGTGTTCCAGGAGGTGTTTACCCACCCTACTCTGACCACTATCGCAGAGGAATAAATCTTGGTCACTCCATGAAATGAAATATTGTTTGCATACAAACATCACAAACTCGGACTCCATGGCCCAGATACTGAGCTTGCGCGACTCAGCCTAGCCCCATTGATTACACTCTGATCTACAATAGCAGAGGAACTGACCCAGTGGGACGAAGCAGTATTTCCATGGGATTCGGAGTTCTTAGTCTGTAATATTAATGCAACAATAAAACTATCGATCCAAGGACTGTTTTAAGATACAGGCAGTATTTGTAAAATATAGCCAGCAATTTCTTCTTTCAGAAGATCAAGAGTGTACTTAATTATTCAGTTATCAAGCATAGAATGATAGAATCATAGAAGATTAGGGTTGGAAGGGACCTCAGGAGGTCATCTAGTCTAACCCCTGACTCAAAGTAGGACCAACCCCAATTAAATCATCCCAGCCAAGCATTACCCATTATTCTGATAAGCCCGTGTTCAGAAGTTTTTTGCTGGGAATTTCTGATTAGAAAGGATTGGAATTACCTGGTTTAGCTACATACATTGGGCCAGTTGAAGAGTGTAGCTAAGGAAACAGACATCTATAGTTTTGTTCCAAAGAAGAAGAAAGGTCCCATGTGAGGTCTTCAAATTTCCCACTGCACCTTTCAGAACCCACTTTGGAAGCATTGTCTGCTCCTGAATCACCTCCTGTAGTAGATGCTGAACTGACCTCATCTCCCTTCTCTGAAACTCCAAAATCTGAACCTCATCCCATCACCTGAGTCCCTCCAGCTCCCTGGCCTCCATCCCCAGTGGTCCTCTCCACATTCAGCCCAGCTGCTGCCCCTGGCTCCTGCTCTCAGAGATCAGAGAGTGTGTGTAGCAGATTGGTTACATACACTTGCCCTGAGGTTCCCTTCGTTTAGCCCTATGACCTCACTCCCGATCCTGTTTTTTCATTAGTTGTCCCACGTAATTACTTGGTGTCCCGGACCTGTGGATCCTCCCCTTAGGCTGGGGGGAGGTCCTTTAGAAGTGGGCGGGCTCCGCCCCCCCCAGATACCAATAGGACCACTCTACTGTAGAGGAAGGTGGGAGAGGGCTGCTGCTGCTGCTGTTGTTCCTGCTCCAGCTGCTCCCCTGGCTGGGCTAGACACCACCACCCACCCCTCTCTCTGCTATCTGCCTGCTGGCTGGCTAGGAGATTCCCCTCCCCACTCTGTTACTGCTGTTGCTCCACCTACAGCCCTTGGGGGGGCTGCTGGCCTGCTTCTCAGAGGGGGGGGAGTGAGGGACCCCGGCTCTTGTTGCTGAGGACACCACCCTCTGAAGGGGGTCCCTCCTGCCTGGACACCAGACCACCACCACCTGGAGCTGCTGGAGCTGCTGTGGCTCATAGACTCATAGACTCTAGGACTGGAAGGGACCTCGAGAGGTCATCGAGTCCAGTCCCCTGCCCTCATGGCAGAACCAAATACTGTCTAGACCATCCCTAATAGACATTTATCTAACCTACTCTTAAATATCTCCAGAGATGGAGATTCCACAACTTCCCTAGGCAATCTATTCCAGTGTTTAACTACCCTGACAGTTAGGAACTTTTTCCTAATGTCCAACCTAAATCTTCCTTGCTGCAGTTTAAGCCTGTTGCTTCTTGTTCTATCACTAGAAGCTAAGGTGAACAAGTTTTCTCCCTCCTCCTGATGACACACCCTTTTAGATACCTGAAAACTGCTATCATGTCCCCTCTCAGTCTTCTCTTTTCCAAACTAAACAAACCCAATTCCTTCAGCCTTCCTTCATAGGTCATGTTCTCAAGACCTTTAATCATTCTTGTTGCTCTTCTCTGGACCCTCTCCAATTTCTCCACATCTTTCTTGAAATACGGTGCCCAGAACTGGACACAATACTCCAGTTGAGGCCTAACCAGTGCAGAGTAAAGCGGAAGAATGACTTCTCGTGTCTTGTTTACAACACACCTGTTAATGCATCCCAGAATCACGTTTGCTTTTTTTGCAACAGTATCACACTGTTGACTCATATTAAGCTCGTGGTCCACTATGACCCCTAGATCTCTTTCTTCCATACTCCTTCCTAGACAGTCTCTTCCCATTCTGTATGTGTGAAACTGATTGTTCCTTCCTAAGTGGAGCACTTTGCATTTATCTTTATTGAACTTCATCCTGTTTACCTCAGACCATTTCTCCAATTTGTCCAGATCATTCTGAATTTTGACCCTGTCCTCCAAAGCAGTTGCAATCCCTCCCAGTTTGGTATCGTCCGCAAACTTAATAAGCGTACTTTCTATGCCAACATCTAAATCGTTGATGAAGATATTGAACAGAACCGGTCCCAAAACAGACCCCTGCGGAACCCCACTTGTTATACCTTTCCAGCAGGATTGGGAGCCATTAATAACTACTCTCTGAGTACGGTTATCCAGCCAGTTACGCACCTACCTTATAGTAGCCCCATCTAAATTGTACTTTCCTAGTTTATCTATAAGAATATCATGTGAGACCGTATCAAATGCCTTACTAAAGTCTAGGTATATCACATCCACCGCTTTTCCCTTATCCACAAGGCTCGTTATCCTATCAAAGAACGCTATCATATTAGTTTGACACGATTTGTTCTTTACAAATCCATGCTGGCTATTCCCTATCACCTTATCACCTTCCAAGTGTTTGCAGATGATTTCTTTAATTATCTGCTCCATTATCTTCCCTGGCACAGAAGTTAAACTAACTGGTCTGTAGTTTCCTGGGTTGTTTTTATTTCCCTTTTTATAGATGGGCACTATATTTGCCCCCTTCCAGTCTTCTGGAATCTCCCCCGTCTCCCATGATTTCCCAAAGATAATAGCTAGAGGCTCAGATACCTCCTCTATTAACTCCTTGAGTATTCTAGGATGCATTTCATCAGGCCCTGGTGACTTGCAGGCATCTAACTTTTCTAAGTGATTTTTTACTTGCTCTTTTTTTATTTTATCTTCTAAACCTACCCTCTTCCCGTAAGCATTCACTATATTAGACATTCCTTCAGACTTCTCAGTGAAGACCGAAACAAAGAAGTCATTAAGCATCTCTGCCATTTCCAAGTCTCCCGTTACTGTTTCCCCCTCCTCACTGAGCAGTGGGCCTACCCTGTCCTTAGTCTTCCTCTTGCTTCTAATGTATTGATAAAAAGTCTTCTTGTTTCCCTTTATTCCCATAGCTAGTTTGAGCTCATTTTGTGCCTTTGCCTTTCTAATCTTGCCTCTGCATTCCTGTGTTATTTGCCTATATTCGTCCTTTGTAATCTGACCTAGTTTCCATTTTTTATATGACGCCTTTTTATTTTGTAGGTCACGCAAGATCTCGTGGTTAAGCCAAGGTGGTCTTTTGCCACATTTTCTATCTTTCCTAACCATCGGAATAGCTTGCTTTTGGGCCCTTAATAGCGTCTCTTTGAAAAACTGCCAACTCTCCTCAGTTGTTTTTCCCCTCAGTCTTGATTCCCATGGGACCTTACCTATCAGCTCTCTGAGCTTACCAAAATCCGCCTTCCTGAAATCCATTGTCTCTATTTTGCTGTACTCCCTTCTACCCTTCCTTAGAGTTGCAAACTCTATGATTTCATGATCACTTTCACCCAAGCTTCCTTCTACTTTCAAATTCTCAACGAGTTCCTCCCTATTTGTTAAAATCAAGTCTAGAACAGCTTCCCCCCTAGTAGCTTTTTCAACTTTCTGAATAAAAAGTTGTCTGCAATGCAGTCCAGGAACTTATTGGATAGTCTGTGCCCCGCGGTGTTATTTTCCCAACATATATCTGGATAGTTGAAGTCCCCCATCACCACCTGTTGCTGGGGAGCTGTTGGTGCCCGGAGGAGGAGATGAAGGAAAAGAGGACCGCCTGCTGCTGGGAGACCACATGAAGACCACTGTGGAGGGGGCTTTTCTGGAATGAGTCTTTTTCAAACTATGCTCTTGTGGTGGGGATTTGGACTGTGTCTGTTGGGACACCGGGGGTATGGCATGGATCCTGCCCCCGGTCCATTTGTGTTCCCTTTCGCCCCCACCACCATTGTTGCCCCCTCCGCCACGCCCGCTAGCTGTTTTCCTTCTGCTTCGGACTCCTGCCTCTGGGACTGGGCTGCTCGCCTGGCTCACCACCCCCGCTTCCATCATTTGGGCCTGCAGCAGCAGCAGACAACCATTGACTTTAGGCACGAGTGCCTGTGGGCGCACCACCTCCACCCACCCCCTGGACTGACCCCGTCCCCTTTGCCACATTTGTCCGCCCCACCTATTTCCCTCTGCGGCCTTGATAGTCCTGCCTCAGTCCTGCAGCTGTCCCCGTGGTCCCTCTACCCCATTCCCAGCTCGCCCTTTCCTCCCCCCAACCCTGTGACCCCCCAGCCCTGATTGGTCCCTCCCCTCATGTGCCCACGTCCCCTCCCATGCGCTTGTGCCCTTCCCCATTTGGTTTCCCCTTGTTCACTGCACCCCCCCTTCTGTCATTGTCCCCCTGATCCCCTAGTGCAACTAGAGGAGCCGGAACTCCCCTCTGCATCGGTGCCCTGACACCTTCCCACCCCTGGGTCCTTGGTTGCTCGCCAAGCCCCTTTAGCCTTCCCTTTCTGGCACCCTCCTCCCCTGCCTGCAGCCTAGCGGGGAGGGGTGGCCGCCTCCTTCTTTCCATTCCCCTCGCTGGTTTTCCCCCTCCCCGCTCTCGTTATGGCTGGGTCGCGGCGGGGGAGACCCCTCGTGATGCTCCCGCCGCCCCTCCTCCACCTGCCCCTCGCCCCTTCCGATTTGGGAGGAGCCCCCCCAGCCGGTGGGAAGGGTCGGGGTGGGAAGAAGGGTAAGGGCCCTGCTTGAAAGGCCAGGCCCTCCATGGCGGAGACTGCCCCCACTGCCGCGGCCCTGCTACCGGCTGCAGCATCCCTCCCCGCTATTCCCTCCACCAGCTCTGCAGGTGTCCCTCCCCAGGCCCCCAGGACGTATGCCCAGGTGGCGGCAGCCCCCCCGCCTGCCGCCGCTCCTCCAACCGTCGCTTCTGCCAACATCTACAGCGGCCAGGGCCCCTTTCCCACTCTGACCAGGAAGCACGGCGTCCGTTGCCTCCTGGTGCCCGCCTCGCCCCACGTGGAAACCTACGTGCGGGCGTTGGCGAGGGTGGTGGGGCCCCGTCCATCGTGGCGGCCTCCAAAATGTACGGGAAGGTGATCTTCTTCCTGGCATCGGAAGCCGCCGCCCAGGAGGCGGTAGAGACGGGCCTGGCCGTGAGGGGCGTGTTTGTCCCCTTGGAGCCATTGAAATACCTGAGGGTCCGCTTAATCCTGACCTCCGTCTCTCCCCTCCTGCCCAATGCCGCCCTGCTGCCTGCCCTTTCTGCCCTGGGACGCCCCATATCTGTCATCAGCCCTCTCCCCTTGGGCTGAAAGGACCTCGCCCTCTGTCATGTTTTCTCGTTCCGCCGGCAAGTGCAGCTTCAACTGCCGTCGGCGGCGCATGGCGGAGAGGCGCTCGAGGGGTCCTTTCTGGTCCCCTACCAGGGAGCCCACTACCGGGTCCATTATTCAACGGGGGAGGCCCGGTGCTACCTCTGCCGGGCGATGGGGCACGTCCGGAGGGACTGCCCCTTGGCACAGCATGGAGGAGCATCTGGGATCCCCGAGCCCCGGCAAGGCGCCAGCCCTGTCATCATTGGTACCCCTGGCTGCCCGGCACCTGGCGCTCCCCCTCCTCCTCCTCCTTCTCAGTCCACCACTGTGGAGGAGGGTGCAGCAGAGATACCGCTGGATGTGGGAGAGGGCTCGTCCCAGGGGGAATCCTCCCTCACTTCTGCTATCCCACCGCTGCCTCCCCGAGTCCCTGAGCCATTGCCCTTGCCCCCTGAGCAGACTCCTGTTAGCCAGCCCCCGGATGATGCCATGGAGGGCTGGTCTTTATGCAGGAGAAGCGGGGCAAGCGGAAGGCTCGAGCCTCGTTACATCCTTCAGATTCGGAAGCCCCCCAGAAGAGCAGGAAGGGGGGCACCGATGACAAGCCTTCCGCCTTGCCCTCTGATGACTCCTGTTCTGTGGTGCCGGCTGGGGACATTGTGGCAGCACCGGAAGGTAACGCCGCCCCTCCTCCGGGGTCCCTTCCCGTGGAAGCCCCCGAGGGGGCCTCTTTTGCCCCCTTCCCCCTCAAAGCCTCTGTGAGCGCTGAAGCGGGTGTCACCTCGGGTGCTGGCAAGGGAGGCGCCTCCCTGGCCCCCAGCCCATGGGTTGTCTTCAGGAGGAAGTGACCTAATGCTAAGTTATTAACAATCCATCTTTCAATATGGATGTTGTGTCCCCTTTCCTTAGTCAGTATTTCTCTCTTCTCCTGTTGCTAATACAGGTCCATGAACTTTTCATCCTCTGTGCATTATAACTCCCTCACAGACTGCGGCTGGTGTAGTCCTAAGAGTCAGGGAAGCAGCTGGAGGGAGGAAAACCCCTAGTTACTGTCAGGGGACGGGAACCCCAGTGCACTTGGCAGTAAGAGTTAACATCAGGGACATGGTACCAGAAGCAGCAGCAAAGGAGAAAGGAAATTTTAATCTGTCTCAAGATGGCCTTATCTAGCACAAGGAAGCTAAACTGTACAGAGGAATATACAATAGTCCCCCTCTGAGGCATTAGGATTTACACAAGTAACTCCAATTAATGTGAGTTATGAGTGTTAATCCATCTGTTACCATCAGAGAAAAGACCCCATTGAATTACATATTAAAGTATCTGAACGAAGCTGTGGCTAATAGAAGAGTGAGAAGAACAAAGATGATGAACATAAGGCATCTGACTATGTGAAGCATAACTCGCCATTAGTGTTTGATATGTAATAGAATATGCCCAAATTCCCCACGTATCATCATCATCGGACGCCCATACCATCTTTGCTGTGGTTATCATGGCACTGCTTAGACTTATGCATTACATTCAGGACCTATTTATTTAACTACACCCTAGAGGTCCAATTTTTCAGGCTTAACTCCAGCAGGTATATCTCCCCAAACCTTGCATTTATTTGCTGCACAGTTACCAGTTTGGACTAACTTCCCACTCACCATTACAATGACCTTGGCTGCATGCACAGATGATTGTTTGCTTATGCTAACACAAGAGTCACACACAGTTGTCCCATTTAATTTAAAGAGCTGAATGCTCAGAATGACGGTCTGCCTAGGAAGTGATGCGGACAGGTGCCAGGCTCTGCAGATCCCCTTAGCTTTACAAAATATTTGCAAATCATGAATTGCACATGCTAGAGTATGCAGTCTGAGGCACTGCCAACCTGCAGGCAAGTTTGGTAAAAGGTGTTCAGCCATGTGTGCTGAATCCCATCTGCTTCCAGTGGCATCTTTGCTGATGCATGCAGGTGAGAATAGGTCACTAGCACGGAGTACAACTCTTACTTATGTCATTAACTCACAACCATTAAGATTCAAAAGAACCTGTGCCAAAAGGAGAACAGAGGCCAAGAGTGGTTAAAAGATTCACACTTAGGAAGTCTGTGAAGTCAAGTGTATGAGCCTCAAGACCATCCTTCCTCTCCCTGCTCTGTAAATGCTGCTGGTTGGAATCAGGTTATTATGGATTCATTTAATGAAATGCTGAGCTTACTTCTCATTTTTTGATATTATTTGCTCTCATATGTGTAAGTTCTTTTGGCACGAGTAACATACAGTAAATATATTTTATGTTGGAATATTTTGCTACAGTCTTTTCTATCACAACATAACTCCCAGGCTCTTCCCTAGTTATTGGTGCTACTGATGTGTATTGGCTACACAACTGACAGAACAAGGAGTGATGGTCTCAAGTTGCAGTGGGGGAGGTTTAGGTTGAATATTAGAAAACACTATTTCACTAGGAGGGTGGGGAAGAACTGTCTAAGCTCATGGATCAGAAAAGCTGAGCACCTTCCACCTTTCTGTATATTTCAATAGTTATATAAACATGAGTTTTTTCCAAACCACAGCCATTGTTCCTGGAGCCATTAATGTTGCCAACCAAGTTATAAAGCTGAGTGCACTAATCAACATATTCCCAGGTGCAACTTGGTAGCAAACAACCTTGGTAGCCCAAACAGCTTTTAGCTCTACAAATAAATCTCCACTTGCCTGGGATCTCCTTGGAGTTTTGTAACTTTCAGAGCATAAATATTCTGCAATTTTCATTTTCAAATTCATCTTTTTTATGCCACGTCACCAACTGTTGCAGAACCATTTGTGAGAGAGGCGGTTAATGGGTTTGCAGCACTTTTGCTTGGTGAGGCTTGGAACACTCCCCGCCCCCAGAGCAAACTCAGTTTTTAAAAAACAGCCTGACGTGTTTGCCAGATTTTTGAGCTGAGTTGATTCAAATTGAATTCAATGAAGGATTTTAATTAAAGCAGCAAGAAATGAAAAAGGTAAGAAAAATGTATTAAAGCAACGGAAAGCGTCCAGCAGGTGGGAGCAGCTGGCAATCAGCAATCCCTATTTATTGCCATCCAGGTACAAGTCAAGGGCCACCACGTGCTGCCGTTGTGGTTTGTTATTTGTATTGCAGTGGCAGCCAGAGGCCCAATGTGTGACGCCCCAGCACAGGCGGGGCCTGGCCCTCCTGGGGCTCGGGACATTGCTGCAACACCCATAATAACCGATATATGAAGATGGCAGGAGAGAGACCACTCCTGGATCTGCCCTCGCACAAGAGGAACCCCATGGATTGCCTGGGTCGAACCGATTGACACTAGTGAGTGAGAGCAGAATCTGGCCCCCAGCAATCAGTCTCTTTCCTGCCCAACGTGCAGAGAGCTGGGGAAGGACTGAGCCTATTCCTGGGGACTCAGCGTTGGAAGTGAGGCAGAAAGGGGGCTGCAGGACCTCTCAGAAGATGGAGCAGTGGGAAGATGTTTCTGTGGCTTCTCTTGGCTCCATGGCCATGCCGGCAAATTTTTCTTCTGTCCGTGCTCCTGACTGCGCTGGATGTTGCATCCACATAACAGATATTTATGAAATTGTCCCTGAGAAGCAGCCAGACATTCTCACTCACATGACAGCATTTTAAACAGGCAAAATGTTGAGCCTCAACTACTTGACCTTCTAACTCTGGTCACTCCAAACCCAATGAGAGCATGGAGCCCTTAACAAGGCACCAGGCTGCGGATGAATGGCTGTTCACTTGTGACCAGAACTCACGTGACCAACTCCCTGCAGCTGCACTCTGTGGAGAATGAACTAAACTTACCCCGTCACTGCACCACTCATGACAAGGTGCCATTAACCAGGAGCCAATTCTGCAGCCCGCACTGACTTGAGCAGTCCCTCTAGACTGTGATGCTGTGTAACTTCTCCCTTGGAAATTACTTCTGAGATCAAGGAAAAGTTGAGGTGAGCTTGGGGTTGGGATTCCAGCTCTTCCAGTAAACATCTTTATTCCAGGTAGTCCAGATCTCTGCATAATGCATAATAATTTTGAAGTAAGCCCTAGAGGCTTGATTGGAAAACAATCAATGGAAAGCCTTAACTTTCAGAAGGTTGATATAAATGAAAGAAAAGCTCTGGTTTCTCCTGTGTTAGACACTTGAATGCTTAGATAGAGAAGAAAGAAAAAACAAACTGTGAGGAATGTAAAATTTTTAATGTAAAAAACAAAACCAACCCAACTCATTCCTCAGTGCATGGCAGGCTCCTGCGGGAACTCCAGCCCTGGGTACTCTGAGCATTCAAGGAACGTTTCTACAGAAATGGCCCAAAGAATGAACCTTCTGCTGTAGCTGAAATTGCTCCTGCTGTTTGATATCTGTCACTGAACTTGTCAGTTTCTTAAAGTGAAACTAAATCACCAAGAAACACTGACCGTACTGATGCAGTTACAAACAGGTGTGAGCTGAGTTGGTCCTTCCTGTTAGTCCCTGTCTGTTAAAGAATTCCAGACCGTTATGTTAATAGTCTCACAATGTAATGACTTGGTGGGACTAACATTGCTTCATAAACTCATCGCTAACAAAGCTTCATGCACTACCCAATGCTTTGCTAACATCATTTAAAGCTGCATTTTTAACAGCTGCTGAAAATGTGCCTAATGATCTGCAAGACAACAAGGAACGTGTGAAGTTGTGCAGCACTACACAGCTGGGGGTGAGAGCTGGCTGGTGCGAATGTAACATTGACTGACAGACCAAATCCATCCTGAAGAACAGCACCATTATTTCCTTCACAAACAAAGCCAAAGATCTCCAGAGCAGGAGCTAGGCTCTGACATGCAGGTTGGAAGGACCCTGTAAAAAGGAACTGACTCCAATATACTTTGGCAAGTGAAGTAAACAATGACTTAGCAATGCAGCTTCTCCTAAACAACTCTTCCGACACACCTTGGAGCTAGAGATGGGTCTCAATAACAGCTATAATGTCGCCCACCCGTGCCTGTCATTGTCGGAGAATACCTGGCGCTCTAGTTATTGATGGGGCGATGTGATGGGACTCCTCTACTACCCGCTCCAGAATGTCATGCCACAGGTTACGACATCAGGTATCAAAATCCTGCAGCAGCTTGCTCAGCTTAGAACAGAATGGTGGTTGGAGACGCACGATTCAGGGGTCTGTGACATGCACCAGCCTCCCTCATTACACACACCTTCCAGACCGAAGCTCTTGCATTTTTAATTCCTGCTCCTGCAGTCATAAGAACAGCCCTACTGGGTCAGACCGGTATACATTTAAATTGAGCCTAAATTATGATGTTCTTGAAAAGTTTCTATGCAGCTTGCAAGTATTTCACTCTTGTGACTGTACCTTTTTAATTTAACTAGCTTCTCCTTTTTGTGTAGTTCCTCTTTCTGAAGGGAAATGCTGCTGTGGTGGGTGTCTTTGGTGTGCTCCCACCCAAGGATGTTCAATTTTAATTACATTATAGTCACTATTACTGAGCGGTTCAGCTATATTCATCTTTTGGACCTAGGGTTGCCAACTTTCTAATTGCAGAAAACTGAACACCCCTGCCCTGTCCCCTTCCCCGCCCCATCCTCGAGGCCTTGCCTCCGTCACATCCCTTCTCCAAGGCCCTGCCCCCATTCACTCCATCCTCCCAACCTCCATCGCTCGCCCCCCCACCCGCACTCTCACTCACTTTCACTAGGCTGGGGCAGGGGGTTGGGGTGCAGGAGGGGATGAAAGCTCTGGGTGGGGCCAGACATTAGGAGATAGTGTGCAGAAGAGGACTCTAGGCTGGGGAATGGGGTTGGGGTGTGTTGGGGGATGAAGACTCTGGCTGGGGTTGCAGGCTCTGGGGTGGGGCTGGGGATGAGGGGTTTGGGGTGCAGGAGAGGCCTTGCACGGGATGTTGAGATGTTGTGGGGGTGTAGACTCTGGGAGAGAGTTTGGATGTGGGAGGGGACTCTGGGCTGGGGCAGGGGTGCGGGAGAGGGTTCAGGGTTCCTGGAAGCGGGGTTCCTAAAACCAGCCGTCAGGTTGCTGCAGCCTCTAGACACATAGCTGTCCAGGAAGGCTCTGCGCGCTGCCCTTGCATCTGCAGGCGTCGCTCCCACAGCTCCCATTTGTTGTGATTCCCGGCCAATGGGAGTGCAGAGCCGGCCCTCAGGGCAGGGACAGCATGTGGAGACTTCCTGGCTGTCTATGTGCCTAGGGGCTGCAGGGACCTGGCAGCCACTTCCAGGAGCCATGCAGAGCTAGGACAGGCAGGGAGCCCGCCTTAACCCCAAGCTCCTGCTGCACCACCAACAGGACTTTTAACAGCCCAGTCAGCAGTGCCGACCCAAGCCACCAGGATCAACTTTTCAACTGGCCGTTCTAGTCGAAAAATGAGCACTTGGCAACCCTACTTGGAGCAGATCCTGTTCTCCACTTAGGACTGAGCCAAGAACAGCCTCTTCTCTTGTGGGTTCCAGGACTAGCTGCTCCAAGAAGCCATCATTAATGGTGTCTAGAAATTTTATTTCTGCATCCCAATCTGAGATGACATGTCCCCAGTCAATATGGGGATACTTGAAATCCCACGTTATTGTTAAGTTTTCTATTTTAATAGCCTCTCTAATCTCCCTGAGCATTTCACAGTCACTATCACCATCCTGGTCAAGTGGTCATCAGTATATTTATACTGCTGTATTCTTATTATTCAAGCATGGACTTACTATCCATGGAGATTCTATGAATAGTTTGGTTCATTTAAGATTTGTACTATATTTGACTCTATATTTTCTTTCATATATAGCGCCACTCTCCCACCAGCACAACGTACTCCAGCAGTTCTCAACCTGAGGCCCGAGGGCCGTATGCAGTCCAATTACCACACAGTTGCGGCCCAACTATGTGCTAAAGGCTGCAGTGAGTCCAGGTTCCTGGCTGCCCAGTGTGGCAGGGTCTGGGCTGCCTGGCACAACAGGGTCACAAAGCCCTGAGCGATGACCTGAGCTAAGCCCAGCCAGCCTCATGGGACTGGAACTAGTTGGTGTCATTTTCTCCAGTAAGTACCGTCCCCATCTTCCTTAGTACCCCTCATGTTCCTTATCCCTCTCCTACTGCCTCCCCTCAACGTACTCCTCCCTCACAGCCAGGCAGCTCCCCCTCTGTCATTCCATCCATCCTGACTCCCAGGTACCCAGAACTGCCTTGTCTGCCCCACAGCTCCTTCCCCCAGGCATCCATAGCTGTGTGCAGAGGCTGTGTGATATTGGGGAGCGGTTTGATTTCTAACCCTTAGTTCCTTTCCTAGCCCACCCAAAAACTGCCAGCTCTCTCCTTAGTAAACCTCAGGTCTCCCAATCTCCACTCTTTTCCCCCAGGCCTCCAAATTCCCTGCACACCTGAGTCTCTGCCCCCCATATGCCATTGAAGGAGTCTGTGTGCTGGTTGCTGGTGAGGGGGTGCAGCTGCTGCTGGTGATGGTGATGGATTCCCATTTAGCAAAGATTTTGAGCTAAGATTCCAGTTTTCAACCAGATCTTACAGATGTCATTCCTGATAACTGTGTCCAAGGCCTTTTGTAGGTCAACGAATGCTACATAGAGAGGTGCCTATTGTTCACGTTTTTTTTCTGGCATCAGTGCAATGTGTAGGGCATGTCAGTCATGGACTATCCCGCTCTGAACCCACACTGGCCTTCAGGGTAGACTCTCAGCTAGGACTTGGAGTCTTTTCAGCAGAACCCTTGCAAGCACTTTGCTGACCTCACTGAGCAGAGATGTCCCTCAATAGCTGTTGCAGTCTGCTGTGTCCCCTTTATTTTTATATAGAGTAATTATCTTTGCATCTTTCAGATCCTGACGAATGTGGTTCTCCGCCCCCCCACCAACAGGCGCAGAGATGTGCACAGATGTCACTGGCAAGCTTCCTCCCCCTTGCCCTCAGGAGCTCTGGAGGCATCTGATGGTTGCCTGCTACTTTCCCAGGCACAATCTCTTTGAACGCCTTCTCTGCATCTTCGTGAGTTGGTGTTTGATCCAGGTCCTGCATCACTGGAAGCTGGGGAATGGCAACTAGGGCATCTTTAAAGTGAGTACAAGTGTAAGGCACTGAAGTCAGAAATGGTTCCTGGAGAAATAAAGATAAAACACTTCCTAGTACTAAATCCTAACCAACTAGACTTGGTCCAAGGTGAAGTCCCTTACCACATGTTTCCAGTAACATTGCTGAACAAATTCTCAGGCCAGGATCTGCTCCCAAAGTCCAGAGCATGTTTTGTCTCTCTCCTTGGGTGAAAGAGAGAGAGAGATGAGAGGGAAAGAGAACTTGTGGTGTTTTTGCCCCTCATGTTTATAACCTAGTCCCTCTTTGAAATGCATTTTCCTGAGGGATACTCCTCCATACAGTCCATTCCCATTGTGAGGATGGAGAGAAGGCAAAAAAGGTTCCCTGCTGTTGTTTGCTAAGTCACAGAGCTGTTTGTTCCAACCTTCTGTGGGGGTTGCACAGGGCTCTGCCCTGGTCCCCTTCTCTTATCTCTCTGTAATCTCATTTGCAACCACAAATTCAGCTACCATCCCTATGCTGACAACACAGAGCTACCTCTCTACTTCAGACCTGTCTCCTTCTGGCCAAACTAAACTGTCAGCTGTTTCTGTGACATCTCCGCCAGCCACAGGCACAAACTCAACATGGTTAAGGTATAGCGCTTAATCTCCACCCCCCCAGTCATCACAACTAACTCCTTCTCTCTATCACCACGGAAAACCCACATCTAGGCTGTCATTCAGACCCCTCACCTGGGCACCATCTTCAACTAGAATCTCTCTCTAGATCCTCACCTCCAGGCTATGTCCAAACCATAGAGATTATTTCTGCAAAACAGCTCTTAGATATGGCCGTTGCTCCCCATCCATCCAGCTAAAACCCTCCTTCAGATCTCAGATACGGCCTTTGCTATCCATCCACCAGCTAACACCCTCCCCCAGCTCTCAGATACGGCCTTTGCTATCCATCCATCCATCCAGCTAAAACCATCCTCCAGATCTCAGATATGGCCTTTGCTATCCATCCACCCAGCTAAAACCCTCCTCTAGATCTCATCATCTCGCATCTCCATTATTGCCGCATCCATCTCTTTGGTCTTGACAAATGCTGTCATAAATGAAGGGTGGGGGTACCTCCTTTTTATGGACACCCAGCCAGCCAGCCAACTATAAAATCCCTGTTAGCAGCTCTTCTCTACTTACTTTACCTGTAAAGGGTTAAAGAAGTCATAGGTAAAAGGAAGGGCGTGGCCACCTGACCAAAAGAGGCAACAGAAGGGCTAGAACTTTGTCTGTTTGTCTGCTGTTCTCCGGAGAGAGGAGACACAGAGCAGCAATACTGTAAGAAGCTTTAAGCCAGGTATGAACAGTGATCAGATAATACCTAGAGATGACTTATTTGAAACCCCCAGATATATAAGTAAATCAGGGAATGTCTAGGAAGACACGGTTAGATTTATTCTTCCTCCCCCACCCCGTATTGGCTTGTGGACTCCTCTGTGCTAACCCCCAATGCTTTGTTTTGCTTGTAACCATTAAGTCGGGCCTCAAGAAAACCATTCTTGATCCTTAACTATTACATTAGCTCTTTTTAAATCTAGCAGTAGCCTAAGTTCCAGATGTATTTTCTTTCTTTTTGTTTTAAATAAAATTTAACTTTTAAAAGAACAGGATTGGGTGGTTTGTGTACTAAGAGGTTTGTGCATATGTTGTTTAATTAGCTGGTGGCAACAGCTGATTTCCTTTTTATTTTCCCTTTCTCAGCTCTTCCCTGGAGGGTGGGTGGTGAAAGGGTTTGAGGGTACCCCACAGGGAGGAATTCCCAAATGCACCTTCCTGGCTCAAAAGGATTTTTTGCACTTGGGTAGCGGCAGCATCTACCCATCCAAGGTCAGAGAGAAGCTGTAACCTTGGGAGTTTAATACCAGCCTGGAGTGGCCAGTGTTAATTTTCTAAAACCCTTGCGGGGCCCCCCCACACCACCTTCTACACTTGAAGTGCCAGAGTGGGGAAATCAGCCTTGACAACTGCCTTTCCCCATTCGTATCCTTTCAGAATGCTGATGCAAAGATCATACTCCCAACCTGTTTCTTTGACATTTGACCCTCCTTCTTCATCCCTCCACTGGTTTCCTCTTCTCCTTCACCTGAAACATCAGCTGCTTGTCTTCACTTTCAAGGCCCCTCATAGCCTACCCCACCACACACACCTATGATCTCTCATTCACTATCAAGGGGTCAGTTCCCACCTCCAAATGACCATTTACAAACAAGCACCTTCATGCTTTCACCCAGGCAGTCCCTCATGTTTAGGAGGTGCTTCCTGTAAATATCTGCAGAATTCATTGTCTTTCAGATCCTCCTTAAAACTCCTCTGTGCTACGACGCCAACACAAAACTTGACAATGGTTAGGCTACCAGGGTGCTGAGACCCCTACCTAACATTCTGGTCAGTACTGTCTCCTTTTGTACTCCGCTGTCCATCTGGCTGCACCCACTTGTTGTCTTTTGTTGTATACTTAGATTGTAAGCTAACTTCTTGTACCGTGTGCACAGCACCCACCACAATTGGGTCCTTCGCTACAGCTGGGGCTCCTAGGTGTTATGATAATATAACTCAGATTCCCTTGGCATAAAATATATTGGCTTGAGTCCTAACCCCACCTTGCTGCACCTCTAGGTGCCTGGCTCGGTCACTGTCCTTATTCTTGAATAAACAAACCAGCCCATGCCACAGTTTGTGTGAGAACACCCACACACACCCCTCCTGACAATGTACGGAGCTGGCTGAATTAGTCAATTTGCACCATGAATCAGACTGAAAGCATTAATACAAATGATATATCTGATGTTCTGTGCCAGAGAGTTTGAGGGCTCCCCTACAGATATAAATGAAATCTTCAAAGGGAATGCCCAAGGACAAAGCACTGTGAAAAGAAAGGTAGAAAACTTCTGAAGCCCAGCCGATTATCTATGAGGAGGAAAATCTGTCACTAGCTGATATTTCAAATATTGCAAAAATGATAGATAGCCCTACCAGCTACCAGCAAAAGTGCTAATTAAAGAGCTGAAAATTGCATGGCTTTTGAACATAGGGCCCTTTGGATGAATAATCAAACTGAATTCACATCAAGCTGGGAAAGTAGGCACCTACTGCATGTATCTTTAAATCCTGCCTGCCATGGGAATGAAGATTTTCACAGCTCTTTTCAAAGCAGGAAATGTGATTTGGATGCTCTGAGTAACCCAATTGCTCACTCACAAAACCAGGCTGTAGGAATAAAAAAATCCAGTTCTGCTGTGTAAGTGTCACCTATCTATTTTTTTCACATACAATAATCCAAAGACTAAATTTTATGGGCCTACATACCATTCTAGATGTCCATCCATCCATCCATTATTAATGGTGCTATTGTTCAAGTGAAAGTACCTTATATGTGTAATCCTTCTGCCAGTCAGCGCTGGCAGCAGCCAGGGCCGGGTTCAGTATCTAGGGGTTCCTTTTCAACAATACAACACAAAACTGGCTCGAGCCCCCACCCAGTGACCTGCGACAAATACACACCACCCCCATAATGATGGGGAACCAAAGTTTATCCATCCAGCCCTGGCATCCAAAAGTTAACAAATAAATACCAGCAGTAAAGTTAATGAATAAAGACCCCGGCCCTGACTGACAGGGTACTTATGTATATGTGTAACTTTACACATTAACTAGTCTCATTAAAGTCAGTGAACTACTCACCATTTCTTAATGTTGAGCACGTTTCTTTTGTGCTGTTTGTCTGTCTCGTCTTGTCTTAAGTCTTTAGACTGTAAGTTCCATGGGGCAGGAGCAGGCTGCTGTTGTACAGCACCTAGCACAATGAGTCCCCACCTTGGCCAAGGCTTTTCAGTACCACCAAAGTACAAATACCACCAAAAACTCCAAAGCGTATGTGATTTGACATTGCTGTTTACACCCTAGTGGGATAGTCTGACTGAATTTGGGTCAGCATGACAATCTTTCTGCAGCTTAGTTTGAACCAACAGAATATCCTCTCTCTGGAATTCTATAGGGTGCTTCAATTCATAGCTCCAATAATGTGATATTTCTAGAGGGGCCTCCAGATTTCCTTTCTATTCAATCCCCTGCGAGTTTTCCAGGAGTGTAACACCTAGGCCTGTTCCCATGGGTTGATACTAATTCTCTTGTTAGACTCAGTCTGAGTCTATCTCCCCTCTTCCCCTCCCCGCTGAGCCTACTGAATGTGCCATTTAAAACAATCCAATCTGGCTTCCATTACCTTTGTTGCCCTTGCAAAGTCTCTAATGACTTCTTTCCAGGCTGATCTTAAAGCCTCCACTTCCAACCTCCCTCTTCCCCAGGTTCCTGAGATGCTGGTGTTTCACCTCCATCCACCGTGATGCAGGAAATAAGTCAGGCTTCATGCTTCTCGTCTTGTCTCCCAGCAGCCTGTGTCTTTGTATGTAGCTGTTCTGGGCTTAGGAAAAAGGGCTCCAGCACCACTGGAGTGCTATTATAATGCAAACGTTAAATGACAGTGACGCCAGCTGCTGCACTCCCTGGAACCGTGCTCCTCAGGCCTGGCACTGTTAGAATGTGATGGGTCTCCCTGGAGTGTGAGCTCCTGCCAAGCCTCCATGGGATGAGGTGTTCCTGCGGTGGAGTTTTCAGTGTGACAGTTTGGAGAATCTGTCTGTACTGCTTATGAATTCTGGTTGATATTGTGAAGTTGTTACTACGAACATTGCTGTATCATTGCATGCCTCTATGTGTGGGCTGATAGGGCATGTAGCCACCAGACTCGGGTAATGGAGAGTAGGTAACCTTCATGCCTGTACTCTCACCACACAGCGGATATACTAAGGACTTTGGCTGAAACTGGAAGAACTCATTTTTTCCCCACCTCGCTGCAGGGAGCTTGTGAAGGGGAGAGATTAGAAAACCCCAAATGCAGACCCAAAACCCCCAGGTGTTCATGCTTGCCCTTAAACTCACAGCAGGTGTGTGGGAAAGAGAAAGATAGCAGGATGTTCTGGAAAGGGTAGGGGGAAGATGGGCATGCTTTCATAGCAGCAGGGGCCTCATTTAGCTGTTGGACCAGCCAAGGTCCAAGCAAGCTGATCTGGTGAGGGGGGAGAGAGAAATGTTCCATGGTTGAGAAGCCAAGCCATGCCCCGCAGGAGAAAGACCCTGGCTACCCCCACAGTAATACCTGGGCAGGGGTCCAGGAAAACTCTGGAGTTATGAGGAAACTGAGGCAGGGGAATGCACAGAGGATTGATTATCTTTGTCTAGATCTGTATATTTATCATGCCATTAAGGAAAGAGCAGTGGTGTGTGAGACTCCTGTGCAAAGCATGTCTGACTGTGTGCTCTGTGTTACACCTGTCCTGGGACCTTGAGAAGTTACCCTGTGGGCCCAGCACGCCCCGTGGCTGGGGTTCTGGGAGAAGGTGCGGTTAAGCTACAGGACAGCCTGAGGGATCCACACTAGTGCCAGGAGCTGGGCAGTTGGACTGCAAGTTCCCGGCTCATTGGAAGGGGAGCTGGGCAGAGGATCTGCACCCTGAGAACATGCCTAGAGAACCCAGGGCAGGGGTAGGGCCTGGACTCTGGAGTCTGAACAGAGTCTTAAAGAACATGGGATCCAGTGTTTGGATCCCAGTCTGGTGAGTGCTCAGCGAGGTCTATGACAACAGCAGTCCCACTTTGCTTAGGGTAGATACACTATAAGACCCTTGGTGCTAAAGGCATTTCACCAACACATTTTACAAGGGGGGGTTTAAGAACCCAGAACAGCGGGATGCATAACTCAGGTGTAGAGCCATCTCAGTGAATCTGATCCTGCTCTACTGAAGTCAATGGGAGCTTTACCCTTCACTTGGATGGTGGATTAACCCTTGTATGAAGGCTGGCAGGTGGTGATGGTGTAAGGAAAAGTTGTGTTATAAAATAACTGCAAATACAGTTTTCAGAGATAGTGTCTGTTTAGCCAACTTCCAACCACTGACAGGAGCACAACGTAGGTGGGAGTGTTCTATAAAAATAATTTCTTTTCTTTCTCAATTTAAACTTTGCTAGCTAGGACTTTTGCAGACACACAGTAAAACAGTGTGTGTATTTTTAAAATATCTATATATGTAAATAATGAAAAAGATGATTTAGAATAAAACTCACCCATGTGGATCAAAACTGTGGCTTAAGCCTGGAGTAGAGTGAAGCAGAGCTGTTAATTTCCATGTTGATGGGATTGAGTCACTGCGACTAAAACACAAATAGAATAACAAGACTGTTCTTTGTGGCAAAGGTTTCACATGTATCTCTGAAGTTACTGGAGTATCAAAGCACCATTTATATTTTTAAATTTAAAAGCAAACAGATTTATACCCTGAACACATCAAAGTCTGTAAATATTCATAACAGATCTTCCCTGTTCACATTTAGTCCAATAGCTATCTTTTTCTTCTCCTAATTAAATGGAAACCAATATTCCTACCGATTAGCAATTGTTTCTACTTAGAGTGTAGTAAGGATAGAGATAACTTGTTGCACAGCTCATTATACACAACAGTCTAGTTAATTACCTTAGAACAAAACATGAAATAAATTGTATTCAAATGCAGTAAAGGGCTTCAGAATAATTTTGACAATTGCTGTATTTTACAAAAAGTAAAATTAAAAAATCATTAGTGTTTATAACTAAAGGGGCACTCACAGCAAGCTTTCAGATTTCCATTATTTGTTGTAATCTGAGGCTTGAAAAACTAAAATGTCTTTTCATAGTGGCCTTGGTCTTTTCCATTTAACAAATATATATTTTATACCCTCTGTTCTCCTACAGCCAAGAAAGCAAAGTCATGTTTCAAGTACTGAATAAATTCAGGTTGGAGGACAAATGTACCACTCGGAGATGATCACCCTAAGTCAGTGGTGGGCAATGGCACACAACCCGTCAGGGAAATCCTCTGGAAGGCCGTGTTTACACTGACTGTTCCTGAGGCCCGCAGCTCCCAGTGGCCGGGAATGGCGAACTGAGGCCACTGGGAACTGCGGGTGGCCATGCCTGCGGACAGTCAGTGTAAACGCCGTCTTGTGGTCGGCCAGCGGATTACTCTGACGGGCCGCAGGTTGCCCACCACTGCCCTAAGTGATCTGCAGAGCATCCCACCCTATTAATAGAAGTATCTCCCCACAGTTCTTAACATCCCCTGTGGATCTGGTCCTTGGCCTTTGAAAGACCCTTTCATATGAAAGGCCTTCCTTGTGTTTCTCACCTGTGCTGTAGTGCACAGACTCACATATATCTTGTTATCAACACATGGATGAGAATTAACATATCTGAAATTAGTACGTAGCAGGTTTAAAACAAACCAAAGGGGGAGGGATAGCTCAGTGGTTTGAGCATTGGCCTGCTTAAACCCAGGGTGCTGGGGGTTCAATCTTTGAGGGGGCCATTTAGGGATCTGGGGCAAAAGTCTGTCTGGGGATTGGTCCTGCTCTGAGCAGGAGGTTGGACTTAGATGACCTCCTGAGGTCCCTTCCAACCCTGACATTCTGTGATTAAGTATTTCACACAACACACAGTCTGTCTCTGGAACTCATTGCCAGGCAATGTTGTGAAGGCCAACAGGATAACTGGGTGAAAAGAGGAATTACATAAACTCATGGAGGATAGCCAAGATGGCCAGGGACACAACTGCATGTGCCAGGTGTCTCAACCTCTCACTGCCAAAACCTGGGACTGGACAATGGGATGGGTCTCTTGAAATTGTCCTGTTCCGTTCATTCCCTCTGGGGCATCTGGCATTGGCCACTGTTGGAAGACAGGATACTGGGCTAGTTGGACCTTTGGCCTGACCCAGTATGGCCATTCTTATATTCGGAAGCTAGGAATTGTCATTCCAGTTCAAAGCAGGTCAGCCTAGTCCAGCACCCATCTGTGAGAGCAATTACTACCTACTCCTTCACTGGGATCATCAAGAGACCCTAAAGTGGGAAATAAGGGAATAACCTGGGAAGTTCCTCCAGACACCTTGTCGTTTTTCTGGAGCTAGTGGTGCCTATGTTCCCCTCAGGTGTGCAGCATCTTGCCTGCACGGGTCTCAGGATAGAATCTCACCATTCTTCCATGCTCTCATCAGGACTCACATGCCAACTGGCCTGCGATTCATCTGGGATTTGAACACCTGTGCTTCTTCCCTTACTAGTCAGCTGTTAGGAGACAGAACAAGGAGTAATGGTCTCCAGTTGCGTTGGAGGAGGTTTAGGTTGGATATTAGGAAACACTATTTCACTAGGAGGGTGGTGAAGCACTGGAATGGGTTACCAAGGGAGGTTGTGGAATCTCTATCCTTAGAGGTTTTAAAGGTCAAGCTTGACAAAGCCCTGGCTGGAATGATTCAGTTGGAGATTGGTCCTGCTTTGAGCAGAGGATTGGACTAGATGACCTCCCGAGGTCCCTTCCTAATGTAATATTCTACCATTCTATGACAGAGAAGAAGGTCTGCTCCCTCTTTCCCAAGGTAAGCAGTCTCTGCTAACCTGACAATCCCTAGGGTGAAATATGCTTTGCCTTCTGTGGCACAGACACACCACGGTAGGGGCATATACAGAATTAATCATTATTAAAGTTCACTTACACATTTGTCCCATGACTATTATCAGAGGTTGCCTCATGCCCTGAAGTATGATGGTTTATACCCCTTTCAATTTCTTGTTTTGTTGTTAATCTTTGCTAAGGTAACCCTAGAATTTCCCATTATCCGTAAACATGTTCAATTATCTGTGAATCCTGCTAGGCCCCGGGCTTTATTGATATCTTGCAGTAATGAGAGCCACAGGCTAACTGTGCTGTGGATGAACAAATGTGCCCTGCTATCTGTTTGAAAATTGCTCCTTAAGATTTTCAGAGAATCTCCCTTGGTTTTGATCTATGAGACATGATGTGTACAAGTCAAGTCCGCAATCTCGGTTCACGGCACTGTTTGGTATTCGGTTTACCTTTGTCAGGCTCTCCCTTTATCATAGCCTGTGCAAGGTAAACACTCCTAATCTGGTCAATCCCTCCACCTACAGAAGTCTCTCCAGGCCTCTAATCATTTTCATCTCCCCTCACCTGCCCATACTTCTGCTATGCGCTCTTCGAGGCAGGGACCAGAGCTGAACACAGTATTCCAGGTGGGAGGAGGGTTAAAAAACAATTTTCAGAACTGTTTCACCCCATTCCTTATATGACCCAAGAGTGTGTGTGTGTTTGTTTTTGATCGCTGCTGCACACTGAGTCTATGAGCACGCCCACTGATGTACAGGTCCTTTTCCTGAGTTGGTAGGGTTAATTTCTGAACCCAGTAAGGAGGCTGAACTGTTCAAATTATTCCCTCCATGTGCATCACTTTGAATTTATAAAACTACTTTTCATTTACTGTCTTGTTACCCATTCAGTCGCCTTCAGTCTCTTCCGGTCTTGAATAACCTAAATGTGTGGTCTGCAACTTTGTTCCTTCATGACTCACCTTTTTCTCCAATCTATATTAAACAACACTGATGCTAAATTGCAGCCTGGAGACACTCCACTGTTAACCTTGCATCATGATGAACATTGACCATGTATCTGAAAGAGACAGGATACAGGGAGTCACAGTTCCTGATCTATGAACTATTATGCTTCTTCCTCCAGTATAACTTCTGAGGAAACTTGCCAGTCTGGTAGAAAGTCCAAGTAAGTTCTGTCATGTGATTCCCTTCCCCTTGTCCCTGGTTGGAAGGGGGCTTTGGTATTTCAGTTACAGGTTGGTCATTACATGACCAAGAAAAAAGCAGCCACTGTGTTATCTGCTTTTCAGTAAAATTGAGAACTAGAGTTAAAGTCTTTGGCTTGGTCCCTACGCTAGTCACAGCCCTGGAGGGCTGTGGGAAATGATGCCTTTACGTAGCCTTTGACACTTGCCAAACATGGGTCTTGCTGGGGTCAGCCTTTTCTCATGGCTGCTCTGAGTTGCAGCCGGCTGCCTATGTCAGTTCAGCTAGTCAGGGATCACCCTTGGAGAACAGCAGCATTCCAGGCACATGCCATGTCCTATGTGCCAGGCTGTAATGGGGGGACAGAGCCACCATGCCAGCACTGCCATGCCCAGGGTCACCCTCTGCACCAGGAAAAATACAAAGTGGTGTGTATTCTTATGTAAGCTCTGTACCGCTGGTGGTGCCAGGATAGGCATCATGCACATCCTGAGCCAGCCTGGGCACTGGCCTTGTCTGAACTGGAAGCAGGTGATGGACGTACACATGACGTGGGCTCCCAAGGCTCTGGCGGAGGGGAATAGCATATCCAGTAACATGGAGAGGCTCAAACTGATTTTTCAGATGGATTTTGCTGTAGACATGAATAGCCTGCAGATGTGTATTCCCCTGCATGGCACAGTGGTGGGAGCCTGGTAGAAAATAGCTGAGACAGCTGGATCTTTTTATAGCAGGTAGTTTTTCTTGGTAGAGTTTGTTGAATGTTTCTGACCCACAGGGTCATAACTTAATTGACTCCAAGGCCAAAATGGACCATGTTGATCATCAAGTCGGATCTCCTTTATAACAGGGTACATACAGACCTGCCCCTCAATAATTCCTGGGGCACAGCTTTTAGAAAAAACATGTAATTTTGGTTAAAAAAACATTGATGGAGAATCCACTGGCTGATGGGGAATCCACTGTGACCTTTCTTAAATTGTTCCAATAGTTAATTACTTTCCTTATTAAAATTTACATGTTATTTCCAGCCTGAATTCGTCTAGTTTCAACTTCCAGCCATCAGACTGTATTATACAGCAAAGGTTACACGGTAGGTTCCTACAAGACTGATTTCCATCCAGCGTTGATACATGGGGGCCTAATCCTGACCTCTTGTCCTGTTACCCTCACACATGGGGGATACCGGCTCTGGATAGTTACTAGCTTCAGTGGGATTATTTCTCCACGAGACCCTTGCTGAGAGGAAAGTGCATCATTCAGCTCCTTGGTTTTAAAAACCATCCCCCACTATCTCTGAAAGCTCTGACTCATTTGACAGGAAAAAACAACAGGGTGGTTAATAAGACAATGAGCCACACGTTCTGTCCAAGGTTCCCTGTTTTCCAGAGCACACTGGTGTCTGTTCTATTCCCATTTGTTCCATAAGTAGGTCCCAGACATCCTAATCCCGGCAAAACCCAACAGTTACCGTTGTCATCCCAGCCTGTCAACTGCCCTGGCCACATCACGCCCTATTGAGATCCTCCCACTGGCCCTCATGGAAGGAAGCCAGGTGGCAATGCCATTGTGGGTGGCTAGTGAGCAGACCATGGGGGCTGGGGGCAGGCTGTTGCTTTTTGGGCCCTTCCCCACATGCAAGCCACAGACTGCCCCACTCTGGATCCTTGCTAGTAAAAGTCTGGGTTCAGGACCTGGCTTGTCCAGAAGCTAGGTCCCACCCAGGCTTGGGGAGCAGAGAGAAGGGGACTCTGTGGACAGAGCTGCTGCAGCCAGCTCACCAGTGGGCTAGAGGGATTTGTTGTTAATTGCTGGGCAGAGAGCTGCAGCTGGCAGCACCGCAGTTTGGGTGGCAGCTTGGCCAGGCTGGGTGTAGAAGGGCCAGTCACTCACTAACACCATTTCTTTTGGGTTTTTGCCCTGGTCTCTGCTACCCACTGGTGTTACTGGGGGTGCCATGGGGTGAGCCTCTCCAACATCCTTTCAGACTCTTCCCAGACCAGATCAGTTCAGTACAAGGGACACAAACTACACATGGGGCGACACAATGAGTATGGGGGAAACCACAAATGCACCTGGCGGGGGGGACGCAGTCACATTTGAATAATCAAGATTTTTGGTTAGCTGAAATTCAGATAAAGGGACAACACTGGGCAGGGCATGACAGTGCACAGAGGGGAAAAACTGAAGTGAACCCCAAAACATGCCCCATCTGGATTAGCAGTCCATGTGCCAGGCAGAAGCAGCCGATGGCCCATCTTTGGCATGCGTGCCGTAGCTGCCAATCCCTGCTGACTAGGTGAAGTAGTGCCGTTCTCTCCATGCTGTTTGCTTCCCCGCAGTGAGTGCTGAAATCTGCTGTGTCCTGTACATCCTGCACTCTTTGGCCTGCCATGAGTTGGACATGGCCTTATCAGGCCCGACCAGCTCTGGTAATATAATTGAATACCACTCTCCTCGGTCTCTCGAGCAACCAGACTTTCCCAAGTCTTAAAGGGCCATGCCATGTGATGGGTGCACTGACCCCTAGGCACCACTACTCTTACAGGGGCAGACTGACCCATCCCAGGGAGCATTTGCACTGGTCACAGCTCCTCCACCTTAGATGTTCCCCTTTCCACATGTATAGATGTTCACTTGCCTGTCACTGCAGGTTCAGCAAGACAAGGGCCACTGAAATGTAGCGCTGCCAGGGACACATGATGGGCCTCTACTTTCCCAGGGAACCTTACGTGCAGCCAAAGTCACAGCTGGAGTGAGCATGTGCAGCAACTAGGGGGGCGGGGGGCAGGAGCACTGGGCCTGCTACACTCATCTAGGAGCTTGGCCAGAGCCACCAGCTCCTCACTGCTCTGCGCTCTCACGAGCCACTAAAACTGGCCTGTTCCTTCTTTTGCTCTCAGTAATCTCACCTGGGCCTACTGGGAACGTGCCCCCACTCTTCTGCCCTTGCTGGCCTGAGGCAGAGAGCAGGCCTGGGCAATCTGCATGGGCAGAAGGAAGCAGGGCCCAGCACCCACTACTTGCTCTGACCTTGCCGGATCATTCTGTTTCTTTCTTAGGTCAGTGGCATGTGCCTTGGATCATCACCACTGGTTTTCCCCATCCAGCATCTAGGCTAGAAAAGCTGATGATCCTTGCAGAGCACCGGCTGCAGCCCCTATGTCTGCAGGGCGACAGATCACCCACAATGACCAGTGCAGCACCCGAACCCACCCAGACTCACCGTGGAGTGGAGTTCTGCCCAAATCAGGAATCCCAGAAACAACTGATGAACCCAAACTGGATCTGCTCCTATCCTCCTCCCCACCTCTTAGGGGGACAAGGCCTCTGCACTCATCTGGCCCCGGTCTTCATGGAGTACTCAGGAGTGTCGCCGCTGTCCCGAAGCCTCCGGCAACAGGAAAGGAGGAGCCCTTCTCCTCTGCCACTAGCTCATGGTCATGGCAAAGGCAGAACCATTAGTATAGGGCAGCTAGTGATCCCTGGGACTCGCTATGTGGGCCCAACCCTGTCTTGGCCAGTGGATGCCCTGGTACCATTCTTTTCCATTGTTCCTGGGGCCAGGTTCTGTGATGTCAGGGCTCACTCAGGTGACACATGGTACATGTAACTATAGCTGCTTCCTTCAGTTCCCATGCTCGTGCTTTCCAGGACTGACTGCCCACCTCCTCACAGCTCCCTGGGTTGACTTTGGCTGGAGCATGACATTAACACTGGCTACATGATTCTTTTTAAAATGCCTCCTTCTGGTTTTTTAAGCAAAAGGTGAAACCCCTTAGCAGAAATTATCTTTAGTCTTCCCTCAAGATTCAGCGCCTTGATTTTCAAAGCTTTTCACAGAACTTTAGCTGTGTGACTCCCATTAAAGTCCGGGGAAGGGATAGCTCAGTGGTTTGAGCATTGGCTTGCTAAACCCAGGGTTGTGAGCTCAAACTTAGGCATCTGGGGCAAAAATTGGTCCTGCTAGTGAAGGCAGGGGGCTGGACTCAATGACCTTTCAAGGTCCATTCTAGTAAATTGGTCTATCTCCAATTTTTAGCTCTAGCTGCATGGCTAAAACTCCAGGTGGAGCTTTGAAATGTGGGCATGTGTGTTCAGGAAAGCGTACCAGAAGAGTTCTACAAATCATTCTTTTCCATAAGATACTACACTGGTGTGAATGCTTAATGCAGTCTGTAAAAGGAAATAAACTGCAAAACATAGGTTGAAGGTGTAATTTTGTGGTGTATTACAGCTAGAAGTTGCAGTGCATTCTCTATCAAAAACAGATTGACACTGCTTCTGAAAATTAGTTAAAAATTACTCTTACACCTAGATTTACACTTAAGTGTTTCTTGAGGCACAAGAACAAATCTTGTTACAGAAGCTGTGCACTGCTGTTGGCTGATGTAGAAACTTGCATTCACTGTCTTTGGGCCATTAACTGTGACTGGTGAATTTTTGCATTAACATAACAAATGAATCATTTTGGGGCTTGCAATGGGGTATGTACCCGAACTGGCCCTGAAAGGGCTAACGTGGGCCTGAGGGGCCAGTTAGGGCACCTGGCTGCACCTGGAGGGACAGCCAGACCCAACTGAACAAGAAGCCCAGCTGGGCCAGACTAGGCTGGGTTAAAAAGCCAGGAAGTGAACAGCAAAAGGGGGCTGCAGAGAGAGAGTCTGCAGTCTCTCTCTAAGAGCAGAGAGGAGGGGAAGGGAAAACCCAGGAGCAAGAATCAGCCCTGGGGTTCTAGCCATGGAAAAAGGGTCAGCCCCAGAGGAGGCCTGGGAGGGCTAGGCAGGAAGAGGCCCAGGGAAACAACAGCAAGGAGTAGCCCTGTGCAGACCATGGTTGCTTGTTACAGGGTCCCTGGGCTGGAAGCCACTGTAGTGGGTGGGGCTGAGTTCCACCAGCAGGAGCGCTGGAGATGCCAGCCGGGCAGCTGGTTTGCAGTAACTGTCTCCCCAGAAGGGAAGGACAGTAGTGACCTGGCAGAGGCTGAGTCATGAAGAAGCAGCACCTTGAGTCCTGGAGAGAGGGGGTCCATTGTGCAAGTAGGGTTCATCAGACCTGAATGGAGCTAATCCCAGATGTTGCCACAAGGAGGCACCACTAGTGTTGAGTGAACCCCGTGGTAGGGCTATACCTGCTCACAGGAGCTCTTGTTGTGTTTAGTCATTTCATATTCGCTTGTCCAACAATTACTCACTTTCGTGACCTCAGCAGGACCACTGCTGTGAGCATTTGTGTGATGGTTGTACACTCAGACTCTTAATATATCACCTCTATGTGCTACTTTATTCATGAAAACTGAAAATAACCAGTAAAATCCCAACTATTGTCTGTTCTGTCAGGAGCATTTCTCTTGGGTTGATCAGGCAATTTTTTAGATTCATATGTTTGTAGGTGCCCTCAGGCTTCAGTTTAGGACCCTATTCTGTTGTATCCTCGTCCCTGTCTGCATTGCTATTGAAGCTGATAGAACAATGATCATTGGTAAGTGTTTGCAGGATTGCACCCTAATTAGTCCACCATCTACCTCAAAATTTCATCAATGGCGCCCTGAGAACACTTACATATGAATGACTGTTCACAGAATTCAAATGAAATGCACTTGGCTTTTTCCAGGTCACCCATTTTTCACACAACTGACAGCTCCTGATGGTATCTGAATGTACTGAACAGCCAGCATTTCAGGGCAGCGACAAACCAAAGAGGATGTGGTGTTGCACAAGCTGTGGGGTTCGAAGTATATACCCAAACTTATTCTCCAGATAGCTCATTGGTAAATCTTCAATAGGAAGTAACTGATAAATACTTTAGTGCCTTTACTGAAGCTGTCTGAAGAGAGTCACGAGGAATGTATACACCGAGAAGAGCTGAAATTAGGGCTCTTTAATGGTGTGAGTTGCCCACCATAGTAAACTGTGCCCAACCTGAATTTTAAAAATGGTGGTTGCTGAGCTCAGACCCCGCAAGTTGGTCAAATGGAAGAAGTGAGGCAGTTCTGTTGAGCTACCGATACAAATGACCTCCTTTATAATACAGGCCATAGGACTTCACCAAGCAATCCCTGCAATGGAGGGAATTGCTCTTCCCTACTCTGTGTGAACGCTATCAAGCCCTATAACTTGTGGCTGCACTATATACGATATACGCAATATACCATGTCGCACTGCGAGCCTGGAATAGTTTGTACCGCAAGCGTTGTTTACTCTCATTCATGATGCTGTCAGATACAAAGGTATGAAGATTATTATTAATCTGAATTTCATTTAGTTTACTTAAATGAAGAAAAGTATCCTAGATCCCTATGCTAGAGAAAAAAATGGAGGTGAGGTGAATGTCTGGGTGGGCTTTAGAGTCTCAGCTTCAACTCATTCCTCTTATTCTCCCTTCTCATCTTGCCATTCTTCCTCTGCCACATTTCAAAGATCCAGCCCTTCATCTCTATTCCAGTCCTTGCCCTGCCTTGAATGTCCCACATCTTGATTAGTGGCATCTGCTTGTCTCAAGTGACACCTGAAGTTTGTACAAAGCCAATCAATTCAATGACCTTCTCTGTGACCATGCCATCCACTTTCTCCATTGACCAACTTAAAGTTCCTAACCTTGCTCATGATGCATCAACAACTCCAGCTCTCTCTAACTTGTTAATATGCACATCACACACCCATCCCCCCAACCCATGGCATGCGATGCCTCTCTCACACGGAATCTGCTTTGCTTCCAGACCTTCCCTCTGGAATTCATGGATCCTTGCCACTATGTCTCCAGGGCTAGGGAGAGAATTGTCTGCCATGTTCACGCATCTTGGTTGGTTATTTGCATGATCCAGTGTGTAAGGGAAACAGCTTCAGTGGGTTGGCATTACTTCTGCCCTCTTGGGGAAAAATACACACATCTCCTTAGGATTTAAACAGGCTGATTTTGGTGTGTGACACAAATGCTCTCAGCTCTTTGTATGGGGTTCTGTGTGTGTGTGCGCGTGCGCGCACACATTTGATGGACTTTCAAATCTATATCTATTTTTTGTATTTCTAAAGTGTTTAGGTAACACAACGACAGGTCCTTTAGACGTATCTTAAATGATAGAGCGAGAACAACTTTTAGGTTTCAGAGTCTTCCAACAGCTAGGCTTAATTACAATCAGTTACACAATTCAGAAGCCATAGGTACAGATTCATCCATTATGAGTATGAAGGGACAGGAGGTATATTTCCTGTCAAAGAGACAACTCCATTTTTGGAGACTGTCAGAGCAAAGGGTCTGTGATTAACCACTGACGTGCATAGATTGTGCTGCTTTTGGTGCTTATTCCCTTCGTATTTAAGACCTAATTCAGGATAATGTCCAGTGTTCCCTTTAATTTTTCCCATGCATGTGCGGAATTCATTTTGTTATGGGCACCAATATGGAGGTGATGTGTCACATATCACCTCCATATTGGTGCCCATAACAAAATTCATGTGGCAGGGCAGGGCCAAGGGATTCGGAGTATGAGAGGGGGCTCAGGGCTGGGGCAGAGGTGTGGGCCCTGGGGTGGGGCTGGGGATGAGGGTTTTGTGGTGCAGGCTGGCCTGGGGCAACAGCAGGGAGAGATGACCCCCGCGCAGCAGCACCTGGACTGGGCGGTAGGGGGGGAAAAGAGCCACCTCTCCCCACCACGTCAGCTCTGGGCTGGGGCTGGGTTTGGGCCAACGTGCCATTCCCTCCTGGCTGCGGCAGGGCTGGGCTGGGTTGGGTTGGGGCCGGTGGGAGAGGCGCCTCTCTCCGCCGCAACATGTCTGGGGCTAGGGGAGGGGCATCTCTCCCTGCTGCAGCCCTGAGTGACACTTAATAGGCTGCTGCACAGCTTAGAGGGAACTTAGATAATGTCCTACCGTCATTTAATATTCACATTATGTTTTCAACATGTATCAGGTCTATTTATTTATACAAATTTATGAGATCAGTGATACTGCCAGTCAGGATTGCACTTTTGAAAGATGTAAGGGATGTGCTAGCATGGACATATACTCTATGCTCATATGCTGCCAGGGACTAAAAATACTTTTTGCACATAGGCAACGATACCAATAGTTAGTCATACACGTTCATCTTGGAGTTTTGCTACTCCTGAATTATTTTGTAAGTTTACAAAGCCTGTTTGCGATGGGCTTGTCAGTGGGGATACAGATAAGGAATTATAAAACCTCAGAGAATTTTCAATGGACATTCGTTCCAAAGTCTAGAAGTGCATTCCAGACACTGATAGAAATGAAACAAACATGCTGGAGGGAAGGAGGGAGAGGGCAGAAAGAGATTTAGCTGGCAGATCTGAATGGGAGAGAGGTATTGAAATCACCATTCATCTTTCATAATTGGATCCAGATTCTGATTTCAGTTCCAGTTGTATGAATCTGGAACAACCCCACTGAAGTTGCTGGAGATACTTTGAATCCAGCCCTTGTTCTTTATTTGATGTGGAGTACAATGTCCACCCAGACATGGTCAGACAGTGTTATTGTCTTGCATAGTGAATGGGTTTTCATGGCTTAACAAGAGGGCAAAGACTGATCCAGAGTGAGACTGATGGCAGGAAATGTTGGTGACAGGTTGAGGGAAGGTGAAAGAACTGAATCAGAGCTCTGTGTAGCTCGAAACCTTGTTTCTTTTGCCAACATAAATTGATTCAATAAGATATTACCTCATCCACCTTGTCTCGCTTACAAAATGTTATTAATAACACAATCAGCCAAAACCAGGGAATGAATCAGCAAGTGTCAAAAGTCCAGCATGAAACTCAATTGATGGGTTGTATCTGAAAGGGACAAAATTTATTTTTGCAAAATTTGAATTCCCAAGACAGTCAGTCTTAGCCAAGAAAAATCAGCAGGTTTGCAAGAGAAATGAAGACACTTGATATTATATTGCCTGATGTTGTCGAGATTCTTAACCATCTCTTCCCTCAGCGACTAGGGAACACATGGGAAGTAATGAGCAGAGCTTTCCTACTAGTTCACAATTAGGAATACATTCACTGAAGAAACAGATCTCTCTTTTTGTGAATTGCCTGAACAGATCACAAAATTCTTAAAACTTTTTGTTATTCAAAATAATTTGCAGATTTCTTCTATAACTAATTCTTCTCTATATATCATTCAAATTGCAAATATTGCATCTGAATGTGATGTAACGATGAAGCTCTCTCTTGTTACGTAATAATGACTCTGTGACCGTTCCCATTGCATATTCAAGTACAATTTAAAAAAATTACAGTTGTGCTGTTGGTTTGGAATGTAGGTCATCCAGTCAGGATACAGAGACATACCAAGTCACTTTTGTAACTATCCAACCCAGACTCAGCCTGAAATGTAAATCACAAACTGGCTTTTACAAACGGTCATACAAGTCAAAATGGACTTCCAGCCATTGTTTGAGTGTTTAAGCAATCTTTTTTGTCCCCCAGTATTTGTGAGGAAAGCAAGGACACTGAAATGTTTCCAGAAAGCAAACAGGAAATGATTGCAAATGTGGTACTCATCTTTGTGTTGAATTTGAAAGAACAGTTACAGAAAATGTCTCACAATTTGCTCAGCCCTTAGAAGAATCCTAATTGTAACTCTTTATGAGTTGCAAACACTAGTAAAAGCTGAATTTTAGGTAGCCAGACCAAATTGCTGACAGTTGCCAAACCTTTTGTACTTTTTAGTCCCATGTACACCTCTACCCCGATATAACACTGCCCTCAGGTGCCAAAAAATCTTACCGTGTTATATCGAACTAGCTTTGATTCGCTGGAGTGCACAGTCCCGCCCTCCTGGAGCGCTGCTTTACCGCATTATATCCAAATTTGTGTTATATCGGGGTAGAGGTATAGTAAGTATCTTGAGGTCAGGTTGTGGACCCTTTGCTCCTATTTGTGAGAACACACAAGAATCCCACCGACTCTGACTCTGAGAAATCTCTAAAGAAACATTTCTCAAGTACCAAAACAATGGTGAGCAAAAGAAAAACTTTACAGTAAATAAAAACAGAAGAAAGATATTTATCTGAGAGCTCCTGTTTTATGCTTCAGACATGTCTTTTGAATTGATTGCCACAGGTTGAAGAATAAACAGCACCAGCTGTGCAGTCCGGTATATGAGACACCATGATCTGAATTTCTAAACAATGCCTTAGTAATTCTTTAAATGAAACTATCTTTTTATATTTAGTCTTCTAGATTTTTTTCGTCATTATTAACAAAATAAAAAGTGCTGCAAGCAATTTTAGCAGATTATTCCAAGAAGCACGGATAATGAAGTAAAATATGTTTTATGTTGAGAGAAGGAAAGAAATCTTCCGTTTTAGGGCTTTTAATATAATTACTGTACATCAGCTCTTTGCATCTAGAATTTCTTTCAGGGGTTATTGAAAAAGAACCTCCCACACAACAGCGCTCTAACAATGGAACAAGCTGAGTGTCATAATGTCCTGTTAATTAAGACAGATAAAAACAGCAGCCTTCATTGTTATACTGTCAAATAAAAAAAAAAACCATGTAAATATCCATTAAGACAGCAATAATCGTTTTCAAAGTGGCCATTTATCATCATCGCTTTCCTTTAGAATGTAACTCTTTGCTGTATTTTTAAAGTCTTCAAAAGTTTCTTTCTACACTTTGGCTAAGCGAAGTTGTGCAGCAGAAACAGGACTCTCCTTTGTGTGTCCGTGCTTGGGGAGATGGATCTGCAAGGCAGGGAACCACAGCTCCCATCGTTCCTCTCCCCATTTCATTTTCCCTTCCCC
Source organism: Gopherus evgoodei (assembly GCF_007399415.2). NCBI lineage: Eukaryota > Metazoa > Chordata > Testudines > Testudinidae > Gopherus > Gopherus evgoodei. The sequence continues at coordinate 603,644 of NC_044325.1, read as the reverse complement.
TGGCTAGTGTAAGGCTGGGTAGAGAGCTCCTTCCCCTGCCCCACTGCTCTGCGCAAACGCGCTTAGCTGCAGGTTGGAGTGCCACTCCCAGACAAGGACACGGACTTAACTACCGACCACCAACGAGCAGATGGGGACAGGAAGGGAAACAACCCGGGGAATTTGAGGAGATAGATCAAAGAACAGGACTGAGAAGCAGCAGCTGATGTAACTCCCAGGCCTGCTAGGGGAACAGCTCTGTCAGAGATCTCCAGAGAGGAGGGGTAGGAACGAGTTGTGTTTGTGTTATTGTTGCTAGGCAGATGCACATTGAGCACTCCCTGCCCGGAAGTTTCTGCAATGGGGGGGATAGTTTTGGGCATGTGCAGTTGGCTCTCTAGCTGGAGAAATAGACTCCGCTGGGGGCAAATAGATAGGAGTAGCCTGAACTATGAATTAATTATATTGATTACTGAAGAATTCCCAGTGATCGCTGAAATTTGACAAGTTCCTGTCCCAAGAATAGGTCCAGAATTATTAAAATCACTGTTCAGTTGGGAACCCCAATGTGCACAGGCACAAGACTCACTTCAGGAACCCTTCTGTATTGGTAATAATTGATTCATACATTTAGAACAGTCACAAACATGCTGGCCCTATGGGGTAGCTAGAGATAACACAGAATGTCCATCTGCACATCCATACACTCTCACCACCACTCCCAGCACAACCTGAAACATCAGCCACCATCTTCCTCCTCACCACTGGGCATCATCCCAGCAACTCCCAGCGCTACATCTCTCTCCCTTCCTGCACACCGGCTGAGATACAACATGTGTAATATTTGATACTGATGCCACTCTGCCTAATGCATATTTAGTAGGGATTTGTCTCCTCTTCTGTATTTTTAATTCCTCACCCTATTAATATTGTGGTGTCCTTCTCCTATAGGATAGTATATAAATGATCTCAGCTTATTACAGTAACTCCTCACTTAACTTTGTAGTTATGTTCCGGAAAAATGCAACTTTATGCGAAACGATGTTAAACAAATCCAATTTTCCCATAAGATTTAATGTAAATGCAGGGGGTTAGGTTCCAAAGACATTTTGCGGGGGGCGAGGGGCAGACAAAAGGCATTATAGAGACTGTACAGTACTGTACTGTGGCAGGGAGGTGCCCCAGCTTACCCCTGGGGCTCAGGGCTGGGGGTGCAGGGTCACAGAGGGAGTTAGGGTGTGGAAGGGTGCTCAGGGTGGCAGCGTGGGAGGAGGGCTCAGGCAGGGAGGAGGTGGTGCACAGTACTTACCTGGGGCAGCTCCTGTTTGGTGCATTGGGTGTGCAGGTGGCTCTGCTCCCAGGGCTATGATTCTGGGAGCTGCCCTCCCCCCAGCAGGCAGGGTCAGGAGGGGAAAGCACTGCTTCTCTCTGGCTGCACAGCTGCCCCTCTCCTCCAGAGTCCTCTGCCCGTGCTAGGAGGGCCGCAGTCCAAAAGAAGCTTTAGAGCTGCAGGCCAGGGCCCCGGGGCCCCCTTATCCCAGGACCCTGCAGCCTCTAAAGCCCTTGCGTTGGGGGTGACCCTGCCTGGCCGGGGGAGGCAGCTTCCCCGCTCTCTCCCTCCCTGAAAGTCCTAAGTGCTGTTTGGTGGCAGAGGAAGTGTTGGGAGGGGGAGGAGGCAGAGAAGAGGAACTTGTGCAATGCTCCCTTGTAAAGTCAGCAAAACAACATTATCAGGGAGCATTGCACAACTTTAAACGAGTGTGTTCCCTAATGGAGCAGAGAAGTAACTTTGAAACAACATTAAGCGGGAGGATGTAAAGTGAGGAGTTACTGTCTCCTATGTCACTGCTGCCCTGACATTCTTGTGGTCAGACATCTGCAGATGTTCCTATCCTAAAACATCCCAAAGCTGGTGTTAGTCCAGTGGTTGGCTGGTGTCCTTATGGACAAACTTACCCCTTCCACACTCTGTTCCCATGCCCCCAAACTAAGGGGTGACCACTAGGCTGATTATCCATGGCAAGGTTCATAGTCCCCAAGCTTTATGCTACCTGCTGAAGCCAGTGTCTTACAGGAGCCAGGCCTGGAGATTCCTTGCATCAAAGCTAAATGGAATAAATGCTAAAGCTAGCTCTATGGGTTACAGGGCAGGTGCTTATGAAAGGACGTGTGACTTGCCTGGATTTGGAGAAGCTCAGTCATAGATGAAGAAAACAAGTGTTTCCTTAACCCTGAAGCATTTTGCAGCAGGTTGGTGACATTGCTAACTTTACAATAACATGGCTAGGACTTCCCTAGTCATAGCAAAGGGGGCTTGGGAGGGAAAACTAATTTATTTAAATTTAATTGTGTACCTTGAATGTTGTTTGACTTTAGCCAAATTCTCTGAATCTGTCTGGTTCACCAGCTCTTCTCTTGTCTCAAAGTGGAAGTAAGGAAAGAGTCATCTCTAGCTTGCTGTTCTCAGGTTTGTATCTTTCCTGGAGCAGGGTCTTCCAGTTATACATTTAATACTGATTGGGTTGTTAATTAGTTAGCTAACTGAGCCATTCCACAGTCCAGCAGAGAGTCTGTGTGTTCCAGCTGGAGAATTCTGCAAGAGAAAGGAATTTGACTCAGCAGACTGTGTAGAATTGATGACCAAAGACTCTGAGACTCAGCTGAACTCAGTCTAAGCTTTGAGAGCTCTGAGTTACTTCTCTCTCTGTCTCTAGGAGGACTGACCTGTTGAGATTTGTTTTCCTTTATTCATATTAATGTATAACTATGAAGATGATGTAGGTGGATTCTGAAGCAGCTGTGATATGTTGTAGAAATTAAGCTTTTATTATTATGTCTTTATTAAATTTTATGAAGTTGGTACTTACAAATTAAGTTAATTTCTCTTGTTCTTTTGGACTTGATTGAGGGGAAGCTGACCTTGTGCAATTCTTGTTGAAAATCCTCAGTGATTGAATTCTGGGTCTCTGGGTGCTTTTCCTCACCAATTGTGTTAAAGCAGTAGGAGGGGACAGAAAGCAAACTCCAGACCACCAAAGATCACACTCAGCTGAGGCAGAGAGAGACACCAGGTGGGCAGAATGAGAACTAGGAGCTGTTTGTAGGAGAGCCAGTTACTGCACTCATGCTTGCAAAAGAGGAGGTTACAGATGCACAGCTTGGAGCTGATTGGACAACTGAGACCATGCAACAGGACCCACCGTTCTGAGCTCAGGCTATAGGTCAGCCTCAGAGTGCATGGGCAGGTTGGACTGATCTGAGTGGGGGACTGCAGTGGTGTGTGTGTCGAGCTGGGATGGGAGGGCTGTGTGCTGTAGCCTGATCAGGGAAAAAGGAAGGGGGTCTGTGTAACCTTTGCTAGCAAACCTGATTGGGGTCTAGTCCTGGCTTTGCCTGGGTTAGATGAGAGTGGTGCTCTCTTGTTAGTGTGGGGCTTTTCCAGGATTAACTCTGACCCCTACACTCCCTAGCAGAGAGGAATGGGTTTTGTGCTGAGGTTTGGGGCTGGGAGTTGGGATCCCTCCCACAGCTGACTGCAGGGAGGGAAAAGGGCCTGAACCAGGAGTGGCCTGGCTCTGTTTGGGGGTGGGAACCACGTGGCAGCAGGAGAGAAGCCCTAGGACTAGGGACAGATCCCTGCATGGAAACACAGAACTGGAAGGGACCTCAAGAGGTCATCGAGTTCAGTTCCCCACACTCCCAGCAGGACTAAATATTATCTAGACCATCCCTGGCAGGTGTTTGTCTAACTTGCTCTTAAAAATCCCCAGTGATGGAGATTCCACAACCTTCCTAGGTAATTTATTCCAGTGCTTAACCACCCTGACAGTTAGGAACTTTTTCCTAATGTCCAACCTAAACCGACCTTGCTACAATTTAAGCCCATTGCGTCTTGTCCTGTCCTTAGAGGTTCAAAACAATTTTCTCCCTCCTTGTAACAACCTTTTATGTACTTGAAAACTGTTATCATGTCCCCTCTCAGTCTTCTCTTCTCCAAACTAAATAAATCCATTTTTTTCAATCTTCCCTCACAGGTCATGTTTTCTAGACCTTTAATCATTTTTGTTGCTCTTCTCTGGACTTTCTCTAATTTGTCCACATCTTTCCTGAAATGTGGCACCCAGAACTGGACACAGTACTCCAGCTGAGGGCTAATCAGTGCAGAGTAGAGCGGAAGAATTACTTCTCGTGTCTTGGTTACAACACCGTTGCTGATACATCCCAGAATGATGTTCGCTTTTTTTGAAACACTGTTACACCATTGACTCATATTTAGCTTGTGATCCACTATGAGCCCCAGATCCCTTTCTGCAGTACTCCTTCCTAGGCAGTCATTTCCCGTTTTGTGTGTGTGAAACTGATTGTTCCTTCCTAAGTGGAGCACTTTGCACTTGTCTTTATTGAATGTCGTCCTGTTTACTTCAGACCATTTATCCAGTTTGTCCAGATCATTTTGAATTTTAATCCTATCCTCCAAAGCACTTGCAACCCATCCCAGCTTGGTGTTGTCCACAAACTTTATGTGTGTGCTATCTATGCCATTATCTAACTCATGGAACTGGCTGTGAATGGTGGACATGAAAATTGGTGGCAGTTGTGCGTGGGAGAGCAGCAGTGGCTAGGAGGGGAGCCAGTGCAACGAGATAGTCACTGGATCTGGCTCGGAAACCTGCAAGCTCCTGTTTTCTAGAATAGAGACCGGCTCTGCACCTGAAGAGCCCCGACTCTTGGTTGAGCTGCCCCATGGGCCCAAACAAGAGCTACTATTGATCACTTTGAACCGCAGCTGTTTCAGCCTCTGTACCTAGGGGGTCTGCAACACTTTCCCTGTCCCGCCAGCCCCAGTAAAACACCCTTTCTCTGAGCCATGTGTCCAAGTGGCCATTGGGGTCCACCAGGGCTAGTGATTACAAGGCCCAGCTGCTGAAGCACCTACAGTGTGTCTCTCAGACATGCACACTACTGGTACCCTGTCAGTTTAGGGTGGAGACTCACCCCAATAATTAGACTATATATGTAAAATCTTAGGTGCTTATAAAACATTACAGACCTAAGGACTCTGGGCCAGGCCCTGTGCTAGAGTAACCTGGCATTGAAGCTAATGCAACAACACCCACTGACCCCAACTGAGGATCTGGCCCAGGATTTCCCTCATTTTCCAGACTAGCATCAGAGCCCTTTCCTCAGAAGGAGGAGGCGGGAGAGCCATGTCCACGGTGGAAGAAAGGTTGAGCTGATCTAGTCCTAGCCTGAAATGTGTTACCTTCAGGCCCACCACTGCAACGGGCAGAGTCATGCTCAAGCTGGGCACACTCCTTCCCTGTTGGGAGCTGAGAACAACCTGCTCCTTGTAGGGTCAGGCCCTTAAGAACATAAGAATGACCAGACTGGGTCAGACCAATGGTCCATCCAGCCCAGTATCCTGTCTTCCGACAGGGGATGGTGCCAGGTGTCCCAGAGGGAATGAACAGAACAGGTAATCATCAAGTGATCCATCCTCTGTCGCTCATTCCCAGCTTTTGGCAAATGGAGGTTAGGGACACCATCCCTGCCCATCCTGACTAATAGCCATGGATGGACCTATTCTCCATTAACTTATCTAGTTCTTTTTTGAACCCTATTATAATCTTAACTTTCACAACATCCTCTAGCAAAGAGTTCCAGAGGTGTGTTGTGTGAAGAAATACTTCCTTTTGTTTGTTTTAAACCTGCTGCCTATTAATTTCATTTTGTGATCCCGAGTTCTTGTGTAACAAGAAGGAGTAAATAACACTTCTTTATTCGCTTTCTCTAGAACATGCATGGTTTTATAGACCTCCATTATATACACCTTAGTCGCCTTTTTTCCAAGCTGAATAGTCCCAGTCTTATTAATCTCTCCTCATATGGAAGCTGTTCCATACTCTTAATAATTTTCATTGCTGTTTGTTGCTAAATATATTTTTGGGGATGGGATGACTAGATCTGCATGCAGTATTCAAGATGTGGGTGTATCATGGATTTATATAGAGGCAATACAATATTTCTGTCTTCTTCTCTATCCGCTTCCTAATGAATCCCAACATTCTGTCTGACTGCCGCTGCACTTTGGGAGGATGTTTTCAGAGAACTATCCACAGTGACTCCAAGATCTCTTTCCTGAGTGGTTACAGCTCATTTAAACCCCATCATTTTATATGGATAGTGGGGATTATGTTTTCCAATGTGCATTATTTTGCATTTATCAACATTGAATTTCATCTGCCATTTTGTTGCCCAGTCACCCAGTTTTGAGAAATCCTTTTGTAGCTCTTTGCAGTTTTGTATCATCTGCAAATTTTGCCACCTCACTGTTTACCCCTTTTCCCAGATCATTTATGAATATTTAAATTCAGTATCAATGGGAGATTTCAATTATCCCCATATTGACTAGGTACATGTCACCTCAAGACAGGGTGCAGAGATAAAGTCTCGACACCTTAAATGACTGCTTCTTGGAGCGACTAGCCCTGGAACCCACAACAGGAGAGGCAATTCTTGATTTAGTTGTAAGTGAAGCACAGGATCTTGTCCAAGAGGTGAATATAGCTGTACCGCTTGGTAACAGTGACCATAATTTAATTAAATTTAACATCCCTGTGTGGGGAAAACTCCACAGCAGCCCAACACTGTAGCATTTAATTTCAGAAAGGGGAAATACACAAAAAGGAAGAGGTTAGTGAAACAGAAATTAAAAGGTACAGTGTCAAAAGTGAAATCCCTCCAAACTGCCTGGAAACTTTTTAAAGACACCATAATAGAGACTCAGCTTAAATGTACACCCCAAATTAAAAACATAGTAAGAGAACCAAAACCGTGCCACCGTGGCTAAACAACAACATAAAAGAAGCAGTGAGAGGTAAAAAGGCATCCTTAAAAAGTGGAAGCTAAATCCTAATGAGAAAAATAGAAAGGAACATAAACTCTGGCAAGTGAAGTGTAAAAATATAATTATGAAGGCCAAAAGAGAACTTGAAGAACAGCTAGCCAAAGACTCAAAAAGCAATAGCAAAAAAAAATTAAGTACATCAGAAGCAGGAAGCCTGCTAAGCAATCAGTGGGGCCACTGGATGATTGAGATGCTAAAGGAGCACTCAAGGACGATCAGGCCATTGTGGGGAAAATAAATAAATTATTTATATTGTTCTTCCAGGCTGAGGATGTGAGGGAGATTCGTAGACCTGAGCCATTCTTTTTAGGTGACAAATCCTGAGGGACTGCCCCAGATTGAGGTGTCATTAGTGGAGGTTTTGGAACAAATTCATAAACTAAACAGTAATGAGTCACCAGGACCAGATGGTATCACCCAAGAGTTCTGAAGGAACTCAAATGTGAAATTGCAGAACTACTAACCTGTAGTCTGTAACTTATCGCCTAAATCAGCTTCTGTACCACATGACTGGAGGATAGCTAATGTGATGCCAATTTTTAAAAAAGGGTTCCAGAGGTGACCCCAGCAGTTCCAGGCCCAGCAAACTGAAACTATAGTAAAGAACAAAGTTATCAGGGACATAGATAAACATGGTTTTTGTAAAGGGAAGTCATGCTTCCCCAATCCACTAGAATTCTTTGAGGGAGTCAGTAAGCAAGGGGGATCCATTGGACATAGTGTTCCTTTAGTGCATGAGAGCACAAGAGATTCACCAGTGGGTGTGTGCGCATGTGCACACAGTTTCCCCCTCAGGGGTGTCAGGTATCAGAGGCCAGGGGAGGCTGAGCCTCCCCAAACAGACCTGTGTGGCCCTGCCCACTCTTCACCACCAGGCCCCCTTATGCTTCCCACCGGTGCTCTTCCCCCGTGGCCGAGCTGGGGTGGGGACCGGCCTGCGGCCTGGAACTCCAGACAGTTGGGGCCAGTGCTCCAGCGCTGGGGACCATACTGCCTGGCTCTCCAGGGCTGGGGGCCATGTTGCCTGGTGCTCTGGGGCTGGAGGCGCTCAGGCAACTGAGGGCAGGGGTGGGGGGCTGGCGGCCATGGGGGAGGGGCTCCAGCAGGGGAAAGGGGGGCATAAGGGGCAGGGTTGGGGGCTAGCCTCCCTGAGTCAGCAGTTCATGTGCTGCTCATGTTCCCCCTCATAACACTTTGTAGTAAACCTCATTCCAGTTCTTTAAGATTCTTCCTTCCTGCTAGAATGATCAGAATGACATCGCCAGCGAGTGCTAGTCTTAACCAATGAACTCAGAGCTCCTCAGTATGATCATGCTATTTCTTTCTTTCCTTTGTAAAAAGAAAGGTCTGCTGATTGAAATCTGTCATGATATATCTTACTGATGCCATCAGCCCAGCTCCCTCCCTGAATCTCCCTTCTCCTCAGTCTCCATTTTATTTCTCTATAGTCGAAGCATTTTTCCAATTTACAAATGGGGCTAAACATAATATAAAGAAAAAATGGAAAGCATCACACAACTAAATTTAATCTCATGTCAGCTCTAGCTCTTTTGATATCTGGTGCCAGGTGAAAACAGGAAATGCACAGAAGAGATATTTTCTAATCTTATATAAAAAAGAGCTTTGCAAAGCCTCAGACTTCAGATCCTGTATTGTTTGGGTTCTTTTCGTGTGTGTGTGGGGGTGTGTTGTGAGAGAGAGATTCTGATTTGTAGGGTACTCCTAAAATACTCAGGGACTTAAGGTGTTCAGCACTTCAGATTAATCAGACCTTTTATTTGAATGCCTAAAATTGGGATTTTGGTGCCTAAATTTTAGCACTGAAATTTGATAGCTTTGGCTACAGTTTCTGTTGCTCCCCCCAAAGACAGAATGAGGCCCATTTATACGCACTGTGGGGATCACTTCTTGGTTTGGCCAGAGAAACGGAGAGTTTTGTGTGGTGTTAACAAATTAGAACAAGAAAGTTACCATCATGTCTCATCTCAGCAAAGTGAGGTGATGTCACCAATGGCCCCAATTTAAGTATGTTTGGCATATGCCACTAATGCAAATGTCAGATGTGCAGTATATTAAATTATAGTCCAGCAGAAAATGCTCACTTCAGCCAACTTTCACTGTGGCCTCAAAAGAGAAAGTATTTCTTCTGATTCCACATTTTGTTGAAATGAACAGGTAAAGCATGAAGTGTTAATTAACTTCTTCCTCTATACTGTACAGAAAGGGGATATATTTATTTTTGCATATGAAGAATGCCCCAGTAATAGTTATGATGTTTTGACAGTGAAATGTAATGAGCAGTTCCTTTCAAGACATAATATGCTTTTGTAGAGGCACCTTATTTCAGGTAATGCCAGAGTAGTGGATTGTCTGGGCAGTCATTAAACCTTAGGAGATAGAAGGAAAAGCAAATGAGGGACCCTGCATTTCTGACCAGTATTAATATTACAGATGGAGGCAGAGCTAACATTGGGGAAAACCGTCTGAATAGCTCATTTCTGAGTTCACAAAGAAGATAAAAAGATTAAGGAACAGTTTGTATAAGCAGGGGGAGGTTGCTGAACAGCCAGTTTAGCCAGAGAAAGATGTGCAAGTTTCATGTTGCCAGTACTAAAACATCCTCAGAATATCTAAATATTATAGATGACAATTTCCTAATTCAAAAGGTGTTGCATCCAACATGAAAGTATTCTATATTAGACCTTGTCTTGACGGACAAGGAGGGATTGATCACAGACCCAAAAATAATTGTTAGCTTAGGTACAAGAGATCATAACTTGATCACATCAGTGCTGTTAAAACAGAATAAAACCAAACCAGTGTGCATACACCTGCTGCTTTAAAAGGGCCAATTTCACAAAGCTGAAAACAATGATGAAGCCATGAGTTGAAAGAAGAATTTTACAAAGAAATGTGAATGAGAATTGGGAATTGTTTAAGAATACTATACTAGAGGGCATGTACATTCCCACACCCGGGAAGGAGGGATTAAAGAGAAGCTTTGGGCTCAGGCAGCCCTGCCCCGCACCAGCTGTGAGGCATACCAGTCTTCAAGGGGGAACGTTAAACATGGAGATCGGTCCAGAATGTCCCAGCATGGTGAAGTGCACAGACATAGAATCATAGAATATCAGGGTTGGACGGGACCTCAGGAGATGATCTAGTCCAAACCCCTGCTCAAAGCAGGACCAACACCAACTAAATCATCCCAGCCAGGGCTTTATCAAGCGTAACTTTAAAAATATCTAAAGAAGGAGATTCCACCGCCTCCCTAGGGAACCCATTCCACTATTTCACCACCCTCTTAGTGAAAAAGTTTTTCCTAATATCCAACCTAAACCTCTCCCACTGCAACTTGAGACCATTGCTCCTTGTTCTGCCATCTGGAACCACTGAGAACAGTCTAGATCCATCCTCTTTGGAACCTCCCTTCAGGTAGTTGAAGGCTAATATCAAATCTCCCCTCATTCTTCTATTCTTCAGACTAAATAATCTCAGGTCCCTCAGCCTCTCCTCATAAATCATGTGCTCCAGCCCCATAATCATTTTTGTTGCTCTCCGCTGGTCTCTCTCCAATTTGTCCATATCCATCTTGTAGTGTAGGGCCCAAAACTGGACACAGTACTCCAGATGAGGCCACACCAATCTCGAATAGAGGGGAATGATCACATCCCTCAATCTGCTGGGAATGCCCCTACTTATACAGTCCAAAATGCTGTTAGCCTTCTTGGCAAGAAGGGCACACTGTAGAAACATATCCAGCTGTTCGTCCACTGTAACCCCTAAGTCCTTTTCTGCAGAACTGCTGCCTAGCCACTCGGTCCCTAGTCTGTAGCAGTGCATGGGATTCTTCCATCCTAAGTGCAGGACTCTGCACTTGTCCTTGTTGAACCACCTCAGATATTTTTTGGCCCTGTCATAAACAGATAGTTAAGGGTTAATGTCTCTTTTACCTGTAAAGGGTTAAGAAGCTCAGTAAACCTGGCTGACACCTGACCAGAGGATCAATCGGGGGACAAGATACTTTCAAATCTTGGTGGAAGGAAGTCTTTGTTTGTGCTTTTTGTTTGGGGGGTTGTTCACTCTTGGGGCTAAGAGGGACCAGACGTACACCCAGACATTCCCAATCTTTCTGAATCAGTCTTTCATGTTTCAAAATTGTAAGTATAGCCAGGCAAGGCGGATTAGTCTTATGTTTGTTTTCTTAACTTGTAAATGTGTCTTTTGCTGGAAGGATTTTTACATCTGTTTGCTGTAACTTTGAATCTCAGGCTGCGGGGGGGTGGGAAGTCCCTCTAGTCTATATGAATCTGAAAACCCTGTAAGCATTTTCCATCCTGATTTTACAGAGACAATCTTTACTTTTTTCTTTCTTTAATTAAAAGCTTTCTTTTTAAGAACCTGATTGATTTTTCGTTATTTTGGAATCCAAGGGATTGAGTCTAAACTCACCAGGGATTGGTGGGGGGAAAAGGAAGGGAATGGTTAATTCCTCTTTGTTTTAAGATCCAAGGAGTTTGGATCTGTATAGCTTCCCAAGGTAACCCAGGGAGGGGAAAGTCAGGGTGGGGGGAAAGGAGGGACGATGGTTTATTTCTCCTTGTTTTAAGACCCAAGGAGTTTGGGTCTTGGGTTCCCCAGGGAAGGTTTTGGGGGAACAGGAAGTGTGCCAAACACTATATTTTTGGCTGGTGGCAGTGTACCAGATCTAAGCGGGAATTAAGCTTAGAAGTAATCATGCAGGTCCCCACTTTTTGGACGCTAAAGTTCAAAGTGGGGAAAAAACACTTGACAGGCCCAATCCTCTAATTTGTCTAGGTCCCTCTGTATCCTATCCTTACCGTCCAGCATATCTGCCACTCCTCCCAGTTTAGTGTCATCTGCAAACTTGCTGAGGGTGCAGTCCTCGCCATCCTCCAGATCATTCATGAAGATATTGAACAAAACCAGCCCAAGGACATACCCTTGGGGCACTCCATTTGATACCGGCTGCCAACTAGACATGGAGCCATTGATCACTACACACTGAACCCAATGATCTAGCCAGCTTTTATAGCCCATTCATCCAGCCCAGACTTCATTAACTTGCTGGCAAGAATACTGTGGATATCAAAAGCTTTGCTAAAGTCAAGGAATAACACGGCCACTGCTTTCCGCTCATCCACAGACCCAGTTATCTCCTCATAGAAGGCAATTAGGTTTGTCAGGAATGACTTGCCCTGGTGAATCTATGCTGATTCTCATCCTCCACTCCTAGGAAGGAACTCAGCGGAGAGCCAGCTACCTATCACAAGCACTGAGTGGTGGGACAGATGCCTAGAAGCTCACAGTAGGACAGATGCTGGTGCTGCTCTTTTTCTGTTAATTTAGTTTCCCTTTCATTTGTTATTGTGAGAACTAGCACTAGGGGCTTGATATTGGGGCAGATTCCTTTCCCCCTCCCCCTACCCCATGCTTAGGGTCACCAGATATCCTGATTTTATAAGGACAGTCCCAATATTTTAGGTTTTTGTTTATATGGGCTCCTATTACCCTCCACCCCCATCTCAATTTTTCACACTTGCTATCTGGTCACCCTACCCATGCTGGGAATACAAGCCTCCTGCAGAGAAGTTGGGCTGACTTCAAAAGTTGCCAAGGGACGAAGCAATAGGTCTGACCAGACAGACCTTTATCACTTGTTACAGTGGTCCCTGAGCTGGAACCCAGAGTAAAGAAAGGGACTGGGTTCCTTACAGCCTCACTGAGAAGACTAGCAGGAAAACACCGGACACAAAGTATCAGAAGGACTAATGGGCCTGGACCAAGATCTTTGACCTAGTGTGAGGTTCTGTGTCTACTGGGTGAAAACTCTGGTTTACCTTGACAGGGGTGACACCTGGACAGATAACTAAGTCACCAGAGAAAAGGAGATCACCAGTGGACCTGACCAGTACTAGAGAGAAAATCCTTGAAACACTGTATCTAGCTAGAAGGAGGCAAAACTTCCTGGTAAGTCACTTTACCACAATGCCAAAAAGCCACAGTTAAGAAAGAAAGGCTGCATTGGTTTCAAAATCTTGATTTAGAGGGGACATAAAGGTAGCTATACATATAAAAATACATAGCATATGAAAAAAGGAAAGTTGATAGTAATGAATATAAATCAGAAACTAGAAATTGTAGACAGTTGATAAGGGAAGCAAAAAAAACAAAAGAAGACTTGTGTCCTTAACTTTGATGACCATAAGGACAGTTTAAGTATATTAGGAACAAAATGAAGACTAACAATTGTACTGAGTCATTACTACATAGACATGGTGCAATCATCACTAATAATACAGAAAAAGGAAGAAGTATTTAATAAAATATTTTTATTTTCTACTTGGGAAACAAAATGTCAGGATCATTGTGATGAAACATTTTCTTTTCCAATAGTAAGTCAAGATGATGTTAAACAGTAGTCACTAAAACTAGACATCTTTTAAGTCAGCAGGTCTGGATAACTTTCATCCATGTTTTTTTTTTTAATTAAGGCAAAGCTACAATAAAATGTTAATATACTATATCAGACATTACATATTACTTATTCAGGATCAGGTTCATATTCAAAGAACTTGGCTAAAGATTCTGGCTTGCTTGCTGAGGAGCCCTCCTACAAACCCTCCAACAGAGTACTTCTTAGTAGCAAAAATGTGATGGAGTCAAATACCATCTATACAGTAATTTTATAAAATATTTCTTTGTGAGCTACACAAGCCAAAGATATGGATCCCCTTTCCACCTAGAGACCCACTCATCTAGATCAGTTTCTTTATCCAAATCCCATTCTGACCTTTTCATCTGGGTTCTTTTGCTTACGAACATCTTTTTTTTTTAATCAAAATTGTATACATCCTAGAAAATAAACCTATTGTGCCAGCTTGCTCCTGGGTCAGCGCCTCAGATGTGGTGAAAAGCGTCGCTAGAGCTGTCTTGTATCCAGATTGCACAATAAAATATTTGATTTATAAATACAGAAAATATGGGATCTTTATCTTATTCACACATTATGACATATCCCGTTATGATTTCAGATCAGGACACAGGAAATTGAGTAATCTCCGCTCTTACCTACAATGAATAGTCACTTTGCTTCCGAGGGATACATTCCTGATTATTAATGAAAGCAGTTCAGAGAGAAGGCTTGGCAGTAGGAGTTTAAAGAAAATTGTTCAAATCTGCTAAGGCAGTCTGGGTGAATGAGTACTTTTATTGGTGGTGACCTACATTTCTTTTTAACCCAACAGTTACTAAAAATAGCTATATTTGGGATCCAGTCCTGTTCAAGTTTTACCCAGTGTTTGGATGGTCTATAGTTAACCCAACTGATCACATCTGTTAATTGCAATGCATATTAATAAGTTATAATAAGTCCACCCCACTTTTTGGAATTACAGAATTTTAGAACTTCGCATTGTCTTGTATGTTTCCATATGAATTTTAATAGTGTGTCCTCCCATGTTTTCATCAGAGATACCAATAGGGATGCACAGAAACAAAAATAACATTGAGAAGACATTCACCCTTACTGGGGCTACCCTACCTAGCCAAAAATAGGTCTGTCAAGTCTTCTATTATTTTATTCCACAGTGGAGGGTAATTTGCCTTAGAAAGATTTTATGTCTCTCCAAAACATTTATTCCTAAATATTTGAGAGTCCTTTGCCCACTTACATTTATGTGGCTGGCAACATTTTTTTGACCCTTTAGGGAATACTAATTCCTAAAATTTCAAATTTATCATAATTTAATTAGAATTTTGATACCTGCCCAAATTCCAAAGTCAATTAATCTATTTTTTAATGAAGCATCTGGGTCCTGCAAATATAACAAGACAATGTCAACATCCAAAGCTATTTTATGGCCTAATCTTGAAGACATTTTGATGCCCTTTCCTGAGGGGCTGTTTTCTCATATGTATTGCAAATGGCTTTTTCCAGAGCAAACAAGAGGAGGATATGGGCTAGCCCTGTCTGGTACCCCTGGACAAATGACAAGGAGAAGACTGATGACCATTAATCAAAATAGATGCTTACTAATGAATTTAGTGAGCTAATGTGCCCATGGGGAACTCATTTCTGAAGCCAAACCTTACTAAAATCAGCCTGAGATACTCCCACTGTAGCCAGTTGAACACTTTCTCAGCAGCCATAGAAAACAGCACACAGGAAGTGCTAGAATTAACTTACAGAGCAAATTCAGACTTCTTCTGATAATACCAGATAACTGCCAGCCACAAACCCAGATGCGTCAGCTGAAAACATTTGGGCAAGGTGACAACCGGTCTGTTTGCTACACCTTGGCATAAATGTTAGCATCCATATTAATGAAAGAATTGGGTGCGTATGATGCACAATTGGTAAATTATTTTTCTTCTTTAGGAATTATCACCATTTTTGCCTCTTTCCATGAATGTGGAATCTCATTGCCCTGCAATATATCAGTGAACAATTCAGTTAAAATAGGGACCAACATCTTTTATTCTATATATTTTTGAATTTTTTCTCCCAGCTCTTGAATTCTAAGGGAATCCTATAACAAAGCCTTATTCAACTGCAATGGCCTTTGTTTTCCTACTGAGTCCCAATCTTTTCATTTAGTTCAGGCAGGAGCATGATCAGACCAAGTTAGAACTCCCAGATTAGTTTTTGTGATTAAATTAGCCAAGGTCCTAGATGGAAATCATATTAATCCTGACGTGAATAAGATCCATGAGTAGCAGATTAATATGTATAGTGCCTGACATCTGGATTCATTTTCTGCCAGACACCATTAGCACCTCAGTTTCTAAATGATGCAACAAATTCGCACTGGCTTCTCCCAGATGCCATGTGTGTACATTCAACTGATCCAATCTGTGATTAAACACTTTGTTAAAATCCTCTCTAGAATATTATCTCCTTCCCTGAAACTTCCTAAATCCCTAAAAACCTGATCAAAAAGAGCAGTTTTCCCTTGACTGGGAACACAGACCTTGTCTAAGGTGAGATATTTATCTTTCAATGACCCCTTAATTAAAATATAGTTATATCTATGAGTTGGGCTGAAATAAGAAAAGGGAAGTGTTTGGCAAAAAGTATTACCATCCCTCTTCTATTAGATTGCCCTGGACAGACATAGGTACTTGTGTCGAAGAAGTATTCAGGTATTTATTATTTTCCTTTAAGTGTGTATTCTGCAAATAGATTAATGTGGGAATAGTCTGTTTCAGTGAGCAGAATACCCTTTTCCTTTCCACCGGATTGTTCATCTCTTGACTGTTAAGAGACCTGACAGTCATAAATTCACCCACAAGTACCAAGTCTGCTCTGACCCACTATATACCCCTTTGGGAAAAGCAGCGAGACCACCAAGCCAGACGCCAAGTCTCCTTGTTCCTTTTCTTTAGGTAAGACATTTTAGTGAGAAACTGTATCATACACACAGGTTTCAGAGTGGTACCCATGTCAGTCTGTATCAGCAAAAAGAACAGGAGTGCTTGTGGCACCTTAGAGACTAACATTTATTTGGGCATAAGCTTTTGTGGGCTAAAACCCACTTCATCAGTTGCATGGAGTGGAAAATACAGTAGGAGGATATATACATATATACAGAGAACATGAGAAAATGGGTGTTCCCATACCAATTGTAATGAGAAATCAATTAAGGTGGGCTATTATCAGCAGGAGGGGGAGAAAATTTTGTAGTGATTATCAGGATGGCCCATTTCCAATAGTTGACAAGAAGGTGTGAATAACCGTTGGGGGGGGGGGAATAGCATGGGGAAATAGTTTTACTACAGAAGGGTTGTGGACAAATTGGAGAGAGTCCAGCAGAGAGCAGCAAAAATGATTGGGGGCTGGAACACATGACTTATGAGGAGAGGCTGAGGGAACTGGGACTGTTTAGTCTGCAGAAGAGAAGAGTGGGGGGGGGATTTGATAGCAGCCTTCAACTACCTGAAGTGGGGGTCCAAAGAGGATGGAGCTTGGCTGTTTTCAGTGGTGGCAGATGACAGAATAAGGAGTAATGGTCTCAAGTTGCAATGGGGGAGGTCCAGGGTAGATATTAGGAAAAACTTTTTTCACTAGGAGGGTGGTGAAGCACTGGAATGAGTTACCTATGGAAGTGGTGGAATCTCCATCCTTAGAGGTTTTTAAGGTCAGGCTTGACAAAGCCCTGGCTGGGATGATTTAGTTGGTGTTGGTCCTACTTTCAGCAGGGTATTGGACTAGATGACCTCATGAGGTCTCTTCCAACCCTAATCATAGATTATTAGGGTTGGAAGGGACCTCAAAAGATCATCTAGTCCAACCCCCTGCTCAAAGCAGTACCAATCCCCAAATGGCCCCCTCAATGATTGAACTCACAACCCTGAGTTTAGCAAGCCAATGCTCAAACCACTGGGCTATCCCTCCTCCCTTCTATGATTCTTTGGAACTGAGGTAGACATATATCTGTCCTTCCATTTAAAGGACAGTCTAAACAGGAATCCCCATTTGTATCTTACATTCTTCTTTCTAACATTATAGTTCTCTTTACTTTGTAATGCCAGATCTGAAAAAATGTATATGAGCTGGTGTGACGTTATTAACACAATCTGTAACCATATAGATCACTGTTGCAACCACTGTTATATATTTGCAGTAAATATTGCACAAAGGTTATCATGTGAGGTGCCTGTGGTAAGGCTATGGTTTGCTGGTTATGATTATGCCATCTGTGTGCATGTATCATTTTTGTATTTAAAGTTATAAGTATTGGCTCTATACTGTCTGTATTTCAAACTCCTGCTGTGCTTCTGGGTGACACCCCAGATAATTTGACATCAGCTCTGCCTAGCCTGCTTAATGGCCCTTTAAGGACTATCAGCTGTACAACTGACCCGTTGAGAGAAGGCAGATATACCGCCTGACTCAGCAAGGTATGCAGGGACATGCCTATGGACAGAACTCTAAGGTTTTTTTCTTGCCATGTGCTGGAATGCTTGACTTTGGAACACAGAAAGAAAAGCCACATGACAAGAGACTATAAAAGGCTGCTGCATCTCCTCTATCTTGTCTTCAGTCCTGCTTCTTGCCTTTGAAGGAACTTTGCTACAAACTGAAGTTCTGAACAAAGGACTGAATGATCCATCCCAGCTGGGGATGTACTCCAGAGACTTGATTTGAACCTGCAGTTTATTCCATCGCTGCTACAAGCCTGACCCAAAATAATGGAGCAGCAGATACAGGACCCTATTAATAAAGAATTATATTACCATCCTTTAATTAAGCCAATCAACATGGGTTTATGGAAAATAGATCTTGTCAACGTAACGTAAATGGGGACCTGCCAGAGCTATTGTTCCTGTAGGTAGTGCACATGGCATCGGAGATGCCATGAGAGATTGGAAAAGAGAAACTGATCAGACCATTAATGTAATAGTTACTTAATACTTTCTCTTTCCTTCACTCACTCTGTATGTAGGGAACAGCTAGTGCCTAACTACTGGAAACAGCTACATTAAGCCTTTAGCATTATCTAATTAAAGTTATCATGCTGCTGTCACCGGAACAGGGACTTGGAGCAGCCAAATTGATTTATACTGCTTTCTTCCCAACCGGTGAGGATTTACAGCCTGACATTCCTGCTCGGTGAAATGTCCCATGTTTTACGTGGGAATCAGTGAATGTTGGCAGCTGCAGTTCTAGCTGTAATTGTCTTAGATAAGGTGTAACATGGCCCAATGTCCTCCCTGGGGACTGGACTTTGCGACAACTGTCTTTCATTGGGTTCACTTGCTTTGACTTTTTTTTTTCACAAAACATCTAGTACCACTATCAAAATCTCTGTACAACTTGTCCAGGATTGCAAATCGCTGTCTAACAATGCCTCTCCATGCTGTTAACTTGGGTTTCCCAGGGAATTGCCGGGTCAGGTACTTACATTCAGCCTGCATAAATACTCCTACAGTTTTAATCAGATACTGAATTCTTCACTTCCTGTCGCAGATTATGCAGAATCTTGCAATGCACTCTTAGGTCGTATGCCATTCTCAGTGTAGGAAATGGGACTCCAGACTTCAATGGACTTAAACAGAGGCCATATTCCACGCTAGAGGGGGCTGCTTTCAAGGCCGGCTCCAGTCACTAGCTTATCAAGTAGGTGCTTGGGGCGGCCACTCTGGAGCGTGGCGGCCCTTTCAGGTATGCTGCGGCAATTCAGTGGACCTCCCACTGAATTGCTGCAGATCACAGTCACAATTGCGAACACAGCTTTTTTTTTTTTTTTCTGGCTGCTTAGGGCGGCAAAACCCCTTGGGCCAGCCCTGGCTGCTTTCCAGGTGCAGGTGAAGAGACCAGTACCTGTTATACACAAACTACAGCATCTCAACAAGAGCTTGTAGTATTATAGGAGCTATTAGTTAAGCGCTGAGAGATCCTGAGATGAAAGGCATGATAGAAATGCAAGATATTGTGTTCTGTTAGCAGTTGAAAGGGGTGAGAACAGTTAATAGACTCCTCAGATGTAGAAAGGTATCACCAGGGCCATCAGGTCTCCCAGCTCTGAAGCATGTGCTGCCACTCTCAGGCTCAGTCAAGGAGCTTCATTTCCTTACCCAAGGTTAACAAACAGAAAACAGTTTTATCTCAGTTGGGACCCCCGGCTTCAGGGCCGCCTGCGCCAGGGGTCCCTGGCACCCCAGCGCCTGGCAGTTTCCCAGCCTCAGCCAGCTCCACTCCCCTCCTGGAGCAGCAACCCCTTGCTCCAGGGCCTCCGCACAGGACCTAGCTCCACCCGAGTGTGGCTTTCCTTCCCCAGGGCTCAGCCTGTCTCAGTCCAACCCTTCCAGCTGCCCAGTGGCAGCCCTCTATAGCCTCAGGCATAGTCCATCCCTCTTTAATTGGCTGGATTGGGCTCACCTGCTCCTTTCCGGGGGCAATGCGTTCAGTTTATCCACAGGGCCCAACTCCTCTGTGGCAGAAGTGTATGGTGAGTGAAGTGTTACCATCTCTATACATGGTAGTAGCTGGGACAATGCATCCATGTCTGGTGTCAACACTGCAGAAAGGATGCTGAGAGATTGTGGAGGAGAGCCACAAGAATGATTCCAGGGCTGGAAAATCTGCCTCACAGTCAGAGACTTCGAAATATCAATGTAACATAACAAAGAGAAGGGTAAGAGGGCCTTGATCACAGTCTGGCACTGCCAACACAGGGTAGAGATTTCCCATAGCAGAGGTTCTTTAATCTGGCAGGCAAAGGCAGAACAAGACAGACAAATTCAGGATGGAAATAAGGTGGAAGAAATTATTCTTGGTCCAGCTTACAGAAGTTGTGGTGGATTCTCCATCATTTGAAATGTCTAAATCAAGACTGGATATCTCTTTGGAAAATACAATGTAGTTTAACCATAAGCTATTTGACTTAATACAGGAATCATGTGGCATGTTAAACAATTGCAATGGTTCTATGTGACTTAAAATCTCTGAAAAATACTGTAACTATGAAGTTAATGACAGTGGTTCCTTGTTAATGTAGCGCTCCTCTCCACCTGATTACCTCCTTTAATGGCAATCTGCTTACAGGTTTTGATGGACAGGTCTGGGTTCTTTTGGATCCCGCCACCCACTCAGCAGGGTGAATCTTTTTTCTTTTTTGTTATGAAATTATTTGGCGGTGCCTCCCTCCCCCTCGCTCCTTCCTGGCAGGGTTATCAGGGCAGCTTGGGCGGAAAATTCTAACTACAGAGAAATCCCCACTTACGTGCCAGATAGTTGGAGACTTCCAAGAAATAACACAACACAAAAATATATTCAACACAACAATTATATTAAACAGGCAACAAATACAACATAACGGGGTGAAACACTATTTTTAGGCTCATTGGTGCCCACACTGAAAATACCCGTGACTTGATGTAACAAGTGTAAAATTAGGGTCCTGTTGGTACGCGTACTTTGCTGGGGCCCTTGATAACCTATAAAATTCTCTGCAGTTGTTTAGCAGTGTGGCAGACTGGGTTCAGTACAGCCTCAAGGACTAACAAGTGGGAGGGGGTGGGGAATCCCTCCACAGGTGTAACAAGCAGCAGGTTATAAAATCCCCAAACCCTCACTCCCTGGCTTGAGGACACAGTTCAGGGAGTAGGGGGTCCCCAAAACAAATTCCCTGACTAACTAACTAAAAGCTGGTGCACTCATGAACTCCATGAATGATCTTCAGGTTTGAAGATGAGGCTGGACTCCTCAGTAACTGCAGAGGGGCTGCTGTCTGCTGGCAGGATCCTCCTTAGGCAGGAATCAGGTTGCGTTAGTCCCAGGATCTCCCCTCACCACAAAGGGGTGCAGGGCTCAAGGTGTAGGTTATACAAGTACCCTAACATCCAAACTGTAGCCTCCTAGCCCAGCCTCCAGTCACACACTCAGCAGGCAGCAGCCCTGGACTAGCAGAGCTGACCATGTGGTGACTAGTCTCTCACCTAAGGAGCTGGAGGTGAACCCAGCCTGGCTGGGGAAATTTCTCAGCAAACGCTACCAATTGGGAATCATCCGTGGAGAAGGAAAACCCAGCTGGGGGATCTGCGGTCAGCTCCCTAGAGGCCAGTTCTCAGGAGGAAACCTGCTTGCAGGCCTGGGACTCCCCAGCTCCCCACACAGCCAGTCCTGCCCTTGCCCTGGCTGGCTCCAGCCTCTCCTCAAAAAATGGCTTCTCTCCTCTCCTGAACTCCCTGGGAGGGCATCTCACTCCTTAGTGGTTGCCAGGCAGACTCTGAGTTTGCCTTGGCTCCTCCTCCCTGAGCTGCCAGCAGAGAGAGCCCAGGAATCCCTGCAATCTCCTTGGGGGTTTGTCATAAACAGATAGTCAAGGGTTAATAGAACAGGAGTACTTCATGTCTCTTTTGCTGGTAAAGGGTTAAGTTCAGTGAGCTTGGCTGTCACCTGACCAGAGGACCAATCAGGGGACAGGATACTTTCAGATCTTGAGGGAGGGAAGTTTGTGTGTGTGCTGTTAGATTTTGGTTGTTGTTCATTCTGGGGGCTCAGAGGGACCAGACGTGCAACCAGGTTTCTCTCCAGTCTCTCCAATGCAGGCTCTTATGTGCTCAGAATAGTGAGTACTAGGTAGATAAGGCGAGTTAGGCTTATGTTTGTTTTCTTTATTTGCAAATGTGTATTTGGCTGGAAGGAGTTCAAATGTGTATTTGGCTGGGAGGATTTTAATTTGTACTTGTATACTTAGGCTGGGAGGGTATTCCCAGTGTCTATAGCTGAAAGACCCTGTAACATATTCCATCTTAAATTTACAAAGATAATTTTTACTGTTTTTCCCTCTTTAATTAAAAGCTTGTTTAAGAACCTGATTTTTTTTTTATTCTGGTGAGACCCCAGGAGACTGGGTCTGGATTCACCAGGGAATTGGTGGGGAAAAAGGAGGGAAGGGGGAGAGAAAGGTTAATTTTCTCTCTGTGTTAGGATTACTTTCTCTCTCAGGGAGAGAGGAGGAGGGGGGAAGGTGAATTTTCCTCTCTGTTTAAGATTCAAGGAGTTTGAATCACAGTGATCTTCCAGGGTAACCCAGGGAGGGGCAGCCTGGGAGAGGCAACGGTGGGGGAAAGGGTTTACTTTCCTTGTGTTACGATCCAGAGGGTCTGGGTCTTGGGGATTCCCGGGCAAGGTTTTGGGGGGACCTGAGTGTACCAGGCACTGGAATTCCTGGTTGGTGGCAGCGCTACAAGTACGAAGCTGATAATTGAGCTTAGAGGAATTCATGTTGGTACCCCATCTTCTGGACGCTAAGGTTCAGAGTGGGGAATTGTACCATGACAGGGTAATATTAATATTTACATAAAGGCTGCAATGGTCGGGTCAATTTCTATTGCTGTATCTGAGCTCTAATGTGCCAAATGTGTGTCTGTGTATACTCTAGCGGGGTCACGGTGGTTGTCTATATGAACAGCCACAGACTGTACTTTTGCTGCTCCTACTCAAGATCCTCGTGCCTAAGGTCCTACTCAGTGGCAAATCAGACCCGTATTCTAAAAAAAAAGAAAAGTGACTATATTGTCTCAATTCCACATTCCACCTGCTGGAAATATTTTTTAAAGGTAGGAAATGCAGAACTTACAGCACTGCTGTATTCCCATCTGTGTCACAGGGTGTTAGAATCACAAAATCATAGAAGATTAGGGTTGGAAGAGACTTCAGGAGGTCATCTAGTCCAACCCCCTGCTCAAAGCAGGACTAATCCCCAGCTAAATCATCCCAGCCAGGGCTTCGTGAAGCCTGATCTTAAAAACCTCTAAGGAAGGAGATTCCACCACCTCCCTAGGGAACCCATTCCAGTGTTTCACCACCCTCATAGTGAAATAGTGTTTCCTAATATCCAATCAAGACCTCCCCTACTGCAACTTGAGACCATTGCTCCTTGTTCTGTCATCTGCCACCACTGAGAACAGAGTAGCTCCATCCTCTTTGGAACCCCCTTCAGGTAGTTGAAGACTTCCGTCCTAAGTGCAGGACTCTGTACTTGTCCTTGTTTAACCTCATCAGATTTCTTTCAGCCCAATCCTCCAATTTGTCTAGGTCACTCTGGGCCCTATCTGTACCCACAAGCCATTGATCACTACCTGTTGAGACCGATGATCTAGCTAGCTTTCTATCCACCTTATAGTCCATTCATCCAATCCAGACTTCTTTAACTTGCTGGCAAGAATACTGTGGGAGACCATATCTAAAGCTTTGCTAAAGTCAAGATATATTATCTCCACCACTTTTCCCATATCCACAGAGCCAGTTTTCTCATCATAGAAGGCAGTTGAGTTGGTCAGGCATGACTTGCCCTTGGTGAATCCATGTTGACTCTTCCTGACCACCTTCCTCTCCTCCAGGTGCTTCAGAATGGATTCCTTGAGGATGTGCTTCATGATTTTTCTGGGGACTGAGGTGAGGCTGACCCGTCTGTAGTTCTTTGGATTCTCCTTCTTCCCTTTTTTTAAAGATGGGCACTATATTTGCCTTTTTCCAGTCATCCAGGACCTCCCCCAATCACCGAGTTTTCAAAGATAATGGCTAATCGCTCTGCAATCACATCAGCCAACTCCCTCAGTCCCCTCAGATACATTGCATCCAGCCTCATGGACTTGTGCATGTTCAGCTTCTCTAAATAGTCCTTACCCTGTTCTTTCACCACTGAGGGCTGCTCACCTCCTCCCCATACTGTACTGCCCAGTGCAGCAGTCTGGGACCTGAACTTGTCTGTGAAGACCGAGGCAAAAAAAAAAAGCATTGAGTACTTCAGCTTTTTCCACAGTCTGTTAAAAGGAACAATGAGGGACAGGAATAGTTATGCACTGTACAGGCCTTAGTATAATCACATAGATCTTAGAGATATTACTGAGGGCCTCTGGGATTTCCATTTTCTTAATAAGTACAACACCTGTCCCTTGGTGATTTTTAATATTTATTATTGATCTGGAAAGGTAGGTGAGCAGCGAGGTAGCAAAACTGTGTCATCTGCTAAAGGTTTTTAGGTCAGTTAGGACCAGAGAGGGCTTGAGGAACTTCAGGGAGACATAACCATGCTGGGAGAATGGGCAAACCCAACAAATTGTCAATAAATGCCGAGTAATACACACTGGAAGAAAAAAATTAAACTACTTTCAAACCTTGCTGGTTCTAACTCAAGTCAAGAGAGGGACGTGGGTGCAGGGTGAAAGTAAGCCAGTATGGGCTGGTACCGGCCGATACCCAGATGACTTTAAACGTCGTTGTGTCCTGGTCCCTTTACATCACTGCTGGCGCCGGCCAGGCAGTAAAAGGATGGGCTGGCTGGGGAACGCTGACCCCCCAGCCCATCCTTTTTCGCCCAAGGCCCTGCCCTTTCTGGGGGGCGGAGTTGGCCCCTGTACCGGTAAGTCTTTGCCGTTACTTTCACCCTGCATGAGCGTCACTACAGACAGCTCAATGGCGATCACTGGGCAATGTGCAGCTATGGTTAAAGTAAAAACCCACTGGTCTGGCTGCATAGGACTGGACTGGTGACTGATCCGGAGAATGGAATGCCTTTTTACAGACCAGTGATACAGCCTCCCCTCGGTACTGTTCAGCGTACTGGTGAGCCCAACTCAACAGGACAGTGCTCAACGAAGAGCCTGGAAAACCTCTCCTCTGAAGAGAAACTGAAAAGGCTGGGACTGGTCTCTCAGAAAGGAGATGAATAAGAGGGACATGCTAGAAGCCTATAAAGTAAGGACTGGGCCAGAAAGGGTAGCTCAGTTGCTTCTGTTCTCCCTGCCTCCTGTCACAAGAACAAGGGACTGTCAATGAATTTAACAATGCCAAATTCAAACCCATCCAAGGAAACATCTTTTCACACAACAGATGATTAGACAGGATGTCACTGAGGCCAAGAGCTCAGCAAGACTGTAAAGGGACTAGAAATATGGAAGGATAATAAGGATCCTCAGAGTTACCATAATGCTATAACACTATGGAAGGGCTGTTAAACCTCCCACCTCAGAGCTTACACTAATCCCTGACTCTTGGGAGTCAGGGTGAGACCTCTGTACAGGGCAGATCATCCCACATCTGCTCCTTCCTGGGTCGTGTCTCTTCCCCTGCCGCAGCTGGTGCTGACTGGGGGCAGAGACAGAATGCTGCACTACACGGACCCCAGGCCTGGTCAATTTGCAAGTCCTGTGAAACTAGTGGGTCAGCTGTCCCGATCCTAAAGGAGCGACCAAGATGGAGAGTTTGCAGGAGGGAAGGGGTAACTGCCTCCCTTACCGGGGGAAGCTCCCATTTCTGTTGTGACACCCCGCCTCCCCTGTATCCTTTCCTGTGGGTCCATCTCTGCTGCCTGCAGGCTGGGCCCTTTGACCTCCTGCTACACGGGCCTGCAGACACCAGCACCATCCGATAGGTGGGATATGGAGGCAGCGAAGCTCTCAAAGTGTGAGGCTCGCTAGGGAAATCCCTTCAGTATTTAATTAGGGTAATAGAGGGCTGGCCTCTCTGCAGGAAGCAGATGCTTGAAAGGCACCAGACTAGAGTCCTGCTTGCAGGGGAGGCAAGAGACCTGGCATTTGAGAATGGGAGTCCTGGTATTCTGTCACAGAGCCTGACAGAGCCAGTCATCATCTAGCCCCTGCTCACTGACGCAAACTGCAAACCACTCATCATCGGCAAGGTGGTTAGGACCATCTGCCTCTGCCTGTCTCTGGGCTGCCCCCCCTTTTAGGCCCTTCTAGTAAGGCCTGCAGCCTGGGGTTTTAACCGGCTGGAGCACCCTAGCTCCCTCTGCCCTTCCCCAGCACTGCTCCACCTTCGGTACCCTCCTCAGCTCCCAGGCAGCCATGTCCTTCTCTCTCAGGAAGCTAGAGAGAGAGTCGCTCTTTCCTTCTGGCCCACTGCCCTCTTACAAGGGCCAGCGGGACCCTGATTGCACTGGCTACAGCTGTGGCTGCTTTCCCCATGAGCCCAGATTTCCTTCTGCCACAGACCTCTCCTAGGGCTGCTTTAACTCCTTCAGGGCCGGAGCAGGTTGACCACCCCGCTACAGCCTTTCTCATCAAAATAAACAATGAATCAGATGTTAAATATTCCTGTACCGAAAAATGTCAGTTCTCCAAACAAGTTTGTTTACATTCATGGCGATCAGGGGAGGTCCTGGATGATTGGAAAAAGTCAAATATAGTGCCCATCTTTAAAATAGGGAAGGAGAACCCAAGGAACTATAGACAGTCTACAGACAGCTTCACGTTAGTCCCTGGTATAGTCATGGAGCAGGTCCTCAAGGAAACCATTTTGAAGCACTTGGAGGAGAGGAAAGTGATCAGGAACAGTCAACATGGATTCACCAAGGGCAAGTCATGCCTGACCAACCTGATGAGATAACTGGCTCTGTGGATATGGGGAAAGCAATGGACATCATATAGCTTGACCTTCGCAAAGCTTTTGATACGGTCTCCCACAGTATTCTTTCCAGCAAGTTAAAGAAGTATGGGCTGGATGACTGGACTATAAGGTGGATAGAAAGCTGGCTAGATTGTTGGGTTCAATGGGTAGTGATCAACAGCTCAATGTCTAGTTGGCAGCCGGTTTCAAGTGGAGTGCCCCAAGGGTCGGTCCTGGGGCCAGTTTTGTTCAATATCTTCATTAATGATCTGGAGGATGGCGTGGACTGCACTGTCAGCAAGTTTGCAGATGACACTAAACTTGGAGGAGTGGTAGATACACTGGAGGGTAGGGATAGGGTCCAGAGTGACCTAGACAAATTAGAGGGTTGGGCCAAAAGAAATCTGATGAGGTTCAACAAGGACAAGTGCAGAGTTCTGCACTTAGGATGAAAGAATCCCATATATAGGCACCAACTTCCCCTCTGGGAGCTGCCCCTCCTCCCACCCCCGCCCTATTTCTTTTGTTTTTTTACAGTGCAAATACTTGTAATCAAAAATAAATATAACATGAGCTCTGTACACTTTGTATTCTGTGTTGTAATTGAAATCAACATATTTGAAAATGTCGAAAACATCCAAAAATATCCCATAAATGGTATTCTATTATTGTTTAACAGTGTGAGTAATCACAAAACTAATTGCAATTAATTTTTTAATCACTTGACAGCCCTAGTAGAAAGGTAAGCTCCTTGATAACTTTAATACTAAGTAGGGGGATAATAGGAGATGACTTATAGGAGTGTGTTAAAATAAATAGTTATGCACTTTGTTTGGATTATTTCAACATGTGTTTATGAATGGGGCATTGTAGTTGATTTACATTATGGGTTTATGGACGGATTGGGATAAATATGCTCATTGTAAAATTAGCCTGCTTGATATTCAAAGCACTGGAGAAAGGCCTGGTGGTTGACTGGGTAGCAGCTGGATAAAGTGCCAACATCAAGCTGATTGTTTTGCTTGCGTTGTGCCTCACACTCTTTAGGGGTTATGAGTTCTGACACAATGGCTCTGTACCAACACCAGAGTGACTGCTCTTACAGGACATAGAAAAATTGCCTGATGCCCTTTGTGCACGTAGCTTTGCAGGGTGACTGGTTACTTGAGCCTTTGAACATGGAAGTTTTTTGCTTTGTTTTAGCTAAAAACCACGAAGAAAAGCTCCTGCCTGATGCAAGTATAGTGAATTCCAAGGAGGGACCGAACAGGGGAAGGATGAAGGAAGGTCAGAGTGCTATCCTGGGACTTGGGAAACCTGTTCTGTTACTGAGTCAATCCTGTGAGACTTTAGGCAGGTCACTTAGCCGCCCCATGCCTCAGTTCTCCATCTGTAAAATGGGTAGAAGAGCTCTGCCCTGCCACCTGGGAGTTTGTGAGGCACTCAGATACTGAGGCAACAGGGGCCGTGTAGGTACCCAAGAGAGTAGATGTCATTTAGTTTATGCTCAAGGATCAAACTAAAAAAATCTTGACAATTGAACCTTATAAATTGCTCAACTTGTGACACCTTAAAGAAACCTAAATTTCAGAGGGTAGCTGCTCAGTTGGATATTTGCAAAAGGAGGTACCTAAAAGGACTAGTCACAATATTTTAGTCTCTGGAGTCAGCACACAAGCCACGGATCTTTTGGGTAAGAGGGAGTCATTTCTTCACAGGACATTGCATAAAACCTACTTGCATTAGCAACGAAGGTGATGGAGTTGGTCTCAGACTCATAGATTCATAGACTCTAGGACTGGAAGGGACCTCGAGAGGTCATTGAGTCCAGTCCCCTGCCCTCATGGCAGGACCAAATACTGTCTAGACCATCCCTGATAGACATTTATCTAACCTTCTCTTAAATATCTCCAGCGATGGAGATTCCACAACTTCCCTAGGCAATCTATTCCAGTGTTTAACTACCCTGACAGTTAGGAACTTTTTCCTAATGTCCAACCTAAATCTCCCTTGCTGCAGTTTAAGCCCATTGCTTCTTGTTCTATCATTGGAGGCTAAGGTGAACAAGTTTTCTCCCTCCTCCTGATGACACCCTTTTAGATACCTGAAAACTGCTATCAGGTCCCCTCTCAGTCTTCTCTTTTCCAAACTAAACAAACCCAATTCCTTCAGCCTTCCTTCATAGGTCATGTTCTCAAGACCTTTAATCATTCTTGTTGCTCTTCTCTGGACCCTCTCCAATTTCTCCACATCTTTCTTGAAATGCAGTGCCCAGAACTGGACACAATACTCCAGTTGAGGCCTAACCAGCGCAGAGTAAAGCGGAAGAATGACTTCTCGTGTCTTGTTTACAACACACCTGTTAATGCATCCCAGAATCATGTTTGCTTTTTTTGCAACAGTATCACACTGTTGACTCATATTAAGCTTGTGGTCCACTATGACCCCTAGATCTCTTTCTGCCATACTCCTTCCTAGACAGTCTCTTCCCATTCTGTATGTGTGAAACTGATTGTTCCTTCCTAAGTGGAGCACTTTGCATTTATCTTTATTGAACTTCATCCTGTTTACCTCAGACCATTTCCCAACTTGTCCAGATCATTTTGAATTTTGACCCTGTCCTCCAAAGCAGTTGCAATCCCTCCCAGTTTGGTATCGTCCGCAAACTTAATAAGCGTACTTTCTATGCCAACATCTAAATCGTTGATGAAGATATTGAACAGAACCGGTCCCAAAACAGACCCCTGCGGAACCCCACTTGTTATACCTTTCCAGCAGGATTGGGAGCCATTAACAACTACTCTCTGAGTACGGTTATCCAGCCAGTTATGCACCCACCTTATAGTAGCCCCATCTAAATTGTACTTTCCTAGCTTATCGATAAGGATATCATGCGAAACCGTATCAAATGCCTTACTAAAGTCTAGGTATATCACATCCACCGCTTCTCCCTTATCCACAAGGCTCATTATCCTATCAAAGAACGCTATCAGATTAGTTTGACACGATTTGTTCTTTACAAATCCATGCTGGCTATTCCTTATCACCTTACCACCTTCCAAGTGTTTGCAGATGATTTCTTTGATTACCTGCTCCATTATCTTCCCTGGCACAGAAGTTAAACTAACTGGTCTGTAGTTTCCTGGGTTGTTTTTATTTCCCTTTTTATAGATGGGCACTATATTTGCCCCCTTCCAGTCTTCTGGAATCTCCCCCGTCTCCCATGATTTCCCAAAGATAATAGCTAGAGGCTCAGATACCTCTTCCATTAACTCCTTGAGTATTCTAGGATGCATTTCATCAGGCCCTGGTGACTTGCAGGCATCTAACTTTTCTAAGTGATTTTTTACTTGCTCTTTCCTTATTTTCTCTTCTAAACCTACCCTCTTCCCGTAAGCATTAACTATATTAGACATTCCTTCAGACTTCTCAGTGAAGACCGAAACAAAGAAGTCATTAAGCATCTCTGCCATTTCCAAGTCTCCCGTTACTGTTACCCCCTCCTCATTGAGCAGTGGGCCTACCCTGTCCTTAGTCTTCCTCTTGCTTCTAATGTATTGATAAAATGTCTTCTTGTTTCCCTTTATTCCCATAGCTAGTTTGAGTTCATTTTGTGCCTTTGCTTGTCTAATCTTGCCTCTGCATTCCTGTGTTATTTGCCTATATTCATCCTTCGTGATCTGACCTAGTTTCCATTTTTTATATGACGCCTTTTTATTTTGTAGGTCACGCAAGATCTCAAGGGTAAGCCAAGGTGGTCTTTTGCCACATTTTCTATCTTTCCTAACCATCGGAATAACTTGCTTTTGGGCCCTTAATACCGTCCCTTTGAAAAACTGCCAACTTTCCTCAGCTGTTTTTCCCCCTCAGTCTTAATTCCCATGGGACCTTGCCTATCAGCTCTCTGAGCTTACCAAAATCCGCCTTCCTGAAATCCATTGTCTCTATTCTGCTGTACTCCCTTCTACCTTTCCTTAGAATTGCAAATTCTATGATTTCATGATCACTTTCACCCAAGCTTCCTTCTACTTTTAAATTCTCAACAAGTTCCTCCCTATTTGTTAAAATCAAGTCTAGAACAGCTTCCCCTCAGTAGCTTTTTCAACTTTCTGAAATAAAAAGTTGTCTGCAATGCAGTCCAGGAACTTATTGGATAGTCTGTGCCTCGCGGTGTTATTTTCCCAACATATATCTGGGTAGTTGAAGTCCCCCATCACCACCAAATCTTGGGCTTTGGATGATTTTGTTTGAAAAAAGCCTCATCCACCTCTTCCGCCTGATTAGGTGGCCTGTAGTAGACTCCCAGCACGACATCACCTGTGTTTTTTACCCCTTTTAGCCTAACCCAGAGACTCTCCACCCTTCCGTCTCCTATGTCCATCTCCACCTCAGTCCAAGTGTGTACATTTTTAATATATAAGGCAACACCTCCTCCCTTTTTCCCCTGTCTATCCTTCCTGAGCAAACTATACCCATCCACACCAACATTCCAGTCGTGTGTATTATCCCACCAAGTTTCAGTAATGCCAATAATGTCATAGTTGTATTTATTTATTAGCACTTCCAGTTCTTCCTGCTTATTACCCATACTTCTTGCATTTGTATAAAGGCATCTAAGATACTGGTTTGATCTCGCCTCCCAGCTTTGCTCTGACCCTCCTTCCTCTCTGCCATTATAGCCCGTGCTCCCTCCTGTTTCCAACCCATCTCCCAGGTCTTGTTCCCCACTTACCTGTGGGCTTTGCTCACCTGTCCCTGTCGAACCTAGTTTAAAGCCCTCCTTACTAGGTTAGCCAGTCTGTGTGCAAATTAGCCAGTCTGTGTGCAAATTTATCTTGATTTATCCAAGTGCAAAAAAGAGCAGACTATGGTCACTTGAGTGCAAAAGCCCAAGAATTAATGAATATCTGCGTTAGTGTACTTGGTTCCAAAACTGCACATTCAAAATGTTTTACCAGAACTTTGTGGGAAACATGCACAATAAGGTCTGTGCTTTATCTTTAAGGAACCAGTCTTGGTATGGTTTTATTCGAAGCAGATTATAGTATTACTATAAAGGCATGATTCAGCTAGAGCCAATTTCACTTGCTTACATTGTCTTGTCCCTGGTTGTCAGTGAAATAGTTTAATTATCTTCTTGTGCTTGGGAAACTTTTCTGAGAAACAGAAAATGATCAAGTATTGGTCCTAAAATTCATCCTTTATGTACATCTGAGTTTAGCAATTGTTGCCAGAAAAATAAATACCAATACATTAACTGCATACCCCTGAACAGCTAATTGACTTCCTCACTGCTTTTTCTGCAGGTTTAAAAAAAAGGCCTAGCATTCACTGGTATCAAAGCAACTGATTAAAAAAACATTTTCTATATTAAAGTTGACATTTAATTAGCTTAGCTCTGGTGAGCCTGCACTATCTGAAAGAGAAATTCCTCAAAAGACTGCATAAAGCATTTTAATTAATGATTTTCTACTATTCTCCAGCCATTCCATATTACTTGAGTAGCAATTATAGTATTCTAATGTGACTCTTATTGAGGGTAGCAGTAAAATTGTTATGTAAAAGAGCCAGTAGAACTGTTCAGATAAATCAAATAATATATTCAGTACTTAAAAATGTCCTGCTTTATTAAGATCCAGCACCAAGTGAGATGGCTACAATCTTACATGAATCTTTCACAGCAGATTGGCAAACAGCGATCCAGAATACACAGAAGCAAGAGCAGGCAGCTGGAACAAAGTTGCCTACAGTGCCAAGACTAAAGAAGATTTGCTGTCAGAATAGTTCAGAACATAAAAAGTCTTGACATTAAGGGTTCTCATTAAAATCAGGCTCAGTACAAATGGACTGGAGGGTAACAGCCATTGTACCTACAGTATCTTTGAAGAGGTGCTGGAAATTACAGACCAGGATGCCTACCTCCCTGCCCTATTAGAATTGTGAGCTTGTGAACAAAGAAGTGGATAAAGGGGAACAGGTTGATTGATAGTTTTCAAAATTCAATAACAATTTTGAAAATATTTTTATAAAGTTTTCAGTAAATATATATATATATATTGAAAAGATGTTTTTAAAAAACACTCAAATAATGGATCTGTTTCAAATGTTTCCAAATGAAAACAACTTTACCATTTTGTGATTTTTTTTGGTGAAAATAGTCTTCCATTTTTCACCAGCACGTGTCTCGCCCACTTGCCCCCCCACTCTTAATTGTAGTCAGCAGTAAATAGTATCAATTGAAAACATGATCATTTAAACCATATGCTCACTGTAACTTTCTTTATCATCACTGCTTTTCCTCTGCAGCCTGGGCGCTGTCACTTCCTAGGGATGGTCCCTTGATGTATCTCAGGCGAACACAGTTACGTACATTGTGCAGCACATACCACAGAATTGTAGGTCTCCTTTGCACATCAAATCTGGGACAGTAGGTAGCAGCAAAGCTAAAAATAAATTGCCTTTGAGCCCTGGGGCCAAATGAAGCCCTGATAACAGGGCACAATTCCTGTTCAGTACAATGGGCTGGTGGGATTCAGTTTGCCTGGATACAGTATGGATACTAGTAGAGCAAGGGACATTGTAAGGACCCACAACTTTTATATTAGAGGAACAATTGAAAGTATGGGGCTACTTCTAGTACCGGGAATGAGGGCTCATGTAGTGCAGTAGTAACAGTAGTCACAATGCAGATAATGCAATTCCTATGCTTGGGAGAAAGCAGGGGTCTCCATCAACAAGTACTAATCCAATCCATCAGCCCCTCTCCTCATTATCCTCTCTTGCTATTCTGCCATCTGCCCAGTGCCTAACCTGTTAATTCCCATCGTTACCGTGCAGTCCCTCAGTAATTTCCAGTCCCGCTAGTAACAAACCTGCTTAACATGCTGTTTAGCTTTACTTACCTCAGTAGTCCACAAACTGTGTTGCTTCCATTTTGGCACTTATAGGCCAAGCTGTTGCCATGACAATGGTGAATCATCTATCAGACTTCAAGCAGGGGTGCTTCCTTCTGATTGTAGCTCAGTCCAGAGGATTTATAAGGATTCCAGGGGTGTTTGTGAGCAGATAAAGAACAGTCTAACACCTCCTTGAGTCCTGCTGCCAAGCCAAGACCTTAAGAACGCAGACAGAAATGCTCTCTCCTCGAGAATAAATTGTTTGCATCAATGTAGGGCAAAACCAGATCTCACCTCCATGCCTCCTGGTCTGCGGCTCAAAGCCTGACCGTGTAAACCTAGGCCACTTTAACAGCACAGAGCTTCACGGGCGTGGTGATGAATAAATCTTGTCAATGTAAATTCAATTTTATATAGGTGTCATTAAAACGTGTTTAGTACAGAGAAGGGTCTATAAGCCTCCCCATCCTCTCCTCTCTTCAGTGATGAAGGGAGAGACCTATACTACACGGAGGAGATGCCTGGCCTGGCCTAGGGCTTGGATCTGGCATGTCAGTGTCACTGCTTGTTCACAGGACTCCCTAGTGACGTGCACTGAAGTGACCCTGCTGACTGCAGCCAGGCCTGAGCCCTTCATCGACCAGCTCTTGGCAGCCGCTGCTCACCAGTCCAGCCGCCTTGGCAATTACTGTGCCCTCCCTCCCTGCGCTGTGCGTTGGGGGGATCTGGCCTTTGCAGCTCCCTGCTGGGAGCCCCGCAGTCCTGCTGTGCCCCCCCCCCCCCAGGAACAGCACGCTGAGCAGCCAAGGTGGGTCCTCCAAGCTGGCCTAGAGAGGACTCTTTAGAATGGACACTTTGGAAACCACAGACGCCTGGTCCTCCAATGGCTAGAACAGCAAGCAACTGCCAATCAGGAGCTGCCGGGCACAAGAGCCCGCTGGGGCGGGCGGGGTGGCTTGAGGCAGGAAAGGGGGAGGGGGCAGGGAGGAGGGGTGGGAAGGGAGGGGCAGGGCAGGGAGGAGGGGTGGGAAGGGAGGGGCAGGGCAGGAAGGGGCAGGGAAGGAGGGGTGGGAAGGGAGGGGCAGGGCAGGGAAGAGGGGTGGGAAGGGAGGGGCAGGGCAGGGAAGAGGGGTAGGAAGGGAGGGGCAGGGCAGGAAGGGGCAGGGAAGGAGGGGTGGGAAGGGAGGGGCAGGGAAGAGGGGTAGGAAGGGAGGGGCAGGGCAGGAAGGGGCAGGGAAGGAGGGGTGGGAAGGGTGGGGCAGGGCAGGGAAGGAGGGGTGGGAAGGGAGGGGCAGGGCAGGAAGGGGCAGGGAAGGAGGGGTGGGAAGGGTGGGGCAGGGCAGGGAAGAGGGGTAGGAAGGGAGGGGCAGGGCAGGAAGGGGCAGGGAAGGAGGGGTGGGAAGGGAGGGGCAGGGCAGGGAGGAGGGGTAGGGCAGGAAGGGGCAGGGAAGGAGGGGTGGGAAGGGAGGGGCAGGGCAGGGAAGAGGGGTGGGAAGGGAGGGGCAGGGCAGGAAGGGGCAGGGAAGGAGGGGTGGGAAGGGAGGGGCAGGGCAGGGAAGAGGGGTAGGAAGGGAGGGGCAGGGCAGGGAAGAGGGGTAGGAAGGGAGGGGCAGGGCAGGAAGGGGCAGGGAAGGAGGGGTGGGAAGGGTGGGGCAGGGCAGGGAAGGAGGGGTGGGAAGGGAGGGGCAGGGAAGGAGGGGTGGGAAGGGAGGGACAGGGCAGGGAAGAGGGGTGGGAAGGGAGGGGTAGGGCAGGAACGGGCAGGGAAGGAGGGGTGGGAAGGGAGGGGCAGGGAAGAGGGGTAGGAAGGGAGGGGCAGGGCAGGAAGGGGCAGGGAAGGAGGGGTGGGAAGGGAGGGGCAGGGCAGGGAAGGAGGGGTGGGAAGGGAGGGACAGGGCAGGAAGGGGCAGCAGGGAGGGGCATGGAAGGAGGGCGAAGTGGGGCAGGGAAGAAGTGTGGGGCAGAGCAGGGAAGTGTGGGGCGGGGCAGGGAAGGGAGAGAGCGGGGTGGGGCATGACACGGCAGGACAGGAAGCTCCTCTCTGGCTAAAGGAACTTATGGGACAGCCCGAGTTTGTATTGGCTGCTTTTGTTTAGCTGGGTTTGCAGAGGTAAGAGGATCTAGGAACCTTCATCCTGTGGTGAGGGCAAAGGTAAACGGCCCAGGAGGAAAAGGCCCAGGGAAGAAACAATAGGAAATGTAATTGACCAGCTGGCGTGTACAGGGCCCCTGGGTTGGAACCCAGGGCAGTGAGTGGGCTGGTTTCCCCTCCTGGTCCCACATAAAGTGGCATAAACCCCAAGAAGGTGACAGGGCTGATTTGAGAGCATAAGCAAAGGGCTGAATTTAAAGGGCCAAGAGCTGAGGCAGAAGCCCAAAATGGGCAGTGTGTTTGTTGGACTTTCTAATACTCCAGAAGGGATTCGTTTGGACTTTGTGACTTGGTCAGAGGACCAAGCCACTGAAGACTTGCTAAGATTGGCCGGCAGCCTGTTGGGGGCCCCTGGTGCGAGGAAAGGAGTGTGGTACTGCATCCTGCCACTCGGAGGTGCTCAAGAAGGGAGTGTCCCTTAACACCCTGGTTATGAGCATCCGTTGCTCTGTAGTGGGGATAAGGAACTACAAGTGCCAGTATACACGGGTCTTTCTGTATTCATAGATTTAATATATTCATGGATTCCAAGGCCAGAAGGGACAATTGTCATCATCTGGTCTGACCTCCTGGATAACATAAGACAGAGAACTGCCCCAAAATAATTCCTAGAGCAGATCATTAAGAAAAACATCCAATCTTGACTTAGAAATTGTCAAGATGGAGAATCCATCATGACTATCCATAAATAGGTACAACGGTTAATTATTTTTACTGTTAAAAGTTATGCAATTCAGAAAATTAATTTCAGAAATAAATTACAACCACAACAGTCATACTCTTTATGCATTGCTTTACCTGGGTCTGCCCCATGTTTCTGCAACTGAGGCTGTTTTCATTTTAAAGAAATGCATTTGTATTTCACCCATACACCTCCTGTCTTTCATATTTGTTTTTGAATGCCAAGTTCTGTTTTACAATGCCAGTTCCACTGCACGCCACCCTCCCCTGGGAAATTCTGATTCCACGTAGCCAAGGACACAGACACAATGCAAAGAACTATGGAAGCTAAAATGTGAGGACATCCGTGAGTGACAGTGGCAGGGGAACAGAGACATGAAAATATCCAGAGTAAATTGAGGTTCTGCATGGTGTAACTAAGAGCAAAAACCATGCAGAATTGGGAACTCAGCTCTTCCTGAGGCATGTGCAGACTATGAGGGGTAGATAGCTATTTGTGGGGAACCATGGCATTCTTGCTATTCCTGTGGATATACGTAGCTGGATTATTTTGACCTTGGTAGGCCAAGAGGCTGGATTTGGGTTCAGTTGTTAGACACTGAATTTGGCAAATCTGAGCCCCAACATACATTTGTTCAATTGTTTGCACTCCAGGGGAACTTCGGATCTGTTAGAGATAAAGAGCCCTCACACCCCCTGCCTCCTCCTTCCACTAGCAGTGTCCGAAGGGTGGTGGAGGAGGGTTAGATGGCAGCACTGTGAGGCAGGGTCCAGAGGAGGGGGTAGAAGGAGACAGGGATGGCATGTGGCTCTGTGAGGCAGGGTCCGTGTTGGAGTGGGCATTGGAATGCAGCACT
Source organism: Gopherus evgoodei (assembly GCF_007399415.2). Lineage (NCBI taxonomy): Eukaryota > Metazoa > Chordata > Testudines > Testudinidae > Gopherus > Gopherus evgoodei. Next base: position 566,293 of record NC_044325.1, on the reverse strand, counting down.
GCAAAGCAGTGAGAAGAGGTAACTCTACATTTGTTGTATTGGACCTGGAGGAGCTGGAACATTTTTTATAGTGGGGGTGCTGAGAGCTGTTGAATCAAACTGTAAACTCTGTATATACTGTAAGGGAAACCAGTTCAAGCCAGCACTCCCAGCACCTCTAATTCCAGCATCTGTGATTGGAACTGAAGGTATTTGTGTTCTGTTCAGTTTCCTTAATTTGGATGAGCTAAAATTCTCTTCTGAATGCATTTCTTCTCTCAGCTGATTGCTAAAATAAATCTTAGTGCATTTAAGATAAAGAATATTTAATGACAGTATTAAGAATGCCTCTCGTGTTTAAGGTTAATTTGAGGAGAGTGATAATTTTATTTGCAGTGTGTGCAGAAGAGCAGATTTGACAACAAATATCACTCCCTTGAGGAGGCAGGGAAGTCACTACCCAAGCAATCTTAATAGCCTAACTTCCCAAAGGTTCTCGGCAGCTTAATACAGCAAGCTAGCAATTACTGCAAATCTTTGGTCAAATACCCAGACCTCATGGGCATTATTGTCAATAAAACAGACATTTCCACATTTAGCAATAAGTCCACTAATTTACTAGCTCAAGTTATTAAATCTGAGAGACTCGTTTTTCATATAGATGTTAAAAAGGGCTCTAGCATAGTTTAACCTCATCAACCTCATTTAACCTCAGTTATCAGTCTTCTGGAAAGTTCTTTGTGAAGTTATTTGATATCCCTGAACAAATCTCTGAGCCAAGGAAAGTCAAAGAGAGTCCTGCCCCACAGAAATTCACCAGCAATGTGGAGATGAAGTCAGGCTTGTGGTGGGGTTTTATGGATATGTTACAGCCCTAGGATTTGTGAGATAAGGGTTTGGGATCAACATTCCCACAGAAACCTCAACTCATTAATGTACTGTGTACTGGCACAGCTCACAGCTGTGGGTGAATGGCCCAAGCCGTACTGCCCATGGAGATTTGCAACCACCATGGCTCTATTGAATACAGAGGCGGACAAAGAGCTTATGTTGTCCTGTATCACTGCTGAATTCTAACAGCCAAATAAATGTCAGCCAAAGGCGAGTACCCAACCTTGGAGGAATTGTTCCGTCGACCAGGCCTGGAGATCAATCTGCTTTTCTGAAAAGACCATTCTGATTACTAGAGCTGGTTGAAAATGTTCTGACAGAACAACCTTCCCTCAGGAAATGCTGATTTAATGGAACAGAAATGTTCTGTGGGAACGTGTTGATTCCCTCACGGTTATCAATGGAACTAGGCAGCCAGCCAATCTGCGTAGTTTCCTGCCAGCCTTTCCACCACTCAGCCGTTGGGCTCCCAAGCTGATCGGCTTCCCAACAACCCACCTGATGGGCTGCTGGCTTCACAGGTCTCCCTGGCTAGCCAGCTCCCCAAGCTCTGCATACAGCTGGCCCCCAAACGGCCCAGCTTCCTAGATTCCTCTGCTGACCCACTCCCTGAGTCGCTGGCTCCCCAGGCTCCATGAAAAACCTGAATTCTGGGATTGTCCAGATTCCCAGGTGATTGGTTCCCTGTGTCAGTGATTGGAATGTGGGCTCTCCATGCGTAGTGGTTAGAACAGGAGTCATGCCTAGTGGTTAGAGCAGGATTCAGTAGCCAGGAATCAGAGCCCAGGGTCAGAATCAGAATTGGAGGCCAAAGCCAAGGGTCAGAGCCAGAGTCAAAGGTCCATAATTGGAGCTAAAGAATCAGATTCCTTCGCATGAGGAAAGGCTGGGAATGAGCAGGCACAGGAGCAAATGTTTTGGGCAAATGCTTTAAGCAGCTGCTAAACTGCTGTAGCTAGGCCAGTGAGTTGACCCGCTGACTCTTCCAACCAGTCAGATGGCAGAGCTGACAGGCGGCCTGCTACAAGCCAGCTGCACTTGTGAGGCTGCCCAGAGACTGGTTTGGCACCAGGCTCTGCTTCCTGATAGTACCCCTTCCTCCTCCCCCAACATGAAGGCACTTCCTAAAGGCCTCAGGGTCACTTCTAGTGGAACTCTCATAATAGCTCCGGGGCATGGGTGTTCTCAAGAGAAGTAGGTGTAGATAAAGGCACAATCTGTTTGTCAGAAAGATCCAGTGCTGGAATAGTTAGGAGGTGCCAAGAAATGTTTACAGCAATTGAAAAATTAATATTTGTATATAAAGATATTTATCATCATATTTCAATATATTTTACTGTGGAGTGCATACTTATGTAAGTAAATATCTTTCTTGCACTTCTACCTTTGCTATATAGTATATGCCACATTAGAACACCACTACTGAAAAAAAGTCATACATAGTGTCTACAAAACCCCCCAAAAAGGGAAGATGTGAAAAGAAAGTGCAGTCCAGCACTTTATCCGAGTAGGAAATTTCATCTTTATAAAAAAGACTTCTGTGGCCATGAAGAGTTGAAATATGAGGAGCATAAACCGAGCAGAGAATGGGTGAGGCAGGATCTAGGGATGTTGTTTTACAATAATATCTCAATTTTCTTTCACAAACATATCACGTGTAAGAAGTGTGTTTACTGACAGAATGTGTAAAATATCCCTGAGAGAGCACAACAAATGTTAGGAACAGGAAAAAGCCGTCCAGTCAAACCTGCAGCTACACTTTTATCACATTTCACATGCATTTCACCTACTGTATATTTCATATTAATTGCAACATGGAATACCTAATTTTGACCCATGCTTATATTTGATCATTGTCAGGCATGCATAATAGTTGCTGAAATGTTTTATAGATCACTTACAGGTATGTATATGCTAAAGGGCTACATAGCCCTGTGATATTTTTTCATGTTATTTAAAAAGCCAATAACATTCACATCAGAAACTGTGCCCATCTTCTGATCCACTCACCCAAATCCCACACCATGAGCACTCTCACTTTTCTCCCTATTAGCTCATTCTCTGTTTACACACAGCTCATTTGGCAAAGGTCCCATCAAGGTCAAGTCCAGTACTAGTGTAGTGGCTGGTGGATTGTGCCCAGAGAAGGAAGTTTTTGAAGCATGGTCTACTTGTGCCTTCTCTTTGCCATGGTACATTTAGTCACACACACAGAATGTCTCCCTTTGGGAAGGGAGCCTACAATGTGAGTGGGTCAAGGTGAGAAGGGAAGTAATGAAATCTTCTTACAGCATTTCCCCCATATCTTCCACCCCAGGAGAAGCTGCCAAGCACCTGTAGGACAGCTGCAGATCTTGGGAATTCTATGGAGGTGCAGGGCCAAGAGTGCAGAGAGCAAGTTTCTCCATGCTTTGTCCAGGACGCTATGCAACTGAGGGTATGGCTACACTTACAGTTTTGCAGTGCTGGTAGTTACAGCTGTGTTCGTACAGCTGTGTAGTGCCGGCGCTGCAGTGTGGCCACACTGACAGCTACCAGCACTGCAGTGTGGCCACATTTGCAGCAGTTGCAGCGCTGTTGGGAGTGGTGCATTGTGGGCAGCTATCCCAGCATTCAAGTGGCTGCAACGTGCTTTTCAAAAGAGGGGGGTGGGGTGGAATGTGACAGGGAGCGTGGAGGAGACAGACAGAATGGATTTTTGGAGTTGACACTGTTCTCAGCTCCCTGCCTTGCAAGTTCTAAGGACTGTGCCTACCTTCAATCATTTTAAAAGTTCTAACTCCCTTCCCCCACTCCTCTGTCATTCACTAAATGCAAATTATGTACTGCTAAATACCCGTCAGACCCGATCAGCAACTGCTGAACACGGACTTCCCCCTCCCCCTCTGCCGTGTGAGCGTGCTGTTTCTCTCTTCAAGCAAACAGCTGTGAACATTCCAAAGTAATTCCCCTGCCTGCCTCCGCTCGCTCAGCAAACAGGAGCTGTGTTTGTTTTTTAAATAAGCAGTTTGGCTGAACTCCGAGCTCTCCCTTTCTTCCGGTTTGTTGTGGACAGGAATTCTGGGATACCTCCTTACACCCCGGAGGTCAATTAAAGTGCTGGTGGGCGTCCACACTTGCTGACCAGCGCTGGATCACCAGCGCTGGAATCCCTACACCCGAGGCTCGACCGGGTGTACAGCCAGCGCTGCAACCAGGGAGTTGCAGCTTTGGCCGTGCTTTGCAAGTGTGGCCACATCCTAAGTTGCAGCGCTGTAACCCCCTCACCATCGCTGCAACTCTCTAGTGTAGCCAAGCCCTGAGTTACCTTCATTGTAGGATCCTGACAGGTTGGCAGAGGGAAATGGTTTGTACTCCTGCCATGCTCCACTCGACTCCTGGCTTCTTCCTTCTACCCCTGTCCCTGCACCTGTCTAGAGCCACTCCAGAGAAGAACAAGCTGCCCTGGGAGCTCTAGAAAGATGACCTGGACAGTGTGAGAGTTTTCTGCATAGGGGATGATGGAAAAGCAATAGCCTTTGCCTGCCTCAGAAACTACCCGCCAGCTGGGATTGGGATCCAGAGCAGGCTTCCTGCATCGCCATCAAGAGTGTCAACTGTGCAGTGAGCAAGAGAACAGAGCAATAGGGAATGGCCATGTTTCATTGTCTGGCAAGGGCGAACCAAACCTGCCTGGCCTGGCCTTGCTGAGAGTGATAGTGGGGTTGGTGGGGTGCGAGATTGTCATGTTTGAACTTAGAATGGACACATCTCAGTCACTCGCCAGTGAATGTTGCTGTCGGTAACATAACAGCTGGCAAGCGGAACCTTTCTAGGACTAGAGACAGTTCCCAAAGGGTTTTCAGCCCATTTAGAAAGAGCCACATCCCACCTGCAGGTCTGACAGCTAATGACTCTAGGCACAGCCTAGAGACCCCTTGTGCTGTCAGTCAGAGGGAGCATGGGCCAGCTTCAGTAATACAGAAAAGAGGGGAATGTTATGGGACAAAATCATTAAAAGCCTAAAAATGTCATTGCTGTAGAACAAAGAGGATGGACATCATTTCGCCAGTGGCATGTGCACCCATATTACCAGGTGTGATATTTTGGAGCCCTTCTGGTGTTTGTCCAGGTATCCTTATGGGCTTGTCTGTGGCTGACAATACCTAAAAGCCTCACTCTACTGCCTTTGCTCACCAGAAGTAGGACTTACCCAGAGACTTACTCTTCTTAAGTAAATACTACAGATTGCTTTGAGCCAAAGAATGCCGTGGAATGTAATGGGCGGTTGTGCTGAGAAGAGGGTGTCTCAGGCCTAACAAGGGATATGATATTCCCCGAACTTGGGATTTACCATTATTTGATTAGCCTTTTTTTGTATGTTATAAAACAATGATGGTAATCCAGTATTGATTCATGTACCCAGTTCTACCTCGGACATCGAGCTTTGAATCAGCCCGTGCTCGAGGTGAGAGTCCGAGTTGTTGTGTATAGTGAGCACAGCAAAGTAGATGGGAATAGCTATGCTAGGGCCAGTCTTGGAGCAGAGAAATCAACAAGCATCATGCCATTCTCACACCCACACTGCAATAAACACACTGATTAGCCTTAGACAAAATTGGCCAGTTTTTAAGGGCCAGCCATGTACCCAAAACAAAGATCAGTTTTCTTGTGAAATCTGACATTTCTACACACTCCTGCTTCTGTAGAGAAATAGCTGCAGTCCTTTTGACATGCATTGCCATCTTCCATATAAAAAATCAGTGAACCCTCCCTTGGAACAGAATACAACTACACTTCCTGCATAGATTGTAAGGCTCCTTCTGCAGGGCAGGTGACCTCTCAGTTGAACAGGGCCATGGGGCCAAGATTCATTGCCTTCTGCTGCTGAATAAAGCTCCTATGTGATCGCAGGGTTAACAGGTGCAAGTTGAACAGGATCAGCTGCTATTAAGCAGTTCAAAAAGAAGGCTTAGAGAAAAGCTGTCTGAATACAGACTTGCCCACCAACCAGAGAAAGAGGAAACAGTTCTGTGGTTTGGGAAGTATTTCATTCAGATTAGAACAAACCTTTAAGAAACAGATACAGATGAGGAAGGCAGTTTGGAGAAACACATATCCAGCCAAAAGGGAGCTCTGGGGGAATAAGAACTAACCTCCAACCTTTCAAATAACGTGTTTCTTTGATTAACCCCCTCCTGTCCTGTCCCCTCGACCTGTTGGCAGGGTGAGCTGTATTTCACTCTAACGCAATGTCTACACTAGCAAGCTTACAGCAGCACAGTTGTACTGATGCAGCCACACCGCTGTCAGATAGTGCACGTAACTGCTCGACGCCAGCAGGAGAGCTCTCTTATGGACCTAATAAAGCCACCTCAGTGAGCAGCAGTAGCTATGTCAGCAGGAGAAGCTTTCCAGCCAATGGAGGGCTGTGCACATGAGTGCTTATGCCTGGGAAACTTATGTCACTTGCGGGGAAGGGTTTCCACACTCCTGAATGACATACGTTTTGATGACATAAGTTGCAATGTACATAAGAGTGGCCATACTGGTTCAGACCAAAAGTCCATCTAGCCCAGTGCCCTGTCTTCTGACAGTGGCCTATGTGAGGTGCACCAGAAGGAAGGAGCAGAACAGGGAATCATCAAGTGATCCATCCTGTCACCCATTCCCAGCTTCTGGCAAACAGAGGCTAGGGACACCATCCCTGCCCATCCTGGCTAATAGCCATTGATGGACCTATCCTCCTGTTCTGTTTTGAATCCTGTTATAGTCTTGGAGGGGGTGTATTTTGGTGGTATATTAAATGATCCATACATGCAATACATATAGCTTGTTATTCTGAACATAAGAACATAGACATGACCTAAGTAAATGCAGCCCATAATCTGTAGAGCAACACTCCTCCCCACTCAAAGACTGGTCTTTGCAATAAAGAAACAATTAATGACAATGCCAAACAAATCTTCCAAAGCAGCAATTTGCCCCTGTTCTTTGAAAGCACAGGTATCATACTTTTTCAACCAGAGAAACCAGAATGTCTCCTCTTATGTCAGGCATGTTAAAGAACGCAGAGATTTTTCTAATGTAAGTTTGTCTTTAATCATTCATATCAACTCCCTTTTCTCCTTTGTATTACTGCTAGTCCAGTTGAGTGATTATACACAGGAAAGCCCTGTAGTGTAGAATGCTGTATTGTATGACATTCCTTGCCTACACATCTAGCCCATTGCACTATTCAGTGTAGGAAATTATACTAAACCTTTAGAATTTCCATCACAAAATCTACCAAATCAACACAAGAAGTAATGGTTATAATGTTTTGTACTAAATATTTCACTAATCCATTGGAATATTTGGAATCTTTAAAGACGTTGGCCATATTCACTGGAGTAATTTTTTTAATGTTAAATTTAACAGTCATCTGAGCAATTTCTGTAAATTAACATTGTCACATTTGTGGGATAGATGATGTCAAGGAACTAATGGGATATGAAAGTGTGTCACTTGTGATGCTACAAACATTAAGTGCTGCCTCTGAAATTATGTTTTAAGCAGTTTGAGACTAATGCAGTTTGTCATAAATGTCCTGTCTTATAATGTTAAGTAAAACATGTGTTTTCTAGGCATGACCAAAAGAAGTCTGGGGATGCTCAAAGGTTATTTTTAATAGGCTATTACTAAGGAGGTATTGCAGAGGACCTGTCTTTGTTATCTTTGGTTTGCAATTAAAATAGTGGTGATTGTATGAGACATATCTAAAGACTGGTTAATCCCTATATCTATATATATTGCTTCCTGATTTTTTTTAACAGTTCCTATTAGGAAAGAAATACATTGCAGATTATATGGAAAGCAATGCCAAATACTGAACCATATGATGTGTGAAAGAATACAACTTTTCATGTATAATTACAGTATTCAGAGATTTGAAGGCCAGCAGGGACCTTTGTGATCATCTTGTCTGACTTCCTGTATAACACAAGCCATAGAACTTCCCTAAAATATCACAAAGGGTTAATGACAAATATAGAAATAAGACCCTGCTTACTGGAGCAGAGTAATAGTGTGGTCGCAGCATAATTCATAGCTCTAATCATTTAAAAATAGAATATGTACAAATGTTGTCCCAGGCATTTCTATAGTTTTACTATTTGTGTTGAAGCTTTGCCAAGAGACAGATCTCAAGCTTTGACTCAGTAATTGTTACAAGAATTTTGTGGCTTCCTATTTGAAGTACTAGAAACTAAACAAACTGGGACATGCACTTTGGTGAGATAAGCATGTTATTAATGTACCTGATAGAAAGACTTGAGTACACAGGTTGAGTGAAACACCAGCCAGATCAGTTGTAGTCTGACCCCAGAATAACTTCCAGAAGCCAGCTTTGTTATAACATGTCATGAGACACATGTTAACACTGATGGTTTCAGTTTCTTGACAGGGAGTGTAGTTTGATCCAGATGGAAGAATAATTCCCTGCTGTAGAGTATTGCCCATTGGAGAGTGTATTGTTGGCATGTGTTTTAATGGGACATTGTTGCCAGGTCCTGGCAAATTGTTCATCATGTGGTTTCTGTTTTTTAGGGGCACACAGTGCAAATAAATTCTGAAAGGAACTGACATTGCCAGTTGTCAAGGTACAATTCCCCACTCTGAACCTTAGCGTCCACAAGATGGGGTACCAGCATGAATTCCTCTAAGCTTAATTACCAGCTTAGAACCTGTAGCGCTGCCACCAACCAGGAATTCCAGTGCCTGGTACACTCTGGTCCCCCCAAAACCTTGCCCGGGGAACCCCAAGACCCAAACCCTCTGGATCTTAACACAAGGAAAGCAAACCCTTTCCCCCACCGTTACCTCTCCCAGACTTCCCCTCCCTGGATTACCCTGGAAGATCACTGTGATTCAAACTCCTTGAATCTTAAACAGAGAGGAAAATCCACCTTCCCCCCCTCTTCTCTCTCCCCCTCCCAGACTCTCCCTGAGAGGGATAGTAATCCTAACACAGAGAGAAATTATCCTCTCTCTCCCCCTTCCCTCCTTTGTCCCCACCAATTCCCTGGTGAATCCAGACCCCGTCCCCTGGGGTCTCACACCAGAATAAAAAAACAATCAGGTTCTTAAACAAGAAACTTTTAATTAAAGAGAGAAAAACAGTAAAAATTATCTTTGTAAATTTAAAATGGAATATGTTACAGGGTCTTTCAGCTATAGACACTGGGAATACCCTCCCAGCCTAAGTATACAAGTACAAATTAAAATCCTTCCAGCCAAATACACATTTGAACTCCTTCCAGCCAAATACACATTTGCAAATAAAGAAAACAACCATTAGCCTAACTCACCTTATTACCTAGTACTCACTATTCTGAACTGATAAGAGCCTGTATCGGAGAGATTGGAGAGAAACCTGGTTGCACATCTGGTCCCTCTGAGCCCCCAGAATGAACAACAACCAAACACTAACAGCACACACACAAACTTCCCTCCCTCAAGATTTGAAAGTATCCTGTCCCCTGATTGGTCCTCTGGTCAGGTGACAGCCAGGCTCACTGAACTTAACCCTTTACCAGCAAAAGAGTTATGAAGTACTTCTGTTCCATTAACTCTTAACTATCCGCTTATGACACCAGTGTAGCCAGAAGACACATACTTCACTCTGGGGGTTTACACAGGGTTTTCTATTTTGATGTTAGAAGAATAGGCCAGATCATAGAATAGCAGGTTTGGAAGGGACCTCAGATCAAAGCAGGACCAGTCCCCAGCTAAATCCTCCCATTAATGAAAGCGCCAGATAAGAGCTCAGAGATTAGGGAGACAATGCAGTTCCATTGAATGGGAGGCAGTTTACCTGTACAAGAGGACTCAATTCTCTCCATTCACAGCAAGCACTGACCTATAGCATCTCCGGTTTTCTTGAGAGCTGGGCTGGGCAAGGGGCAGGATAATGACTGAATGCCCCAATAGAAAATGAGTATGTTCCAAGAGTTTGAGTAGGATTATATGGTGCACAGGCCTTGTACATGCCCTCTACACAAATAATAACCTATGGAATAAAATTCCACGAATGTCATTCTGTGTATCACTACAAAGCCTAACATCTCAGAGCCACTGGTAAGTGATGGGAACAGTTACAAGCATGGCTGAGAGCTCTTTTAGTTCAGAGTATCACCAAGTTGAATCATTCATGGCATTTGTGATAGGTTACTTTCCAATTTCCAGTTCTCAGCCATTTTAGCAGTAGGAATTCACTGCCCGGGTTTTACAGCTATAATTAAGCATGTATCGGTTCCATGTCAAGAGCCCTAGATCCTTGTGACATCAGAGGTGACTAAACGAATCACTGCGCTTACTCTCCAGCTAATTTACATGAAATAATTCCATAGGCTGTATGAGAGAGACTGCACAGATGGTAGATTACTTGGACAACTGCCACCCCTATACACCCAACTGCCACCCACACAAATCAACACACATCTCCTGGCACACCACAACCTCCACACAGATAAACACAGCCATCCACACTACAATACAACCAGCACACACATGACCCTTGATATTGCTTTGAAGTCTGGACTGTGAAGCAATGGAGATAGCCACATGCATGGTTTGGGAGCTCGTTTTGTTTAGAATATCAGATCCAGTCATCCCTCAGATTCATGGACGGTGACCTTCCAATGTTTGAGTTCTCAGTCATTTTCGGCTTGTTTACCCACATGATTTTACTAATGAGACCCATGGAACAGCCTGGGCTTCCAGTGACGGATAATAATAACAGAGCACACTGCCATGGATGTGTGCGCACAGCTCTCACTGACGGCAATGGAGCTGTGGACAGGAATCTGACAGCAGAATTTGGCCCCAGCTAATTTTGTTTTCTGTGTTTTAATTAACTGCATAAATGTTCTCCACCTTTTCAGCCAATCATTCCACGGAGTCTCCATGGTGGGTGCCCATTCCTGCACTCTTCCTGTTACGTCACATCGCTATTTACTCAAGGATACTAAAGCCAAGGGTCTGATTACTGAGTTCTGCAGGCTCCATTCGGTGTTCCCTTTGGCTGGAAGAATGATGGTGAGCTCTTGCCCTTACTGAAGAACAACTCAAGCCTGCTTTGGAGGTGCTCACAAAATAGAGGGGGGAGTGTGCTTTTGGAGGACAGTGACTTTTTTGTTGATAAATATTTTTCACAAAAAATGTTTCTCAAAGGTTTTCAGTTTGGGGATGTTTTTTTATTTCTTATTATTTTGTTGTATTAGTTTTCCATTTGTTCTCTTTAATATTTTCTCCCCCCCACACCTTTTCCTTCCCAACCATTTATTTCCCTATTTTCCCTTTGCCACTGAAAAGTGTGGCAGAGGGAAAGGGGGTAAAAGCTGAAAAGAGGGGAAGGCAAATGTCAAAATTTCTCATTTTCTAGTGTCATCTAAAATTTGGTAATTTGGGGAAAAAAAAGGTTTGGGCAGAGACCTCCTGGGGTCTGCAACTAGACTCTTCCTCCTGAAATTTCCCACTGTTGCTATCACCGGTGCAGTTGCACAGCCAAAATCTGCAAATCACCATCTTCAACTCCTTCAAATCCTTCAAAGAGCCGCCAGGCTGCAGGCCCTGAAGGGAAGGGCCTAGTGGGTGCAAGGGGCCTTAGGGGAAGCGGCCCAGGGGAACAGACAGAGGAGGGGAAAGAAAGAGGACAGCGAGGCTGATGCCAGAAGGTCCCTGGGCCAAGACCCAGAGTAGAGGGCGGGCCTGGGTCCCCCCCTTCCTCCTTGCAGTAATCCAGCCATTGGCTATAGGGAGCGGCCATTATAGACTACACCCGATCCCTGACAAGAGGGATTAGACTTTGGGGTGTGTGGTTGCACATGGTGGCTGGAGTGGAGGACTGCTGATCACTGATCCCCAGAAGGGGGTCCAGATGGACTAAGGGGCACTGCCAGAGCAGGGAGCAATGCGGGTCCAGCAACAGCAGCAGAGAGCAGAGGGCAGAACAATGGACGGGACACCACCAGGAGGGGGTGCTCCACTGGAATCGAGCTAATTCCTGAAATCACTAGTAGGAGGCGCCGCGGGTGGTGAATCCCAACCCGTTTACACACCCCCTTGTCTGTGGTAGCGCAAGGCCCTGCAGTTTGCATGTGCAGCATCACCCAACCCTCACATCCAAAAGTCATGAGTGTGTCACACCCTCAAAATTATGAGATTTAAAAACTCCAATGTTTTGTCTTTGCATTCTGGTTTCTGGTACATGCAGATCCTGTCTCCAAGCTGCCAAATGAGGGTGGAGAAGGGTGGGGAGCAGGTGACTCTGAACTGGCCCCATGCACTGGGCAGCACAGACTGCTCCATCCAACATGTGGTGGTTGTGGGTTCTGTGCAAAGATGGTAGGAAGGTCAGAGACTATAGTTTATTATAGGCTCAGCAACTCAAAATACGGTGTTGCTGCTTAGATGGTGGTATCAGCTCTGCTAGCAGCTCCCCCAGTGTAGCTACTCAGGCAAACTGGATCTAGGCCTTAGCTGAACACATCCTCCCATCTTCCCTCTTCCAGTTAAAGAGCTTATTCAATATTCATCCAAACTATCTCTATACGCATCTCTTGTTAGAAGTGTAACCGTTCTCACGGAGTCTCTGAGGTTTCCTGTGCACTCTGGCTGATCTGCATGACACAGTGCTGTCTCTGCAGCAGTGGGCTCTGGTGCCTGCTGCACTTCCCGTCCTGCATCAGTAAGTGAAGTTTCCTCCTTATCCTGCCTTTTTTCAGGAGTCTATTGGAGACATCTCCTGTTCCTTCGGAAGGACAGCCTTACTGGAGCCACTGCTTGAGTTATTGCTTCCTTTAGTTCCCAAAAACTGCCACCATGTACACAAACAGCATCCCCCGGCTGCTGGGGCCCTAGGTCTCAGGACCCGCGGCTGAAGGACACTTTTTGTTTTTCTTCAACCTGTTCACACCATGTTCATTCTTAGCATGGTTCTCAGCTAAATGAGGCGGCCGAGTTTTTAGTTAAACAGAATCTGCAGGAGAGAGTCCATAGCTAAGCAATGCCAACTGAGGGTCTAAATTAGATTCCTTTACTTTTTAGAGTATCTTTATTATTTTTACCCATTCTCTACTAGACCATTTGACTGGGGGTAGCTAAGACTTGCTGTAACATGCCTCTACCCAGGGTTTCTCTCAAATTTTCCAACATACTCTGTAATCTGGGGTAATGTTCTTCTGTTGATCTAACTCATATTAGAATGTCACCAATGTATACCTTAGCACCTCTCATACCTTCAAATATTTGTTGCACTGTTCTATAAAATACCAGCAGTATCTCCCATATAGTGTATGAGAAGTACTTAAATGAGTGCTACTCTGATCTAAGGGGATTTGTCAAAACCCGCGTGATGTATCCAAAGTGGAAAAATATTTAGCAGCAGCCATTTCTCCAAAAAAATTCTTCCCTAGTGAGCATGGGAAAATGTGTTCTTTTGACATCTTTAAGTTCTTTAAGGTCTAAGCATAACCTAAGGCTTCCATTTTTCTTTTCACAGTTACTAAGGAATGAACCCGTTCTGCAGGCTCTTCTACTTTCTCGATTCTCTCTAGTGCCACTAAACTGTCTAGTTCCTCTTTGAGGTGTTTTTTTTCTCACGGCTAGAGGAACATTCCTAGGGGAATGTATAATAGCAAATCGGATTCTGTCAATTCAATTTGATATTCTGTTGGCAGCTTTCCTATGACCTTAGATGACATGAAACTGCTCACTGCCCGAGTCCTCTTGCCCTTCTGAGCATGGTCTCTGTATTAACCCTAGAGCTTGACATGTTTTCAGGAGCAGTAGAGGCATGTATTTTCCTGGCACAATTACAAACTTTTATTATTTCAATCTTATTTTTTAACTTGATCCTAGTGTGCATGCAGGAATGAACTCTCCACTGTAAGCCCTTAACTTGTCAATGTACCCAGTCTTTTTCTTTATAACCCCAATAGGATTTCTCGTTTGCAAATGTTAATGTGATATTTTCCCCTAATCCCTTATTCTCCCTGCTTTAAAAGCTGCCAGAGGGAGTCCCTGGAGATTCAGCTTCCCAATGATGATAAGGTCCAGCTAGGATAGCAGCAGGACTTCATATTAGCAAAAAAAATGTAGTTTTTGAAGGGCCCAGTTCTGCCACCCATGTTCATGGAAAGCTTTTTGCCAAAGCTACCATTAGCCGTCTAATATGTGTGTACATGAGTTGACTTGCATGAGCAGCTGTCCCAATGGAACTATGAATGGAGAAAGGGGCAACTTCCTGTCAATAAGGGGGGGCAGCATCAGATCCTCAGCAAGATTTATTTTTCTCTGCTTATTCTAAAGGCCCAACTTTGACCCCATTGAAACTAATTGTAGGTTTGTCTTCAAAGGGAGCAGAGCTGTGGTCTAAGAGCAAAAATGTTCAAAAGCAGTTTATGATTTTGGGGTCCCAGTTTTCAGTGCCCAACCTGCGACACTTTGGGCTTGACTCTTTTTTTCAGATGTGCTGAGCACCCACTCTTTCAGCTGAAGCAAGGGCTGCTGTGGGTGCTCAGAACTCCTGGAAATAAGGGTCTCTTATCTCATGGCATCCCAGTTCTTGGAAGTTCAGGAAATGCTGACCAAGATCTCTCCTATAGCAGAAGAGTTGTGCTGCTGTTGTTCCTAGCACCTCTCGGCCCCAGGACTGTGCAGAGGTAGCCTCTTCTCCAGGGCTCTACTACAAGCCACGCAGGTGCCCCCCACCCTCCAGCTATGTCATCTTGGGGAAAGTTGCAGGGAGAAGCCGGAGAAGAGACTGAGCTGAAGGAGCAGTTGCAGAAGCCCCTTACACAGGAACCAATGGAGACTGGTAATGTTTACTACCGTTTTCTTTGACTGGACTTCCTCTTCCTAGTGCTGATTGGCTGTTTGCTCCAACCACTCATTCCCTTCAGATTCACTCCACACCTGCCTCTCTTACCCTCTGCTTGTCTCCTCCCACTCAATCTCCCTCTCCCTTCACTTTTCTGTCCATTTAGTTTCCCAGCTAACTACTGCCTCCAAATCATGTAACTAGCACACTTTGTCACCATCACCAGGTTCCCTCTGCTTGTGTACCATGACCCTGGCCTCATCCTGTCTGTCTCTCTTCTATTTAGATTACAAACTCTCCAGGACAGGCATGGTCAGCAACTCAATTTGCATAAGGCCAAGTTCAACGGCGATATAGACTTGGTTGGAGACTATAGTAATGAATGGCTAATTATAATCAAACAAGAGCTAGTAATTGTGATACATGCAGCTACATTCCTGGAATATATTTGTCTTTCTAAATGACTGATTGGGGTACCCCATTAAGCATAAATCTTCTTGTCTTCATCAGAGGATTCAGATTCTATTAACTGATTATTCATGCTAGATGCTGGTGAGAAAAGCTGTTAATAGTCAGTTATTTTTATTACTATTTGCATATTCATTATGCACAGTCAAATACATGTTTCTGCATTTTCCATACTGAGGCTTGTGTTCCCACATGCTGTTCTGACATGTACTTTGTCGCATCACTTCTGCGTCCTCATGTCTGTGGCACTTTCATTAGCAAAACGTATACAAAGTATTTTGATTAAAACATCATGTAAACTTTAGTGTCCAATATATCTTTGTTCAATATGCTAGGGGAGAGAGTCCCTTTCTCTGAACAACAAGAAACATGAACTGTTGAGTTTAAACAATTATATGAAAAAGCATAAATATGTAGTTCCATTCAGGGATGATTCCAATAAACGTGTCACTGTGGAGCTGAGTAGGTCGCATATTGCTGGTTGTTTTCGTAAGCGAACAGTCCCCCAACTTGGCAGTAATTAATCTTACATCAAATCTGTTGGTTATTCTGTTGGGAGTTAGTGCCAGGTTTGTGGATGTGGGCGTGGGCCTAGGTGTTGTTTTATTCCAAACAATGGATCAAACTCTACAACAAAAATTTTCTTTAAATACTTTTGTGTGTGTTTTGAAAATTCCTTATGAATTAGTAAGAGGTGGTTTGTTTGTTTTTCAAAATTAAAGACTTTGGCAGTCATTCTACAGTGAAGTTATCTAGGCATCTTTTTAATTCTCTGCTCAACCTGGGATTTATCTACAAGATTTTGCATGTATTATATGCTAAAAATAAAGCACTCTCTAGCCAACTGCACTTATTTAACGCAGATCTGTGAAATCTGTCAAGGCATGGGCTATATTTCACTACAGTAGTTTTATATATTGTAGTGCTGAAGATTCAACCAAGAATGGGACCTGATTGTGCTAGACGTTGTATAAATATTGATTAATGTCCAAGTCCCAAAGTGTTTTATAATCTGTGTTGACAAGGCACTCAGAGTGGGAAATAGCGTGGCCAACTGTCCCGATTTTTATAGGGACAGTCCCAATGTTTGTCTTATATAGGTGCCTATTCCCCACCAGCACCCTGATTTTTTGACAGTCTATCTGGTCACCCTAACAGGAGAAGAGAGACAACATACGAACAGAGTATCTGCATTGTCTCATGAACTGGCACTCCAGCCATTGATGCTTCTACTGGCTCCCTGTCCAAATGTTCACAATCACATAATGTCCCTGTGGTAGCTGCAGCAATTGTTCACAGGGGAAAGCAGTAATAAGGTGTGATGGGGTGTACCTCAGGAGGTGGTGGAATCTCTATCCTTAGAGGTTTTTAAGGCCTGGCTAGACAAAGCCTTGGCTGGGATGATTTAGGTGGGGATTGGTCCTGCTTTGAGCAGGGGGTTGGACTAGATACCTCCCGAGGTCTCTTCCAAACCTAAACTTCTTCTTCGAGTGATTGCTCACATCCATTCCAGGTAGGTGTGCGCGCCGCGCGTGCACGTTCGTCGGAAACTTTTTTACCCTAGCAACTCCAGTGGGCCGGCAGGTCGCCCCCTAGAGTGGCGCCGCCATGGTGCTCTATATATACCCCTGCTGGCCCGCCCACTCCTCAGTTCCTTCTTACCGCCGTGTCGGTCGTTGGAACTGTGGAGCGCGGCTTAGCTGTCCTCCACGTCCCTAGCTCTCCTAGTTCTCTATCGTTTATCTATCGTTCATCTCTAGTTCCATTATAGTTGTTAATTAGTTTGTTAAGTAGATAGTTTAGTTAAATAGTTGTTAAGTAGTTCTTCGCCGGGGGCTTAGCCCTTCCCGGCACCCGGCGCCAGGCTCATGCCTGTTTCGCCGGGCTTCAAGCAGTGTGCGGCCTGCAAGAAGCCCATGCCTACCAGCGATCCCCACGAAGCGTGCCTGAAGTGCCTCGGGGAATCGCACAGATCCGACAAGTGCCGCATCTGTAAGGCTTTTAAGCCGAGGACAAAGAAGGAGAGGGATCAGAGGCTCCGAACTCTCCTAATGGAGGCGGCACTTGACCCGTCGGCTTCGCAGGCCGTGGTATCGGCACCGGCACCGGATCGCTCCGGCACCGAGAAGACTCCTCGGCACCGACCCTCTCCGGCACTGGAATCAGAGCCAAGGCCGTCGAAGTCTGATACTCCGGCCAGGCAGACCCGGCTTGAGCGCCCGGCCTCGACATCGGCCGCGGCGCCGCCGGCACCGTCAGCACCGTTGACTCCGGGCCCGGCGGGTCCGTTGAGTCCGGTGCCGCCGAGCTCCCCCATGAGATCTGGGGTTGAGGTAGTGGTCCCATCCACACCGGAGACCTTCGCCTCGGCTCGGGACCTTATTGCCCTGACTGAGCCCACTCGGCTGCCACCCCCGGTACCTCCGGTGCGGGTTGTGTCCAGAGGCAAGCCCATGATGTCGGCGCCGCCCAGAGACAGTCGTTCGCCATCCAGGTCCCGACGTCTTGGGCGCTCCAGATCCCGACGCCGCTCGCAGTCCCGGCACCGCTCCCCTCAGCGGTACCGGTCGCACTCGCGGCAACGATCGGCATCGAGGCGGTCGCGGTCAGGCTCCAGTCGGCGACACCGGCACCGCGACTCCAGGAGCAGGTCCCGACGCTACTCGCCGCACCGGTCGACCTCCCGGCACCGAGCTGGTGGCAGGTCCAGGTCTCGGTCGACCTCCCGGCGCCGAGCTGGTGGTAGGTCCCGGTCGACCTCCCGGCACCGAGCTGGTGGCAGGTCCCGGTACCGAAGCGGCACCCGGTACCGATCAGGATCCCGGCACCGTGACAGATCCCGGTCCCGATCCCGGTCCCGGCACCGATATGACTCCCGGCACCGGTCCCCGGCACCGAGACGATCCTCCGTGCCGGCCCGCGCAGACCCTTACCATCCGGGGTCGGCCCCACCGTGGCCCTCGAGACAGCCGTCCGTATCCTCCCAGACGGACAGCGGGTATGCGCTGGGCACCGACCGGCAGGCGGCGCTGTTCGGTGATCCGCCGCTGCAAGACCAAGGCCCACAACAGTGGGGATTCTGGACACCCTGGGCGTACCATCAGGCTCAGGGCCCCCAGCAGCTCCCTGCTAGGCCGGCGACTGCGGAGCGTAGGGCCCCTGAAGCCTCCTTGTCTCGCCCCCCTCCCTCCCCGGAAGGGGAGGAAGGGTCCAAACAGCAGGACTCCGCTGTGGCTCCGGAGGCAGAGGCAAGGGCTGAGGAAGACCCTCAGTTAGACACTCTCGTGCCTGGGGTCTCATCATCCTCCTCCCCGGATGAGGCGGTGGCGGGTACCTCCTCCAACAGTCCCCCCCCCGCTGGATCTCAGGGCGCACCAGGACCTCCTCAGGCGATTGGCTCAAAATCTGAGTCTGCAGGCAGAGGAGGTCTCGGAGATAGAGGATCCAATTGTCACCATCCTCTCTTCTGATGCTCCCACCAGGGTCGCCCTGCCTTTCATACGGACCATCCAGGCCAACGCCAATACTATCTGGCAGTCCCCGGCCTCCATCCCTCCGACAGCGAAAGGAGTCGAGAGAAAGTACATGGCCCCTTCTAGGGGATACGAATATCTACATGTTCACCCGACTCCCGGTTCACTGGTGGTGCAATCGGTGAACGATAGGGAGCGTCACGGCCCGGAGGCTCCGGCCCCCAAATCCAGAGAGGCCAGGCGGATGGACCTCCTTGGCCGTAAGGTGTATTCGGCTGGGGCGCTGCAGCTCAGGGTCTCTAACCAGCAGGCCCTGCTGAGCAGATACGCCTTTAACTCCTGGGTGGCAGTGGACAAATTTAAGGAGCTGCTGCCACAGGATGCTCGCCAAGAGTTTACGGCCATCTTGGACGAAGGCAAGAAGGTCGCACGCACAGCCTTACAAGCCTCCTTGGACGCTGCGGACTCGGCTGCCCGTACCCTCGCGTCAGGAGTTACGATGCGTCGCATCTCCTGGCTGCAGGTTTCCGGCCTTCCGCCGGAGCTCCAGCACACTATACAGGACCTTCCTTTCGAAGGCCAGGGCCTGTTTTCCGATAAGACAGACCCCAGACTCAAGAGTCTAAAAGACAACCGGGTCATCATGCGGTCCCTCGGGATGCACACCCCCGTGATGCAGCGTAGACCCTTTAGGTCGCAACAACAGCAACAACGTAGGCCGTTTTCCCAGTTCCGCCAGCGGCAGGACCTTTACAGGCGCCGCGGCAGGAACGGCAGGCGCAGGCAGTCTGGGAACCAAGGGGGGCAGAACCAAGGCTCCTCAAAACCCCCGCCTGGTCCTAAGCCTTCATTTTGAAGGTGCGCCCGAGGGCGCGGTAACAGTTTCCCCTATGGATCCTTCCCCCCCATTTTCCAACCGCCTTTCGTTTTTCCTCCCGGCGTGGTCCCAAATAACATCGGACCGCTGGGTCTTAAGCATGGTGCAGACGGGATACCGCCTGCAGTTTGTTTCATTTCCTCCTTCCCGCCCTCCTTCCTCGTCCCTCTTCAGGGACCCCTCTCACGAGCAATTCCTTCGGCAGGAGGTGCAGACGCTCCTCAGCAAAGGAGCTATAGAGGCGGTTCCGGAAAACGAGAAAGGCAAGGGGTTTTATTCCCGCTACTTTCTGATCCCCAAGGCCAAGGGGGGCCTCAGGCCTATCCTCGACCTGCGAGAACTCAACAAATACCTCGTGAAGTTGAAGTTCCGCATGGTATCCCTGGGGACCATTATTCCATCCCTGGATCCGGGAGACTGGTACGCCGCCCTCGACATGCAGGACGCGTATTTCCACATTGCCATTTGGCCGCGCCACAGACGCTTTCTCCGCTTCGTTGTGGGGGCTCTTCATTATCAATTTGCAGTCCTCCCATTCGGCCTGTCCACGACCCCGAGGGTGTTTACAAAATGCATGGCAGTTGTCGTGGCGCATCTTCGGCGCAACCGTGTCCACGTGTTCCCTTATCTGGACGACTGGTTGATTCGGGGCACGTCGGAACAGCAGGTCAACAGCCATGTCCGCATGATCACCGCCATATTTGCAAGTCTGGGCCTCTTGATAAACACAGACAAGTCCACTCTGAGGCCCACGCAGAAGGTGGAATTTATCGGGGCCGTCCTGGATGCCACTGTGGGCAGGGCCTCGCTGCCTCTGCAACGGTTCCAGACCATGGCGGCGATCGTTCAACGTTTGCGGTCAGCCCCATTGACGTCAGTGAGGACATGTCTAACCCTGTTAGGCCACATGGCGGCGTGCACTTTTGTGACCGACTACGCTCGGCTCCACATGAGGCCTCTCCAGCTGTGGCTTATCAGTCATTACAGGCCGGCAAGGCAACCTTTAGACATGTTAGTCACAATCCCCCAGAAGGTCTTAGATTCTCTCGGCTGGTGGTTAGACCAGTCCGTATTATGTGCGGGTCTTCCCTTTCACCCCTCTCAGCCCTCGGTATCCCTGACAACGGATGCCTCAGATCTAGGCTGGGGGGCCCACCTAGGGACCCTGCGGACACAGGGCCTGTGGTCCCAGGAGGAGGTGGGGCTCCACATCAACATGCGGGATTTGAGAGCGGTCCGCCTTGCTTGTCAAGCGTTTTGTCATCAGCTTCAGGGTCGTTGTGTCGCCGTGTTCACGGACAACACGACGACCATGTACTATATCAACAAGCAGGGAGGCACCAGGTCCTCCTCCCTGTGCCACGAGGCGATACGACTCTGGGACTTTTGCGTAGCCCACTCCATTCACCTCAGGGCTTCCTTCCTCCCTGGAGTACGGAACACTCTGGCAGATCGATTGAGCAGATCCTTCCTGTCACACGAGTGGTCCCTTCGCCCGGACGTCGCTCTCTCCATTTTCCGGAGGTGGGGTTATCCCCGGGTGGACCTCTTCGCGTCCAAAGGGAACAGGAAGTGCCAAGCGTTCTGCTCCTTTCAGGGCAGGGAGCCGGGGTCGATAGCGGATGCCTTCCTCATCCAGTGGTCGACCCACCTGTACTATGCGTTTCCCCCGTTCCCTCTGGTCCACAAGGTCCTCCTGAAGGTGCGCAGGGACAGGGCTCTCGTGATCATGGTGGCCCCGGCATGGCCCAGGCAGCACTGGTACACCATGCTGCTGGACTTGGCCATAGCCGACCCAGTTTCCCTGCCCCTTCATCCGGACCTGATTACCCAGGACCACGGGACCCTCTGTCACCCAGACCTGCAGTCGCTGCACCTAGCGGCGTGGCTCCTGCGTGGCTGACTCGTTCCGAGCTGCGCTGCTCCACGCCTGTGAGAGAGGTGCTCTTGAGCAGCAGGAAACCGTCCACAAGAGCCACATATTCGGCGAAATGGAAGCGCTTCTCCTGTTGGTGCGTAGAGAGAAATCTCCGCCCTATGGAAGTTTCGGTAACCGAAATCTTAGACTACGTTTGGTCCCTCAAAGGGCAAGGTCTGGCCTTATCGTCGTTGCGAGTCCACCTAGCAGCTATCTCCACCTTTCACCCGGGTGCGGACGGTCGCTCCGTTTTTTCTCACCCGACGGTGTCGAGATTCCTTAAAGGGCTGGAACGTTTATTCCCTAACGTCCGTCCCCCTGCTCCAACCTGGGATCTTAACCTGGTGTTGTCCCGGCTCATGGGGCCCCCCTTTGAGCCGTTAGCTACTTGCTCCCTGCTCTACCTCTCTTGGAAAACTGCCTTTCTAGTGGCTTCACCTCAGCTAGACGGGTGTCGGAGCTCCGAGCTCTTGTGGTAGACCCCCCATATACGGTCTTCCACAAGGACAAGGTGCAGCTGAGACCACACCCTGCTTTTCTGCCCAAGGTGGTCTCAGCCTTCCACGTCAACCAAGAGATTTTCCTTCCGGTTTTTTTCCCAAAACCTCACTCCTCAGGCAGGGAGCAGCAGCTCCACTCGCTGGATGTCCGTAGGGCTCTCGCGTTCTACATAGAGAGGACTAAGCCCTTCCGAAAATCCCCCCAGCTTTTCGTGGCGGTAGCAGATCGTATGAAAGGGCTTCCTATCTCCTCCCAGAGGGTATCCTCTTGGGTTACGTCCTGTATCAGGACCTGTTATGACTTGGCCCATGTCCCTACGGGCCGTGTGACTGCGCATTCCACCAGGGCGCAGGCGTCGTCGCTAGCTTTCCTCGCCCGTGTGCCCATCCAGGAAATCTGTCGGGCAGCGACCTGGTCATCGGTCCACACCTTTGCTTCCCACTACGCCCTGGTCCAGCAGTCGAGGGAGGATGCGGCCTTCGGAACTGCAGTGCTCCGTGCCGCGACTTCTCACTCCGACCCCACCGCCTAGGTATGGCTTGGGAGTCACCTACCTGGAATGGATGTGAGCAATCACTCGAAGAAGAAAAGACGGTTACTCACCTTTGTAACTGTTGTTCTTCGAGATGTGTTGCTCACATCCATTCCACACCCGCCCTCCTTCTCCACTGTCGGAGTAGCCGGCAAGAAGGAACTGAGGAGCGGGCGGGCCGGCAGGGGTATATATAGAGCGCCATGGCGGCGCCACTCTAGGGGGCGACCTGCCGGCCCACTGGAGTTGCTAGGGTAAAAAAGTTTCCGACGAACGTGCACGCGCGGCGCGCACACCTACCTGGAATGGATGTGAGCAACACATCTCGAAGAACAACAGTTACAAAGGTGAGTAACCGTCTTTTCTATGATTCTATGAACCCCACCCTGGGTCAACAGGGTTAATGAGAGCCTGCAGGCTCAATCAGCCTGACCCTGGTGCCCCTGTGGTAGTTGTCAAGCCTGGAGGGAGAGGTTAGAAGGACTGAACCTGGATTTGTTCTGACCTGGTGGCTGGCTATGGATAGGGCTGGCCTGGCCCAGCTGTCTGTGCTTAGTGAGGGAATTGTCTGGTTGGGGGCTGCTGGCTGGGTGAGTTTTGGGGGCCAGGCTAGACAGAGAGTGAGGGAAGAGACAACAAATGGAACTGAAACCAGGCTTGTCAGTAAGGGCCAGGAAAGCTTTGAGGCGACTGCACGCAAACAAGAAACCGCTAAAGAATAGATACTAGAAGAAGGCCCAGCAAATAGGAGGGGAAATTACATCATGGTAAAATCCCTTGGTAAGGACACAAAGATAGGAGATACCCCTGGAGGACTAGAGTGTTGGTATAAAAAACAGTGAAGGAGATGTAGTAAGATTTAAGGAACTACCTGGTGAAGACTTGTTAGTGGAATGTTAAAAACGAAGAACACGTAGGGAAACTCTCCTAAGACAAGTATCAGAGGGGTAGCCGTGTTAGTCTGGATCTGTAAAAGCAGCAAAGAATCTTGTGGCACCTTATAGACTAACAGACGTTTGCATCTGAAGAAGTGGGTATTCACCCACGAAAGCTTATGCTCCTAAACGTCTGTTAGTCTATAAGGTGCCACAGGATTCTTTGCTGCTTTCCCCTAAGACAATGGCACTAGAGAAAATGAAAATAAACTGTCAGCTAGCCAGATTCTTCAGAGGAACCAGAGGGGAAGTATATGGTGTGCTAAATGAAATGCCAGAAGAGGAAATAAAGCAAGGATTAGATGATGATAAGGTAAGAACTGTTAAGAGGCTGTTTACAAAAGAGGAGGTGGTAGCAAGCCCTTGACAGCTGTGCTGGACATATTTCAGGGAAGGATGCTTCCAGGTAGAGTAACTTTGTGGTATCAGATATTCTGAGCTAAGCTCTATATTTCTCCTCCTTTGGCACCTGTAGCATCTCACAGATTTGGTTACACAGCAAGTAATTGCAATGGAAAAATACAGTGCAGTAAGTATAGAAGTGAACATTGATTGAAAGGAAAGGACAGGACAAAAATGTTGCAACAGTGGAGGAAAACACGGCTCAACAGATGGAGGACGTACTGGAGGAAAGCGAGCTAGAGAAATAATAAAAAATTGCTGATATCTCATGTGCTGAAGCTTCTAGGAAAGATCTAGAAGGAAAGAAAATCTGATACGGGGAAAGAGAATAGCCAGCAACAAATGAATGGGAATGAAGTACGGAGTGACCTTGGGATAAAAGGAGATAACAACATACTACTTAGTGAAACAGATTTGTTGTGTTTATGATTGAAGTTCTAAGCTGTGTCTCAAACAGGAAAGAAAATGAGAATTATCATTAAAGCTGCTGAAAAGGGCCTATAGGCTAGCAAAAAAAGTGAAGGAAATATTGAAAGTTAAAAAAATGGCAGTGGTTATTTTCAGTTGGAATGCACATAGCACATGGGCAGGAATTAAAGAGAAATATTCTTGATATGAAAAAAGCCAGATAAAATATATATACAGGAGACTTGGAGAACAGAAAAACTAGACTATAAAATCCTGGGGTATGGTGTATAGTGACCTGAGAGAGAAATAGGAAAGGGTGGGGTGTCTGCCAGTTCAGGAGAACCTAAACTACCTTGAAGTAAAGGTTAAAAAGCTAAATGTTGAGTGAAATGATATCTGGCAACCAAAACAAAGCAATTCTAAGACTTTTATAATGTTTGTAACCCAGGCAGGAAACTGGAGGCTATGGACCTGAAAGAATTAATTGCAGATGTCACATGCCACTTTATTACCTGTGGTGATCTGAACAGTCACAAGAGATTGTGGGAAAGCAAGAAAAATGACACGAATGGAAAATGTTTAGAGCAATTCTTTTGAAGAGAATAACTGAGTAATGTTAAATGTCCGATTAACCCCAGGCTCTGTACAGTGAGTTGAAGCTTCTTATGCCTAGATCTGGGAATTGCTTAATAATAAGAGACGTATCTATCTCCTGGAACTGGAAGGGACCTTGAAAGGTCATTGAGTTCAGCTTCCTGCCTTTGCTAGTAAGACCAAGTACTGATTTTTGCCCCAGATCCCTAAGTGGCCCCCTCAAGGACTGAATTCACAACCCTGGGTTTAACAGGCCCATGCTCAAACCACTGAGCTATCCCTCCCCACTTCTAGTACCAGCACAAGTATATGCAGCTGGGCAATTTACAGAAAGGAGGGTCTCACACTGCCTGGAGCCATTCACGGCCATGAATGCCGCCCCCAGGGCTTTCTGTCAAAGGCAGGGCAGACATCCCAGACTTGTGATATGTTCTCTTGTTGGTGAAATCCAATTACAGTGATCCAAGATTTCACATTAACAGTCTTACCATGGAGTTAGACAGTGCGAGAGGGCACTTGCCACCCAGGCAAGCAGGACTTAGTGAACATTGATCACTAACACCAAAAATCACAAAATATTCAGGTAGCTCCCAGTCCCAAGAGACAAGTCACTTACCCCAGATCAATTTGTACCTGAAGTCTCATGCCAAAGAAATGAAAATATCTTCTCTGGCTCTAAATCTGCTAAATCTTGAAGGTGAGGTCTCACAAACACCTTTTTTAAATAAACCCAAAGTATTCAAATGAGAGTGTTCCTCTGGAAATTCTCCAAAGTTTTCACTTTTTTTTTTAATTTAAAATTCAATCATAATTGAGATGACAACACTGCTGGATGCCATGGAATGTGCAATTATCTACCAGGCCCAGAGACAGGGAGGGAATGTCATTCGGGTACCCAGGGTTTGCTATTTTGGATGAGTTTGGCATCCAGTAGGGGCTAGTATCTGAACATACAAGACGAATCTGAGAAATGTGATGATAATATGTGCAGCCAATTGTGCAATGCTGTGCATGGGCATAATGGATAGAATATCTTTCATCACTCGTGTGGGCTCAGCTTATACCCTGAACCATGCAATACGATTATCCCTATGATGGCGTGTGTATCTGTAACCACTGTTGTTCACTGAGTTATCTGTCTCCTTGTTTGATCCAGCTTCTGTGTCAGGCCCCCATTCAGCGAGGCATTTGAGGAGGTGCTGAGTTTCAGAAGTACTGCTGGAGTCAGTGGGACTCCTCGATCTTCAGAGGAAGTGTACGTATTGGTCCTTTGCTGAACTGAGGCTTTCATGACCACATTGTTATGGTTTTTACATAATGCTTAAAGAACAAAATTAGTGGGATTTAAAAAAACAGAACAAAACCGTGCAGCGGCATTGACCACAGGGGTTGGGGATTCGATAGGCTGGACACACACTCTGAGAAGCAGCATTTCCTTGTACTTCTTTTTTTTTCATTTTCCCTTCATTTCATTGAATGGTGAATTGGTTTTTCTGTAATGAGGCAGCATAAAAACTGGTCAGTTTCCCCTTGTGAAGTTGGCACTAACTCGTCTTTTTGCAGGCTAAATGATCTTTCAGGTAGTGTTTGCAGTCCTGTCCCTTGAGGCATCTCTTGTGCCCTTCTCTGAACATTTCCAGCTCCAGTGGCTTCATTTGAAGGGATATAGGAGGTTCTCCAAACACAATGATCCAATGGATAATACATGACAGTCGCACGTATCATGACTTCCACGTGTCCTCTATTTTAACCTTTATTAATGGAACCAAGCACCCTTGTTGCTTTTTAAATTATTGCTATATTTTAGATACACCCTCATGGAGCTACCCAAAATAATTCCTACACCTCACTCTTTAGAAGCTTCTGCCAAATCAGTAGATATCAATGTATATGAAAAGGTAAAGGCAGAGTGGCCTGTACTTATATTGAATGTGAGGATACAGGGAATAATGATGTTGGCAGTTCTATCTGCTCCTGAAAAAGGGGAGAGAAGAAAAAATTCAGGTCAAGTCATTTTTATAACCCTGTAAATCAGGCAGATACCCCAGTGATGGGTGTACTGTCTGCCTGGGTAGACAGAGACGTACATCCAAGGTGGATTCTATTTGCTACCACACTGCCCAATCCCCCAATGCATTTCAGTCCACCTGCAGGTCCTTATCTCCATCTGCGTGTTTGGATGGTGTGAAACTTTTTTCCTTCTACACTTGCTTGACTAAATGCAGTTTGTTTGGCTTGCCACATATTTCCTCTCTGTTTGATCCAAAAGCTCTGAAAAGTATTTCTCCCCAGCTACCATTAAAGATAATTGCCCATCTGTAGACTTCACCAAAGACTTCAAAAATACTCCAATCTAAGAGTGCTAATGCATATGAAACAGGCAGGAGTATATTTGTAATCAAACTCTGATATGGTCTGATTACTAGCTTCACATCAAAACCCTATAAACTTTAACAAATAAATAAAATTCTAAAGATTTTAAAATTTCCCCTGGAACAGTCTAATTTCCATTGAACCGCAGGGCAGAAACCTCGGTCCTGTCTTCGCATGCAGTGGGCTGGTCCTTTGATACTCTGCGCACAAGGCACCTGTGGACTATGCTGGAGATCCTGCAACACCTTCATTAGACTGTAAATGTACAAGGGACTTTTGTGATCATCTAGTCTGATGTCCAGCGTAGCAAGGCCCCAGAACTTCCCCAGAATAATTCCTGTTTGAACTAGAGCAGATCTTTTAGAAAATCATCCCAGCTTTGAAAGGCCTTCACCTATCAAATTTCCTGCACCTCTGCTGCTTCTGCCATTCCTTCCCCCAGTGATGTACCCTCTGCCCCAGAGAAGAGAGGTCTTTGCTGCATTCACCCTTACCCCTCAACCTCCAAGTCATGTGCCACCCCCTGTCCAGAGGAGAGGGACTACTGCTGCATCCTAGAGTAAGGGGCAGTGGAGCTCCTGGCCCCTGACTTGGTCTGTCAGTGCTTCTTTGCTCCCAGAAGGCAGGGAAGGGAGAAGCTAAGGAAGGGGGTGAAGGGAAGGAGGAGCATGGCAATGCTGTTAATAATGGCTGGTTTTAATGAGGTTTAGCTGTCATTAATAATTGGCAGATTCTCATTCCTTTAATGGGATTTGAAACTGATGGGCCACTGAGTTTTCAGCTAAGTGAGCACACCAGGGAGTTCGCTAAAAGAGCCCTCCCCTTTGTGAGCCCTGCCCCTGCAAGCCTAATAAAGAAGGCGCTACAATACGCAGCATGGTATTGCAGGGCACTCGCTTTGGAGGAAGCTCCTCAAATCCTGGCCGTTTGTCCCACAGGGGCTTGGCTCACACCCTGTCTTGGCAGGTTTGAAGGTGGAGAGGTGTCTATATGCCAAGTGCGGGATCAGGGCCTTACACTGTAAACTGTTCAGGGTAAACACTGATCATCATGACTTTGGAGTGGACAGTGTCTGCAGAACCAATGCGCTATATCTATTCTAGGTGATGGTTCAACAGGCTGTGACCCAGTGCCTAGCTTTGCATAACTTTAAATGTGCTGCAAGGGTGGATAGAATCCGTAGAAGTTTTGGTGTTGACATCACTGGGAGCGTGATTGGCTCTCTCAAGATCTGTTTGAATCCAGTCCAACCAGTTTCTTACTAAGAGCAGAACCACACACAGTACTTTCTAAAGTTCTGCATCATTACTTCAAACTTCTGTTCTGTTCTTTGTAGCTAATCTTTGGGAATTTATAGGGTCAGTGAGCAGCAAAAAGTGGTGTGTGTGGAGTTTTTTTTTTTAAGGAAGAAGCAAATGTTTTGTATGCAATGAGCAGAACAAGTTGCCATGTCTTTGCTCCCCTTCAGTGCTAGGGATGAAATCCTGTCTGTATTGAAATCAGCTGGGTTTTTGCCAGCCACGTCAATGGGGCCAGTGTTTCACCCTAGATATCCCCAAAGAGTCTCATGGAATTTCTCTGTGGTTGTCAAAGAATGGCAGGCTGAAAGGACTGCTCAAAGGGAACAATGCTTCCTTCCTAAATTTTAATTCTGATGCATATTTAAATCCTGGCAATTTAGTATGAAAAATCAAAGCAATCTTAAAGTGTTTTAAATAACCTCACTAGATTCTACATTTATCTCCTCATCTTTTCATCTCAGCTACATTTCCATTTCAAATACTTTTTATTTTGGATGATTTTTAATCAATTTTATGTTTATATTTTGATAACAAAATTAGTATTTGGATGAGTGACTAGGATGTTTAAGATCATTGCAATGCATACACCACCATGATTGCTGTGACAAAATCTATCCCATGTGTGCGGCCTGCAGAGGAGATAGTTCCCTGTTGAAATATCCCTTTCTTCCCACCTCCTCCCAGTAATTATAAGGTGAGAGGAATTAACCACTGGAACAATTCCACCAAGGCTGTGGTGGATTCTCTGTCACTGACAATTCTTCAGTCAGGAGTGGGTGATTTTCTAAGAGATTTGCTCTAGGGATTATTTTGGAGCAGATCTGTGCCCTGTGCTATGCAGGAGATCAGACTAGCTGATCAGAATGGTCCCTGCTGGCCTTGGACTCTCTGAATCTCGACATGGTCTCTCCTCTCTTGCTCTCTTTCACACTCAACTTTTCTCTCTCTCTTCTACTTCCACTCTTGCCTGCTGTCTAGATGAAGATACCTCTGGGGGCTCTTATGCAGCCCCTTTCTGGGGCAGATGAGGGGAGTTTCTTGCTTCGCCTGTCTCAAGCCATGCTTCACAGTGCTGCCCAGGGAGCTCACACCGTGTGGGGCTCTGTAAAAGTGGTGTGCATGTTACCTGCAACATCTGGCCTGACACCTGCCTCTCTCCACAGAACCACACCAGGTCCCCCACTACCATGGCCTCTGCACAGCGGCAAAGGGGGGGAGGAAGATCTGTAGTGTCATACGTGACTGGTGCAAATCTTTTCCGTTGCATGGAGGCAACCAGATTATTAGTGCTTTTATGGTACAATACACTGCTCTCCGCCAAGTCTCCTTGCTGAATCTTGGGCCCAGAGTGTGAGTTCTTCAGGGAAGGAACGCTTTGATAAGGGTTTATACAATGCCCAGCACAAGGGGGCCTTGACTGGGGCCAATGGACACTATCATAATTCACATAACGATAACAATTTGTGAGAAGTTTGTAACAAGGCCCCTCAGCAGCCAGTGCTGGGGACAGCACAAGGGGCTGGGGAGAATCACAGCGACAGACTGTCATGAAATAGCCCTGAGAAAGGTGTGGGCTGGGAGCGCACTCTATGGTTCCCTGTGAATTGGCTATGCTTGTCCAGCCTTGCCATATGTCCCAGGACCTGCAGACATGCAATGGATAGCGATTACTGTGTCTGAGCCTTGCCCCAGGACAGCCAGGCTGACTAAGTGAAGGGTGGCTAAAAAGAGGAAAGAGAAGACAATGCCCTAATTAGGATACAGAACTGCTTTGTTTTTACCCCGTCTGCAGTTATGCCTCCTGCTGGGGTTGCTGCTGGTCAGGCCCAGGGCTGCTTAGGAACAGCTGAGTTCTGGGCTAAGGCTCTGAGTGGAGAGGCAAGAGTTAATGGGGCAGAGCCAGCAGCAGCTGGAGCCCACTGGCCCACTGGCCTCTATTTAAACCATTCTGGCCTCTATTTAAACACAGGAGGGGAGGCAGAGGAAGTTAAGGACTAGCTACTGGGGCTGCTTGGGAGCCAGCCAGGGGAAAGCAGGGTGCTTGTAGCAGGATCCTTTGACACAGCGGTTAATGTGTGTTTGAGCCCCAGGGGTGGTGATTTGGGGAGGAGGGAGGAGGGGGGTGTTTGCTTTGATGCTGAGGCCATAGGACTGGATTCAGGGAAAGCCTTGGGGAGAACTCTGGAGTTAGCTGTTTTTCAGAGTGTTCCTGGGTTCTCTTTCGTGGATGGGCCTCTTAGCTGCAATTTTATTTAGACTTTCTAGCTTGGGTCTATGGATTTACTAGTTACTGACTCTCTTATGCAGTGTTAGTAACATGGAAGACCTCCATCTTCCACACTGATTTCCTTGTAAGATGATACTCTGTCTCCTGCTGACATCAATCCTTGCATTCCTCCATATTCCCGTGCAGTTTAATTTTTCCTGTGTCCAGACCTAGTAACTTGAAAAGTTAGGAGCCAGGAGTCAGAAGTTAGCAGACTCTGCCAGACCTGAGGTCCAGCCTGTCGTGGAATCAGTCTGGAACTGGCCAAAACCAAATGGTTCGGGGGAAGGTGTAAGTTTTGTTGTTTTTTGTTGAAGAATTGTGAGTACCCAGAAGTCACCTACTACAAGACAGGCCCAACAAAGAAAGTAACAGAACATCCCTAGCCATCACTTTCAGTCCCTGACTACACCTCTCCAGCTCAACGTCAAGGATCTACAACCTGTCCTGTCACTCTGACAGATCTTGGGAGACAGGCCAGTCCTTGCTTACAGACAGCCCCCCAACCTAAGTAAATACTCACCAGCAACCACACAACAAAAACACTAACCCAGGAACCTACCCTTGCAACAAAGCCCATTGTCAACTCTGTCCACATATCTATTCAAGGGACACCATCATAGGAATTAATCACATCAACCACACCATCCAGGGCTCATTCACCTGCACATCTAACAATGTGATATGTGCCAGCAATGCCCCTCTGCCATGTACATTGGCCAAACCAGACAGTCTCTATGCAAAAGAATAAATGGACACAAATTATAACATTAAAAAACCAGCTGGAGAACACTTCAACCTCCCTGAACACTCAATTACAGACCTAAAAGTGGCAATTCTTCAACAAAAAACTTCAAAAACAGACTCCAATGAGAAACTGCTGAACTGGAATTAATTTGCAAACTGGACACCATTAAATTAGGCTTGAATAAAGACTAGGAGTGGATGAGTCATTACCCAAACTAAAAGCTATTTCCCCCTGCTAATTTTTCCCCTACTGTTACTCGCACCTTCTTATCAACTGTTGGAAATGGGCCATCCTGATTATCACTACAAAAGTTTTTTTTTCTCCTGCTGATAATAGCCCACCTTAATTGATTAGTCCCATTAGAGTTGGTATGACAATCCCTATTTTCTCCTTGTTCTCTGTGTGTGTGTATGTATCTTCCTACTGTATTTTCCACTGTGTGCATCTGATGAAGTGGATTTTAGCCCACGGTAGCTTAAGCCCAAATAAATGTGTTAGTCTCTAAGGTGCCATAAGTACTCCTCACTCTTTTTGGTGATACAGACTAACATGGCTACCACTCTGATTTCTGAAAGGGGTGCAGTACTCTGGAAAGTTTGAGTCATTGCCTTATAGTGCACGTGTTAGTCATGATGTCTCTGGAGGCTCTTCATATCCAGTCCTGTTTAGCTTCCGTGCCTGTTCAGTTCATAGCTCTCTGCTGGACTTCCACTAAGGGTGTACCTCAGTACTCTGGTGCATAGCCACCTGCCCACTAGAAACTGCACAGAGCCCACAAATTGTTTCAGGAGTAATCTTTTGCATGACACACTTCTGCTTCAGTGGTCTCCCTACGGAGTGTGTGAGTGAAAATTCTGCTTTTTTCAGTTATTTCTCGGAGGATCTCCCGATTCTGGCATACCACGGCTAAAGTATTGCACTGTAAATCAGTCTATAGCCTTTTGTCAACTTTCTGTGGCACTGCAGGACTACAGACTATGCCGAGAATGAAAACCAAGCGTGCTTTAACTAATCCTAGTGAGAATGGGGAGGAACATAGATTAACTCCTTCAAGATAGCAAAACCTTAACCGCCCACTCTGGATACCAGTGATTTTGAGGGAAATATGAGTAATATCTCTTCCATAGTCATTAACATTAGTTATTAATCGTCTACCATGTCATACAAAAAGGAATGTACCAAATGTCCTACAAAATAATGTTTATGTCAGATGTGTAGTGAATAAAAATTCAGTATTTGAAGTATGGGAACATTGCTATGAGGCATACGCTTCCTGGCTCACAGTCAATACGTGATTAGAATAAACTCAGTTCATTGAATGGTTTACCAGTTCCATGAACTTCAGTCCCAGTTAGTCAAAGCCTTATTGCCGAGCCTGAATGGAGGCACCTCTCCTTCCCCCACTCCATGGGTAAGGTAGTGAGAAGGCTGGCTGAGTATCTGCAGGATAAACAGGACCAGAACCACGGATCCGAATCTCCTGCACTGTGCCTCACTGCCTTTCAAATGAAATGGACCAGATAATGTGCTTGATGAACCCGTGATACATGGGGATATTTCTCTCTCTCTCTCTCGACCATGTAAATCCCTCTGTGGGCTGAATTTGCTACTGCCTTTAGCTCAAATGTAGAGGCTCCCACTCTTAGCTCTAGAGCTGCGTGGTTCAGTACTCAGCCCAGAAAGGGCACTGTTCTGACACTTGGCTATGCTGTGTCTAACCACTAGGCCACACTCTGCTCTCAGAGTTAGGAATGCAGGTAACCCAACACCCTAATAGTTAACAGAGAGGTGTCTCTCTTTATGGTCTGCTATTGACAGATGATCCTGATTGCACATGTCTTTCTCCCCACCCCCAAGTTACTCCTGGAGCTGAAGTAGGTGGCCTGGGATATCGAAGCGCTGGGCTCAAACCCAGAGACCGACCCTTGCTGAGGGGTACGGTTGTGCGCGACCTTGGATAAGTGTTGACGTGTTGTATGTTGTATTCAGAAGTGAATCTGGATGTTGTGTTTGTATTAGTTGTATTTTGGCTAAGGGGGACTCGTCCTAAGAGCAGGGGGTGGCAGACTGTTGCGCCTTCGAGACCTAGTCCGTGTGTGGAGAGGGGCAGTTCCTGGCTTCCTATGTACCAGGCAGCTACTTTGATCAGAGGTGCAGATTTTCACCAAAATCAGTATCCAGGCATAACCCGTACTGTGTAACGCCAGCGCTCAGGGAGGTGGACCCGGGAGGTGTTTCTAATCAGAGATTTCCGAGCCTTTGGCCTGTTGGTCAGCACTGTGAATCTAGCACCATACAAGAGGATTAAACCTTGTTCCCATCTGCAAGATGCCCGGTAGCCCCAGCATCAGCCAGGTTTGGTGGGTCTCACTTCCAGCTCACCACTTGTGCCAACTGGCTGCACAGCAGAGAGGCCAGTGGAGACTGAAGTCCCCTTCTCACAGAT
This sequence comes from Gopherus evgoodei, assembly GCF_007399415.2. Classification (NCBI taxonomy): domain Eukaryota; kingdom Metazoa; phylum Chordata; order Testudines; family Testudinidae; genus Gopherus; species Gopherus evgoodei. The sequence continues at coordinate 532,341 of NC_044325.1, read as the reverse complement.
CAGGGCAGTGTGTATGGGGAACCCTGCCCTGCCCCTGCCATCTAGATAAAGGGCGTTAGTCACCTGGCTGCGCAGGCACTAACAGGACAAGTGGGTTATGGTGATATGCAAGAGAGCTGTCAGGCTGCGATGCAGTTCATCAGGTAACTGGCATGAAAGTCACAAGGAGCTGTGAATAAAATCAATTGTCATGATTTAAAATCCTGCTGCTGCTTGGTATTAATCCACTTTGTAAAGCCAGCTGCTAAGCGTGTGTAATTCTATAACCGGCACCTGGGCGCGAGCACAACCTTTTCTGCGTTGCACGTCTTAGCTTATCTTACTGCTAGCAGTAAAAGTATCAACATTGCACGTTGTGGCAGCAGCGACCACACTTGCTGAGTAGAGGAGACGCTCTAGGATTTCCCTCCTCGTGGTGGGAGGGAGTTGCTGCAGCAAAGGTTAAGCTTTGTCCTGTTCTCTCTCTCTGATATTACCTGCCTGTGCAGTATTCTCATTACACAGTCAGCTACTGCCAGTTTTACCCCACTGCAAACCAGATTAGAACTGACCTTGGGAAGGCAGTTCAAACTCAGCCCAGCGTCTCTGCTGGCTGTGTCGGAACCGGGGTAGGGCTCCTGGAATGGGGAATTAGTATTAGATGTTGACTTGTTTCCTCTCTCTGCTTTGCTGATAGCACGCTCCCCAAATGCAGTCTCTGATAAACCCTCACTGGCGTGAAGCAGTGTGCTGGACTCTGTGCTGCTGACCCTGGGAGTCGGGGCTCTGTAAGAGCAGCGCAGAACGCTGATGGAATATCATGAGGTTGAATGATGCTGTCTGACTGACGCTGACAGGTCCCTGGAGATCAAACGTTTCAATGTTTGTCCAGAAGGGTTTAGAGGGAGTTGCTGAGACAGATGCTCTAACCTGGTGGTTACAGGGTTGGCTTGTGAGGTGGGAGACCCAGCTGCAAGTGCTCACTCTATCTGAGTGTGACGTGGGATGACCAGCTTTGCTCTGAATCAGACAGCGTGGAGCCTTCAGCCCAGGTCTCCCTCGTCTAGGGTCACTCTGGCAAAAGTTGCTGTGAAATGTAATTGTTGTGCTGAGGTCAGCTCTAGTCCTGAGCATTCCCGGGGTAGTGCCACAGCGCAGGAGTGAACCTCTCTGGGGACTGAGCTGCCGTCTGGCTCCTGGGGGCTGAGTTAAAGCTCACTAATGAGGCAGTGTAGGGAATCCCCTGCTGCTTTCCATTGTGCACCTGCTCTGAGGCCTAGGAGAGTGTGCCCAGGCTGTAACCGGTAGCAGGACAGTGCTGCCTGCTGAACTCCCCTACCGAGCTCCAGCTATCTCCAGAGGTAAAGTAGAACCGACCAAGGCTAGCAGCACTGCAGTTATAAACTTGGTTTTGGCTCTAGTTGTCTTTTCCAAATTGCCCATTTCTAGAGGCTGCCTCTGGCGAAGTACATGCAGTTTGACCTGGCAGGCGCTGTAGACTGGCTTTCCATGATCGGGGTATTTTGCCCTCTTTGTCCAACACCCTGGCTACAGAGATGCACATCTGTATGCGAGTAGTCACAAGTTGCTAATTTACCCCTGCCGATCAAACAGTTCCAGAGGTGCCCGTAGAGTGCGTGATAATACAGGAGCACAAACCCAACTGTCATGTGCATCGCCTTTACGGCTTATGGGACTTGGAGATTTTTTTATTTTTTTGGTTTTGCTTTAAATTGACCTTTCTTGCCCCAGCTGCAGGGCAAGCAACTCTGCCTGTCTGCTTACCTCACAGGCCCAAAGAGAAGGAGCACATTTAAGCTACATGCAGGGCTGGCGCTACCATTCAGGCAGCCTTGGCAATCGCCTAGGGCGCCAGGATTATTGCCGGGGGGGTGGCAGGCGGCTCTGTTTGACCTGCCTCAGTTATGCCTGCGGAAGGTCGGCTGCTCCCACGGCTCCAGTGGACCTCCCACAGGCATGCCTGCGGCAGCTCCACCAGAGCCACAAACCAACGGACCCTCCACAGGCATGCCTGCGGCAGCTCCACCAGAGCCGCGGGATCAGCGTGGGGGGCGGCGAAATGGTCGTGCATCTAGGGCGCGAGAAACCCTGGCACCAGTCCTGGCTACATGCTTCTGATTTGTTCATTCTCATAGCAGCCATGAGCTGTTCTTCTCCTTGTAGGGGAGCGAGCTGAGGTGAAAGGAAGGGAAAAGCTATTTTTGTTGTAGGCGGCACCTTAAGGCCCCTTGTTTATGTTTGTCAAACAGCCTAGCTCATGAGCTATCTGGCAGAACAATAACTCGGCGGTGGAAACTGGCAGGGAGTGATAGAAAACATTCAGAGGAACTTTGTTTTTTTTTATTGAGATGTCACATCTGCACCCTCATCCAGTCACATGGTGCTAGAGGTCCCATCCTGCAGACCCAAAGTTAAGCCAATATTTTTTTGGATGGAGTCGGGAGGCTGTTAATGGCCCTTGATTTCTTCTGAAAAGGGAAGAGGATAATGCCGGTGTAATGGCCAATATTCCCTTTCCATTAGTTGGGAAGCACCCAGCTCTCCTGGGATTCTCAGGGGAGCTGAGCATGTCGTAGCAGCATGGCTGAATCTTGCTGGTTGTTGGTGTTAGTCATTGTTGAGCCTACATAGTCGCTGCACTCTTGGAACCGAATGCAGTAAACAGTTCTTTGGGGTGACTTGGGCGTGAACAGAGGTGTATCGAGAGATTCTGCTAGAAAGGGAGGGGAGGCATGTGGTGTATTTGAAAGCTGTGGGAATTGTAGGTTGTCCCATTGATTTGTAAGGGGTTTCCTGATGCTGCTTGCAGTGAGTTAGCAGAGAGTATAGGGTAAGGTGGGGTGATTAGTGCCTGGTTTTGGAGAGCAACCTGCTTTGTCCCCCTGTTTTGGGGGTTCTTCTGTGTTCTAAATTCTAAAAAAAATTGTGGTACGTGGCAACCTTCCAGCAAGAGAACTCCTCTGAGTGTGCTCAGAGCATAACATGCAAGCACTATCTATAGGTAAAACTTAACACTAAGGAATAATAAACAAAGGTTATTACTCTGTTCTCTGCTCTGGCATAACTCCCGTTGATTTCATGACACGCTGAAGTCAACGGGGTTTTGCTATAGTACAAGAGTTCAGGATCAGAACCATGGAACTAAAGTTCTAATCTAGTACCCAACATAAATCTGGAGTAACTCCATTGACTTCAGTGGAGTTAACCTATATTTATATTGCTGAATCTGAGAGCAGAATTGGATTCTCAGTGAATAAACTCAGATGTTTGCTAATGAGCATGTTTTTTTGAATGGTCATGTCTAGGGTTCGGAAGTTGCCATAGGCTTAAACAAAACTTCAAAACAATAATTGAAATTTCACTTAAAAAGAAATGAAAATCATAACTTAAAATGCTTACTGCAAAATGTTATATGTAGCTTACTTCCCATAGTAGCAAAATAATCACTATTTATTACTACCAAAACTATCAATTTGAAGAAAATTTCATAATAGTCAATAACTATAACTTGACTCAATCAGGCACAATTTGGCAGCACATTGCATTGCCTCCGAAATTCAGAATGAAGCTGCTCTGAACAATAAAACAAAATATTTAGAACATGGCTGTATCCCCAGCCCCGAGCATTCACAAACCGTGAGCCAATCCCCCTCCAGCTCTTGCTCTCCCTCCCCCCACCCAAAGAATCGAAGGAGTTGGAAATGCTGATGAGAATAGATCATACAGATCACATGGAGTTCAGGGACTTTACTCTTCTTCTTGCTTATTTGACCCACTTTCAGATACAAGAAACCAAGGGCAGTCGTTGCTGGGTCTTGCATACGGTGTTACTTTGCTTCTAAGGACTCACAGGAGTGTGGGGGGGAGGGGGGCAAGGGGGTATTCAGTGCACGCAAAGTGCATCAGTTTGAAGCTTGCATTTGTGTGAAGGTTTCCGCTACCTTCCAGCCCATTCCTGCATCAGTTTAATCAAACAGGACCAACTAGATGTAATTCTAGATCTTTGCTTTGCCTCGAGACTTTCAAACTAAGAATTCATGGCTTTGCATTATGTTGCTGCAGAAAAATTTGGGGGGTGGGGGTGAGGAGCAAATCTAATGTCGTTGAAGCTTTCTTGTGCTGAGTGGAGGAACAAGCCACTTGCAAGAGTGCTTTTGAAGATGAACTTCCTGGAGCTGAAGTAGAATTGAGATTGGGCATGCAGCTGGCTCTCTTGCATGTGGTAACTATATTATGAAACAAGTGTTGTACATCCTTTTTCCAGTGTTGGTGTTTTCAGTTGGAGATCAAAAACTATAGAGTCCTGCCATCTTTCCACCTGAAGAGTATCTGCTAATTCTCATGAGGAGTCTCTGACAATTATCTTCTCATGCCTCTTGCTGGACAGAATGGGCAAATGTGTTGGTTTTGTTACACTTCAAAAGCATTAGAACTTGGTGGGAAAAGGAGGAGGTGGGATGAAATGGCCATACTACATCACATCTATAATAAATCCGTAAGTGTCTTTGGGACACATCTTTCTCACGTTGAAGTTGAGAGCTCTCCGACCACCTGGAAACCAAACTTGCACAGATTAAAAAACAAAACAAAAGAGGAAGATGCAAGAACTAATCATAACATCTCCGTCTTGTATGATTCTCTGAGGAGCTGCAAATATGCTACTGCTTTTTCTGCCACTTTTTTTTATAGGCAGTTAAAAGATACCTGATTAAATGTATCACATGGCTGAAACAAAATAAACCAGTTCATACCTTTAAAGTAGTAGCTTGTGCGCTTCACAGTCAAATACTAAGGGAAACAAACAACTGAAAGGTGACATCATGAGAACTGAATGGCACTTGGCTAGGTCTTCCATAAGGGAATGGATAAACAGAAGGATTTACTGAAAAATATGGTAATACTAACCCCATTACATTCAGTGTTGTGCTGTCACTTAATACTATAGTCTTATCACCCTGGGGATAATATAAACTCATGAAATATCCCCTAGGAATTCTAACTTCACAGTCTAGTAAGCAGGCACATGAAACAAGAAGTTTGGGCTAGGTATAAGCCTAACTCAGGCAAGAGAGGATTTATCAAAAGAGATGTTAATAGTTAGTCACAAAGGAAATAATTATCTGAGGCTGGCAGCTAAACATGAGTAAGAATGGCCCCAGATTTGTAATGGTTTCTGCAATGTTGAGCTTCACAATGGATAATGTCCAACTGATTTAGGAACCTAAAATGCACTTTCAAAGGGGCTTTCAGCAATTAGGAACCTAAATCCCCTTTGAAAATGCAAGTTAGGCATTATAATGTTGAGCTCCACAATACCCTAATACCTTGTTTAAAAATCTGGACTTTGAATGCTTGATTTAGTCTGAAAAGCAATAAAAAATCTGGATAGAAAACAGGGACTCCCTCCCTACTGAAATGAGTAGGCATCTTATTAATGCGAATTTGGACAAGAATCAAATCTCTGGGCTGGAAATACAGCAAGACCAGCCTCCTCATAATGACTTGGCACATCTGCTTCCAGTCCCAGCCAGAACCAGAAAGTACTGAAACATGAAAAGATTTGGTTAATTCTTAAGCTCTAAGTAACAAATCCAAGTTAGCTCTTATCTGAGGCTAAATGTGTCCCAGGACTTTATGGCTCTTCTCCCCAGATCAGCTAACACACAGCATTAGTTCAGAGAACAATCTAGTCACAATACTGAATTCTTGATATAGGAACTGTGGGAGAGGGTTTTTCTTTAAGGCATTCCCTGAGGGCTATTTGAAACCTGATGTTCCTATTCTTATAAAAAGGGACCAGTAGAACAGTGAGAGCTGTTGGCAAGGCAGCCTAGCCAAGGGTGAATTTGCATTCCAGTTTTGTGTCTGCTGTGAAATGATCTAGCCCTCACCCTACCAAACAAGAGTTTGAGGCTGGTGAAGACTAAATCTATCCTCTACAGAAGTCAAAGAAGCTCATGTGTATGAACATGTGCAAAATCAGTTTTGCTAGCTGGATGTGGTATTCACACACGCAGTAAGGAAACAGATAGCTAAACCTGAGCTCTACTGTTTTAATGATAGGAATTAAACTAGTGCAGCATCAGGATTTGTTTAGTCCCACCCAAGAGAAAGGGGAAAATACTTCCAGGAAAAAAACCATGCTGTATCTCCCTGTACGTACTGCCATCCACAATGGCTTTACTGCCACCTGGGCCTTCTGAGGCACCTTCCACCCCTCAGCACAACCGGCAGGAAGAGGAGGGCCACTGTCACTCGTGCTTCCAGAGCAGCAGCCCCAGGGTACAGCTCTAGGGGAGCAGCCCTGTAGTATTTCCCCCCTCCCACACCACCACACAGAGCTATCAAGGTGCTGAATATGCACCTAACACAGGACACTGTGTAATCAAGTTACACTGCAGATGCTCATCCATCAGGAACATAAATCAATGCCACCATTCCCAGCTATAAGGGGAGGGAGGGGATGGAAATCTGTCTTGCTGAGGGATTTTGTATGTAGCTTCTGTTTTTTCCAGGTTGGGTATTGTGATAGACCCAGGCCAGTTGGGTACAGCAGAGTAGTAGAAGGGAGATATATTGGCCACTGGATTAACAGTTTTCTGTTCCCTGACTCACCAGAGCAGGGGCTGCTCCAGGCTAATGAGAACACCTGACTCTAACTGACCTGCAAAGAGTCAGGTGAGGCCATAAAGCTAATGTGACCACCTGACTCTAATTAAAGCCCCTCTGACACTATGAAAAGGCTCACACCAGTCAGGCAGAGGGGAGCCAGAGGAGAAGAGGCGTGGCTGAAGGGCTGGTTAATGAAGACACCTGCAAGCCATCGGTAAGGGAGCCCTAAGGTAAGGGAGAAGCAGGGTAGCTGTGGGGAAGTGGCCCAGGGAAATGTAGCAACTCTAGCAGTGAAAGGTTGGCTGCCAACAGCTGCTACCATTAGGGTCCCTGGGCTGGACCTGGAATAGAGGGTGGGCTCAGGTTCCCCCCCCAACCTGCCACTACAGAAACACCTCCTGGGAAGGGAAGACAGGCCCCTGTCAGGACAGGAGGCTAAACTGTTCTGAAATAAGCCCTAGAGACAACAGAGACTGTGGGAGTTCTCTCACCAACCTCCTTGCTGGCTTATGATGAAAAGGGCTCAGTAGACTGTATCCCTGGCCCTAGAGAGAGAAGGGCTATGTGGAGGGTCGCAGTGAGCCACTGAGGCTAGCCAAACTGCCTGGAAGCATGGGACCCATGGGGACATGGTCGGAGCTCTGCCACAGTATGAAAACTCTGCAACTTCAACCAACCTAGCAATGTAATGAGCCTAAAGTATAAACATGCAGATTGAGTGAAAACTGTTAAGTTGCATGTTCTCAAATATCAGAGGGGTAGCTGTGTTAGTCTGGATCTGTAAAAGCGGCAAAGAGTCCTGTGGCACCTGATAGACTAACAGACATATTGGAGCATGAGCTTTTGTGAGTGAATACCCACTTTGTCAGGTGCATATAGTGGAAATTTCCAGAAGCAAATATAAATATGCAGGCAAGAATCAGGCTAGAGATAATGAGGCTAGTTCAATCAGGGAGGATGAGGCCCTCTTCTAGCAGTTGAGGTGTGAATACCGAGGGAGAAGAAACTGGTTTTGTAGTTCGCAAGCCATTAACAGTCTTTATTTAATCCTGAGCTGATGGTGTCAAATTTGCAGATGAACTGAAGCTCAGCAGTTTCTTTTTGAAGTCTGGTCCTGAAGTTTTTTTGCTGCAGGATGGCCACCTTAAGGTCTGCTATAGTATGGCCTGGGAGGTTGAAGTGTTCTCCTACAGGTTTTTGTATATTGTCATTCCTAATGTCTGATTTGTGTTCATTTATCCTTTTCCGTAGCGACTGTCCAGTTTGGCCGATGTACATAGCAGAGGGGCATTGCTGGCATATGATGGCTTATATTACATTGGTGGATGTGCAGGTGAATGAACCGGTGATGGTGTGGCAGGCCAGTCCTCGCCCACAGACAACCCACCAACCTGAAGCATATTCTCACCAGTAACTGCACACCGCACCATAGAAACTCTAACTCAGGAACCAATCCATGCAACAAACCTCGATGCCAACTCTGCCCACATATCTACACCAGCGACACCATCACAGGACCTAACCAGATCAGCCACACCATCACTGATTCATTCACCTGTACCTAAAATACTTTGTTACATTTCAGAAGGGTAGGCTGATACTTATGTGGAGCAATCCCCTCTCTGAGAGCATATCCAGCAACTTCCCTGGGACTGCTGCTGCTGATACTCTGTCCAGGTTTCAACCTGACACCAAACTTGCAAAATCCTGCCATGTCTGGATTGTGTTGGAGCTACTCAAGAGGCTGCGCTCACCTAGAATGGCCCTCCCCAGACAAGAGCTGCTGTGTAGAAATGATGATGAATCTGTTGTTATTTTGGCATTTTTAGTTACTAATAGAAACTCTCCCTCCATGCTTGTGCATGCATTCTGGATAAGTATTTCACTTGCACAATAATCAAATCAAGTCTGTTTTGAACCTGCTGTGTACACTTAACCATATTGTCTCCCACTCAAGATTACTACATAATACTTGAATATTCAGCTAATAACTAATCTCAGCCTATTGTCCTTCCATTGATTTAATTTCTTAATACTTGCAATAGCGTCGCTTTCTTGTGAACTATTCACTAGTAATAACTAAGATGTAGCTCATATCTTCATACTGTTAAGTTCATATTTGTTTTATGCTTAACTTTACGTATACTAGACTCCAATTTACTAAGAAATGATATCACATTCAAATTAGCTAAGGCCAATACAAAGAAAAAAATGTGTAATGTCACTAACATCTAACAGACTGAAGTTCCAAAGAAGCATGCCATAATGTTTTGATACTGTATTCTAAATCAGAAAATATTCAGTTACAGTGTAGTATGTTTTCTTCATATGAACAAAATCTGCAGACTCTCTGAATAGTGAGACATAAAATGAGAGAACTGGACTTTTATTTTGAAGTCAGATGTAAATCTAGGGACAAATCTTGACTTCCTTAGGCACCCAAAACTGAAATGAAATCCACTTGAGTTTTTTATGCAAAAGACCAAAATCAGACCTAAAAATAGGAAAAATGGTGTTGGCAGAGGAGCTGTAATGCTCGTTTTCTATTACCAAATACCTGGCCAAGTCTCATGGCTGTACTTGTGTCATAAACAGATAGCTAAGGGTTAATGTTCTTTTACCTGTAAAGGGTTAACACAGGGAACCAAACACCTGACCAGAGGACCAATCAGGAAACAAGACTTTTTCAAATCTGGGTGGAGGGAAGTTTTAGGTGTGAGTTCTTTGTTCTTTGTCTTGGTTTGGTGACCCTCTCGGCTCTGAGAGTGCTCTCTCTATCTCCAGGCTTTCTAATCTTCTGTTTCCAAGTTGTAAGTACAAGGATAGTAAGACAATAGGTTTATATTGTTTTTTTGTATTTACATGTGTGTAGTTGCTGGAATGTGTTAAATTGTATTCTTTTTGGATAAGGCTGTTTATTCATTTTTTTCCTTTAAGCAATTGACCCTGTATATTGTCACCTTAACACAGAGACCATTTTATGTCCTTTTTCTTTCTTTTTATATAAAGCTTTCTTTTTAAGACCTGTTTGAGTGTTTTTCACTGGTTAAGGCTAAGAAACGAAGGGAGGGGGAAAATCTCTGTTAGATTTACTATGCCTGACTTTGTATACCCTCTGGGTGAGGGGGGAGAGAGGTTAGATCTCTCAGTACTTGTGTTTCAAGGACCTGAAGCAGGGAGGGTGGAATCCCTTTGTTTAGATTCACGGAGCTTGAATCTGTATATCTCTCCAGGAACCCAGGGAGGGAACACCTGGAGGGGAAGAGGGAGAAGGAAAGTGGGTTATTTCCCTTTGTGGTGAGACTCAAGGAATCTGGGTCTTGGGGTCCCCTGGGAAGGTTTGGGGGGACCAGAGGGTATCAGGCCCTAAAATTCCTGATTGGTGGCAGTGCTATCAGATCTAAGCTGGTAATTAAGCTTTGGAGGTCTCATGCTAGCTTATCATGTTCTGAACTCTAAGGTTCAGATCTGAGTAGGATAGTTATGACAACTTGATCCTTTGTCTCAATCTCTATGCAGCCTCTGATACCATCTATCACTATCCTCCTCAACCTACCTCTTGAGCAAATGACTTATTCTAATTTCCTCTGAATGCAAGCTGGATTGACTCAAATCAAAGCGACTCGAATCACCAGTTTTAATCACAATTTAAGTCAGCAAGCAGCATACCCTTGATTTAAATAATCAATTTTTAATTGTTTTGCAACTACTTTTTTTCTTTCTTTTTCCTAGAGAGAGGTTAATTTTCATTGGTTGGCTGGTAACCATTTAAAACATTGATTTGAACCTGAATGTAGCTTCTAAATTTGGTGCTTTTCTTTGTTAAGCAGGGGATAGATAATACCTATACTCACTTAGTTAAGTAATTATATAGCTTAACTTGCACTTATTCATATTCATTTTTACATTTTTATTATGTTCAAAAATGGTAAATGATGCATTTATTTACTAGATTTACCTTGTGATTTGTGTTCATCTATCTGGAAATTCAAATTAAAATGAACAAAGTGCATTCTAATTTTAAATAAAACTAGTTTTAATATGCTAAATATGTAAACTTTATCAGTGTTTTGCATTTAAAATTGATTATGAAACTGCTATTGTGTAGTTTATAATTGAACTACCTTTAGAACTAGTAGATCTCATCTTCCCACCTAGTTTTTAATTCATAAATTAGAAAAAGAAAACATGTTTCTCTGCTTTTTCAATTCCCAATTGGTTTCTTAACTTTGAATAAACTGGTCACTGAACTAAACCACTTGACTGACTGAAATTAAATGTTCTCACTGCACCTGCTGTTGTCAAAAGCTGGTTAAACACTACAACAAATTAAGGAACTGGAACCAAAGCCAGTGACCTCCACGAGGTCAGTGATCTGAAGTTCTTTAAAACTTGGCAACAAAATCCTTATAATTTAATTTAAATGATACCTTAATGTAAGTTGCCAATTTTAAATAGGCTTTTTAAAAACAAGTTTTAAAATTAAAAATCAGATTTTAAAAAATAGAGCGGGTAAAGCTCAGGCTGTTTAAACTGATTGTAAATAAAACTGAAACTGGCACAAACTGGATGTTTTAAGCTAAAAGCACTGGCAAGTGGCTTTCCCATTTCCTGTTTAGATTACACTGTTGCTATAGCAACAGACAAAGAGGAGTTAAGAAGACACATTTAAAACTGGAATTGCTGGATGATAGTTGGGTAACTTCGGTGGCATGTCGACTCGCTTCCCGGAGGTTGTTTTTCTTTCTGTTGGGTGTAACAGAACAACTGTTTCAGGAGGAAAGATCAGTTTGCAGAAGGAATGAACTTCTCAGTATGAACGCTGAGACCAGCCACTTACAGGGTTCATCCATCACATCCCTGAGCCATCCATTTCCTGACCAGTCTGCTGTAGAGAGAATCAGCTGACATCACCACCTCCCTCTGATTCAGCTCTCTATATCTGGGATGAGGAGCTGAAGTTCATGCTAGTGAATCTTCTCCATCCTTCCAGTGGGTCTCTTTATTTTCCCTCTCTCCCAACCTCACTTCTGTTTGCCATCTAAGCATCAGGCTTGCCTTTGCCCGCTAAACATGATCTTCCAACCATGCTGTCATGGAAAAGTCCAGGTGCACATAGTGCTTTCAGCCTGGCAATTGAATTTGCCAGGCCTTGGAGTGGCTTGGGTGGAAAGCTGTGCCCTTAACTTCTCATCAACTCTGAAGTCAATGGAAGTGTCCACACAACACAAAGTGGAGCATCTCCTCTTGTTTTGTGAATTTAGCCCTTAATTTCCTTATGTGTCCATGAAACCCAGTGTCTCAGTCACCATGTCTAACTCCTGATTTGCCAGAAAGTTCAGGTTGAAAAAATCTCTTCACTTTTTCCAAACTTCCAGCAAACTGAAAAACCAGTTACTTGCCCAGCTCTGTTCCCTGTCAGCCATGTAGCTGATTCACTGCAGTGTTTCATGCTAGCTGGAGTTTCCCATGGGCTGATGGTTCCATATCCAGTTGAATTACATTGCTGTAGTACAGATGGACAGTGACAAAAGGGTGGGGGAGATGTCGTTATCATCCACCAGCAGAACAGAGATAGTACCAGTTTGTAAGAGCCCAGCATCAGCAAGGAACCAGGAGCGTTCCTTAACTGGTGACTGACAACAGGTCAATTCAGTGTGCATAGCCAACCAAAGGGGACAAGAAAATAGATGCAAACTCTGCAAAGTACAATGAGTAGAACATCATAACATTCTCATGATACCCTACTCTACAATAATGCTCATGTACACTGCAGTGCACACACAACTCGTAGTAAGAGGAAAATGCCATGCTTAATTTAGCTGTCTAGAAAATCTAGACTGACTGCAAGGAATAGTGCATACACAAAGATTTGATGCTTGTGTAGAAATGTGAATTTACTTCCTGTTAAACATCTCTGTAAGTGAAATTGCTTTTTTTTTTTCCTGTTAATGGCAAAATAAGTTGTCAGTGTTTTGTTAGTGTTTGTTACTAAATGACTTAAAACAACAACCAAAGTACAACTGACCAGATATTAAATGTCTGTGATGTAGCTCCAGGCCTCATCACCAACCTGAGATCTACTGTTTACAGTCTCCAGGAATTTCTGTATATCTTCAAACAAAGCTAAAGAACTACATTGCTTTATGCTATCCAGACCTACTATAAAGAAATCTGATGCAGCCCTGGTCTTTGATAAATAATAGAGTTGGTAGAAAATCGTTAACAAAGACCTTTTTTAAAAAAAAGAACAAACAACTATTTGTCAGCATTGTCCAGCTTTTCAGTAAATATCTACAACATTTTTTTAAAGTCTTCAGTTAAAACTTAACCAACCATCTTATTCCACTCTGTATGGAACACTGAAGCGGTCCACTTTGTTGTCAGGTTAAATGTTTATCTTCTTGGAAAATTCTGCTTATTCATTTGGCAGCAGCTGTCCAAAGGGCTGTGCCAAAAGACTTGCAGAATCTGATAGATGGCTCCAGCGTAACAAGCTAGTCCAGTAATTAAGCAATACCCCAAACTATTAGCACATAATAGCCACTCCAATGAAACACCATTAAACATGATTGGCAGGACTGAAGGTAGCCAGATTAATATAGTGGAAATGAATGGAGAACTGTAATATTTCCCACTGGGTTCTGCAACTTCCAGGGTGTAGGATGCTCTATTCTCATGCAGATTTCTCTCTGACTCACTTTCTGCAATACTCTTGGGAATTGTACTATACACCTGTCTTCAATAGGTGAATGAAGGGTCCCAGAAATGTGTCTGAGCACTAAATTCCAAGGCACAGACCCTGAACGCTGAGAAATTTGTGCTAGCGAAACACTAACTCTGATATCACTACTGCCCCCTTTGTACAAGGTGCAGGAGGTACTTCTGACCACTTGCAATGCTGCACAACAGAGAGCAACTAGGAAGAAGGGTGAATGTATTTGCATTAGCTATGGTAAACATTGCATGTAAGTTTAGCAGCTGTAGGATAAATTGATAAACCACAAGAACCATCCGTATAGTGTGCCATCAAACTTCTCCCCAGCACTTTCCTTTCTCCTCCAATTCATCCACCTCTCTCTTATCGGATACTGCACCTATTCTTGTAGCTGAGCACCAGCCTTTGGGATACAGAGGGAGGGACTTGGGATGATGATTCCATTAGCTGCTTGTAAAACTAAGACATTGACTCTTGAGTGTGGCTGTTTCCAGATTGAAGGCCCACTGTCCTAGAAGGTGCACCGGCATGTAAAACACACTCCTTCCACAACAAATTTACCAAGGGGATGGGGGAGATGTGAGGGATAAATGGTGGTAGCCCAGTGTGCTGGGTGCTGTTGGGTCACATGCTTTGTTAGCTCTCACACTCCAAAGGGTGAATTATTTCTAACTGTCCCTCCGGCAAGCCATCGACAGCCTGGTTTTCTTCCTTAATGCTAAATTACGCCTGCATAGTTTGCAGAGAAAGGGGAGACCCAGCAATCGCACAGCTGTCTCTAACCTCTTAACAAAGGAAAACACAAACTCTCCCCATTGTGATGTTGTTCCATATTCTTATGAAAATATGCTTATGATATGAATGACATAACTGAGATATACTTTATGCCAGATAGCTCATGTGAGAGATCATTTGAAAGGTTATGGTTTATTGAATGTGATTATCCAATTTGTATGCCTGTATCATTTCTGTATCTATATTTCAACTGTTACTTTGAGTGACGCCCCTGCTAACACTTCAGGTACAACGGTGAAAAGTCCAACGCTGCTGATGGCCCATCAGCAGGAGACAATGGACTGTAAAAGAGCTTAGTCGTTCTGTGAGCCTGTGGGTCAGCCTGTGAAGAATGGCCTCAGGGGCCCTACAGAGTCAGGTGGTCTTGTCACCGGATACTAAACCACTACCTGAGACTTCTTGTAACTTTCCACTGTGAGGGGAGTGGGGATCAAACTAGGAAACAAAGGATTCCCACCTTACGCAAATGCTATTTCAGGGTGGGGAATGAGGTAATCCTGGTCATCAGTTCTCCCCGGCTACCCCACCTGAGATGACTGCTGGAAACAACTAAGACTGAACTGGGGGAAGAACTGAACCCAGGCGGGAAGGGCGTCTGGCCTGTGAAGAGGATTATTAGAACCACACTTAAGGTGACAACTTGCATGTAACCATTTCTTTAGAGTATTGAGCTTAATTTGTGTGCTCTGTTTTTTAATTTTTTTTAGTAATCTGCCTTATTCTGTCTGCTGCCTCCTTAACTACTTAAAATACACCGGCTATAGTTAATAAATTTATTTCTGCTTTACAATATAACCCAGTTTATGTGATTTCTAACTGGGTGGTGAGAAGTTGTGTACACCCTCTTCCACGCTGAGAGTAGAAGAGAATTTCATATCATTTGGGGCTTGTACTCCAAGGGGGTATGTGGACATCTGGGTGCTGTGGCAAGTCCCTTAAACTGAGTCTTCCCAGAGCAGCTCTCTGTCTCTTTCCAGCCTGTGTGCTTGACTGGAAAAGGCTGGGAGCCTAACCCGGCCTGGCAGAATAGTCTGACTCAGTGGCATCCCAGCACACCAGGTGACATCCAAAGGGCTCCAACCTGTCACACCCATCATGCCAGAGCCCTCCCTCAGCACTCGAACCCCTTGATGGCTGTCCTTGTCCCCCACAGCTCTCGGAGTACTTCCCCAATGGCAACAGCAAGCAGCACACTCTGGCATCATGCGGAGACCATTGCAGCTGATGGAGAGTTTACAGTCAGCCTCACCGAAGGCCAAGGATTGGAGAGCAGGGTGTCAGGCATCTTCCTCTAGCCTTCCCTCTCTTCAGTTTTCAGGCCCTGGCTTGAGGGGGCAGAGTAAGCAGGGGGTTATAGATAGTGGAGGATGGAGAAGTCTGAGGCTGCACCATCTGTGCTCTGCTCACCTGCTGAGCAGATCAGCTAGGCAAGAACAGCTCCTCCCACTGGGGGGTCCCTGTCCTGCTGGGCAGACTGGAGGCTTCCACCTTGGGCAGGAATGGCCACTGGGGATCAGCCCCGAGTACAGTGTGCAGTATGCCAAAGATGGGGCTGGACATGCCCAAGCAGGGTCCGGAGGCCTCCACCCCCTCCCTACACTTTGACAGCACATCTGTAGCTTGTGGTACCAAGAGCATCACAGCATGGGGCTAGGATGGACCCAGCCGAGCAACTCCTGTACCTACTTCCCTCCACCCCAATGAGGTGCCAGCTCAGGAGCTGGGGAGTTTAGGGAGGGGAGACCAAGGAGTGTCTGCGAAAGGGGGATGTTACAGAGAGGGTAAAGAGATGTGCTTTGAGGACGATATAAGAGAAACTATACTGGGGAGGGGGGGCTCCAAGCCTGGGAAGGCTGTGGTAGATAGGGGGGCTGTTCTCAGACCTACCACATAGGTGTACCAGCAAGGGTGTATGTACAAATTAAGGTTTCAAATTCATGTGCTCAAAACTTAGGAAATGGCAAAATGAAGGGTTGCTGGGGCACAAACACAGTGGTCCATTCTGGCCCTGTATTCTATGAAAACTGGCTGGGACTGTGATGAGACAAGACTTAGTCCTGCCACGAGGCAGGGGACGAGTCTGGATGACCTCTCAAGGTCCCTTCCAGGCCCGTGGTTCTAAGACTCCAACCTGGCCATCGGCTAGCAACCCCTGGCCCCAGGGACATGGGGTGGGAGTCTGCAGCCTGGACCTGAGCTTGCTCAGTGAAGACAGGTTCATTGGGGGATTTCGCTGTAAAGCTCCACGTCTCTATTAAGCATGTGTGCTCTGCAGGGTTTAAGCTTATAATCTGACCAAATTTAGAGGCCTTTTAATGGGAAATGGAAAAGGTACCTCATTCCCAAATTCCCAGTCCCTGATCCAAGGCATGGGGGTGAGAGCTTCTCAGAGAAGAGAACTGCCAGAATTGCTTTAGGGTGGGGGCCAGTGGGGTAGGGTGGGGAAACAACTTGTTTTTCTCTAACTTCCATTCTCAGAAACTGTTTAACCATCTTGGCTGAGATCATCCCCAAAACATTCCACCTGAGCCAGAGACCACGGCAGCCTGCATGGGAAAACATCAGCCCAAGCAGCCAGTGACCAACACTGGGTCCTAGAATTTGTGTGCAGTGCTGGGGAGCTTGTAGTGACTGTGTGTGGCTGTCACTCCTAGTGGGCAGAGCCAGCGTTATGCCTAGTGGTTGGAGCCAAGGGTCACAATCAAAGGTACCAAACCAGGGGTCAGAGGGAAGGTGGAGGAGCAGGGAGCTGGCATAAGGCAGCACAACAGGATAGGAGAGAAGATGGGAGAACAGGAACCAGGAGTAGGCACTGGAGGCAGTCTAGTGAGGCAGGAGGTGGTCCATAGTCATGCCCAGCCAGGGATTTCTCTAGCTGCTCAGGCAACTTCCTGGTTTAAATAGAGTCCCTCAGCCAATCAGGGGGCTGGATGTTCCCCTAATTGGCAGCTTTGAGGACATGGTTCTGTGTGAACTCTAACCTTCTTGGTTACTCAGTTGAGCTGCTGGATGGTGGTCGTGGCCTAGCCACTGCCTGTGGGCCCAGGTTCAAAGCCTTTGAGCCCTCTGAGCTCACTAACTCAGACGCTGTATATAGAAGTATGGGGTATGGAATGGCTGTATATGGAAGTATTAGGGGTATGGAAAGGCTTCTGTGTGAGGAGAGTGTAATAAGACTGGGACTTTTCAGCTTGGAAAAGAGGAGACTAATGGGAGAGATATGATTGAGGTCTATAACATCTTGACTGGTGTGGGGAAAGTAGATGAGGAAGGGTTGTTTACTCCTTCTCATAACACAAGAACTAGGGGTCACCAAATGAAATGAATAGGCAACAGGTTTAAAACAAACAAAAGGAAATATTTCTTAATACAGCGCACAGTCAGCCTGTGGAACTCCTTGCTGGAGGATGTTGTGAAGGCCAAGACTACAACAGGGTTCAAAAAAGAACTAGATAAGTTCGTGGACGATAGGTCCATCAATGGCTATTAGCCAGGATGGGCAGGGATGGTGTCCCTATCCTCTATTTGCCAGAAGCTGGCAATGGGCTACAGGGGATGGATTGCTTGATGATTCCCTGTTCTGTTCATTCCGTATGGAGCACATGGCGCTGGACACTGTCAAAAGACAGGATACTGGGCTAGATGGACTTTTGGTCTGACCCAGTAGGGCTGTTTTTATGTTCTTATGAAGTGAGTCATTGTTATTCCAGCTCTGATTTGATTTCATTGTAGTTTGTGTGTTTGCTACAAAAAACAGCATTTTTTTCCCAATTGATGGCTGGCAATTACAGTATCTAGACACTTCTCCGTGTGCTTGTACTGCAGTTTTTTTAGTTTTACTCAATCTTGTGTAAAAAACATGAGTTTTAGTGTTCCATTGCGGGTGTCCATGACATGGTGACAAATGTCTTTGAAAATGTGCTGTGTTTAAAACATGACATTCATGTTTGTTGTACCTAATGAGCCATATGAAGAAATCCAAACCCCAGTGAAGCCTCCAACAATTCTTTTTTCATTTAAAGAAAGTGCAAAATATACTGATTCATACATTTTTGCAAGGAATTCCACTCCTCCAGGGCAGAAAGGGACAATACATATCTCTTTGGAATGTGGCAAATGGCTATAGGTGAAACTTGTTTAATTTTTGTCAGACTAGTGTAGTACTTTGCCCTGATGCAACTTCACAAAACATGTGTAAACATGCTTAGCTGGTCAAATTCTTCCACTCCCACCATGAGCTCTCTACCTGGTTAGTCATTGCAGTTTTCTTCAAAGGGAAACCAGCCTGTTGGATCACCCTTCTGCTTTGTGTGTGTGTGTAAAATCTCTGTTAAAATAGCTCCTCCCTCTGTCTTTGTTCTGGGGTGGCCTCTACCTGACAGGATGGCTCGTGCAAAGTCCTTGGCCCTTTGCAGTCGCACAATTGCAGGCGAGCCAACACTGGGGTCTCAGCATTCACAGCCCATTGCTGAGGTGGCGTCTACTCTGGTACTGCATAGGCCCATCTAGTGAGCACGCTCAGGGCGGGCAGAGGAAAGCACAGGGAATGGATGAGCTATTTCCTTGACCCCAAGTGAGGTTGGTTTTCTCTGTGCACGTCATTTTTACAAAGCCTAATACTCTGGCTTCATGGAGCTAAGAGAATTTCCTACAGACTTCTGAAGCAGCTTCTCTTGCATGGTTTCCCTTTCGTGTTAGTCAAGTTAATTCAGTTTTAAGCAAAGAGGGGTTGGGGGGCAGCACTGCTCTCCCGTATCGCCTGCTCCATTTAGAAACCAAAGCACAGCTAGCAATGTTGATTTATAAACGTTGTTAAAAAATAAAAACACTAATACTTATGTTGCAATCAAGGTCTTTATTGATTGGCACCTGGAGTTGCGGTGGTGGCTTATTTTGTCAGCTTTCTCCACAATGACTCTCTTCTTGTCCTAAGATCTTCCAATCGGCTGTATGCATCTTTGATATACAAAACAGCGCCTCCTCCCCTTTCCCCAGCCTGTCCTCCCTGAACCAGCTGTACCCGTCTATACCAATATGACCTGTGACATTGCACTCCACATGTTTTATGCAAATATGCCTATGAGTGCAAATATAATGTAACTGGAGTATGCTTTATGCAAAAGGTCTCTTGTAAGGTTTCATTACAGAGCTTTTAATCGACTGAGTTGTTCAACCTATCTGTATGTATGTATGATTCTTGTGTCTGAAGTTAGAAATATGAAATATAACTCTGAGGGCCTATTGTAATTATGCAAAGTGTGGGCCATTAATGGTGGCTTGGAATCTTGACTAGGCTAAATGGTTGTATATGGCTCAGTTTACTTGCAAACCTTCCTGGGTACATGTAGGCCAGCTCTGGAAGAATGAAGGCTGGGGTCTCACAGGACATTTGACCACGTCACATGATAGTGCAATCCATCTTAAACCTGGTTCTTTTCCATTTAGAAGGAGGGGTGGGGATTCAGATAGATAAAGGATTCCTGCCATGGGCCAAAGCTATAAAAGGGGGTGGAGCAGAACCAGGGGACGGCCAGTCATGAGAAATCCCCTAGTTACCACCTGAGCTGGAACTAACAAGGTTTGTACCAGGGGAAAGGATTGGCCCCAGACTAGGAAGGAGTCTAATCTGTGAAAGAAGCTAATTGGAACATCTCTGAGGGTGAGATTTACCTGTATTCAGTTTCTTAATGTATTAGGCTTAAACTTGCAAGTTTTGTTTCATTTTACTTGGTAAGTTACTTTGTTCTGTCTGTTATTTCTTGAAACCACATGAATCCTACTTTTTATACTTAATAAAATCACTTTTGTTTATTAACAAACCCAGAGTAAGTCATTAATACCTGGGGGAGCAAAGAGCTGTGCATATCTCTGTATCAGTGTTACAGAGGGTGGACAATTCATGAATTTACCTTGCATCAGCTTTATACAGAGTAAAATGGATTTATTTAGGGTTTGGATCCCATTGGGAACTGGGTGTCTGGGTGCTGGAAATAAGTAACCTGTTGAGTGGTTTTCAGTTAAAGCCTGCAGCTTTGGGAACATGGTTCAGACCTGGGTCTGTGTTGCAGCAGGCTAGCATGTCTGGCTCAACAAGGCAGGATTCTGGAGTCCCAAGCCATCATGGAAAACTGGCTCAGAGGCAATTTCAGCACATCAGGTGACAGTCCCAAGAGGGTCTCTGTGACCGAACCCGTCACGTGCCTGTCATGTGAATTATCAGACCAAATCATTCTTATACTTATGGTATTAGTGTATGGACAGCCAAGATGTTTGTTAGCTTCCCTCTCTCCCCCCTTCTTGTGTATTCTTTGTCCCTATTGTGATTGCTCATGGTCTCTGCCCCCAGATTCTGACCCTTCACCCAGGGCTCCATGCTTTCGATTTAACTGTGGACTTTTGTCTCCTGCCCCTGTTAAAACCTAGTTTAAAGCCCACCTCACTAGGTTAGCTAGTCTGTATCCAAAGATGCTTTTCCCCTTCCTTGGCAGATCGATCTCATCTCTGCTCACAGTCCTTCTCAGAACAGCATCCCATTAAGAATTAAAGTTTAAATTTTCTACAGGTAACAGCACCCAGATTATCAGGCCTTGTTTGCTTAGCTCTAAAACACTCTAGATACAAAAAGCGCAAAATGGTATTTTAAATTCCAGTCAGGTTTCTAGCCTGCATTTGATTAACATATTCTGGAGGTGGACATAAACTGAAATACAGATACAAGAGATGCATTCTCTGTTGGGTCAGGGAATTCATAATTTTTACACCCTACACATTACCTAAATGAATAGGTAATTACATGTCCAAATGAGTCATATAAAATCTATTAAACTAAAAACCCAACTTTTTTTATACAGCTCATCCTTTTAACCCTGGTGGTGATGGCAGCTTTATCCTGACATCTTGATTGAAAACAAATATACCACTTAATGAACATCTACTCTACTCTCTCTCTCTAATAAATATATATACACACACACACACACACACACACAACCTCTAATGTACTGTAAATAAACTTCATATATGAAAATGTTTGCTTTACAATGCTTGCAGCACAGCTGCACCTGCCATGGATTCTGCCTGGAGTCATGGTGCTCAGCCCCTGTGAAGGCCTTATATAAAATCACCACTTTTCAGAGGTGCTGAGAAAAAAGTTACATATTGCATAATAAAACAAATGGTGCATAAATGGTTCTGTGTTCTTCGTGAGAAACCATGCTAGCAGGTGATAACCGTACTGTGCTTTGAAGAGTGCCTGAAAGCTATTTTAATAATTTCTCCATTTTCACTGGCAATCAAATAAGGCAGGAATATGCTGAAGGTGTTCATGTTCATTGCTGCAACTCAGGAGCCCTGGCTATCAGGCTTATTGAATTTAATACTGTGGAAAATACATGCACCTCTATTGTCCACAAAACCTTTCATATGGGGTAGGCTATGAGTTCAAATAGGGCTGGAGAAAGAGCTTCTTGTTTCACTGCTGCAGGAAAACTGTAAAGCCTTAGAGCTGTGATCCTGAAAGGAATCCACCCAACTTCTGTGCTGAAATCTCACCGGCGATTGTGGGGAGGAGTGCTCAGAGAGCAGGGCCCAAGAGAGGAGGTTGTAATTAGAACTGATTGAAATGTTCTGATAGTTTTCCACTGGAAAATGCTGATTTGACTGAATCAAAACTTAGTTGTAATGAGCAGTCATGGGATAAGAGGGAAGATTCTCTCATGGTTTGGTAACTGGTTAAAAGATAGGAAACAAAGGGTAGGAATAA
Organism: Gopherus evgoodei; assembly: GCF_007399415.2. Classification (NCBI taxonomy): domain Eukaryota; kingdom Metazoa; phylum Chordata; order Testudines; family Testudinidae; genus Gopherus; species Gopherus evgoodei. The sequence goes on along the minus strand of NC_044325.1, from coordinate 510,454 downwards.
ACTGTCAGTTTTCAGAATGGAGAGAGGTAAATAGTGGTGTCCCCCAGTGGTCTGTACCGGGACCAGTCCTATTCAACGTATTCATAAATGATCTGGAAAAAGGGATAAACAGTGAGGTGGCAAGATTTTCAGATGATACAAAACTACTCAAAATAACTAAGCCCCAGGCAGACTGTGAAGAGCTACAAAAGGATTTCTCAAAACTGGGTGACTGGGCAAGAAAATGGCAGATGAAATTCAATTTTGGTAAATGAAAAGTAATGCACATTGAAAAACATAATCCCAACTATACATATAAAATGATGGGGTCTAAATTAGCTCTTACCACTCAAGAAAGAGATCTTGGAGTCATTGTGAATAGTTCTCTGAAAACATCCACCCAATGTGCAGTGGCAGTCAAAAAAGGAAACAGAATGCTGGACATCATTAAGAAAGGGATAGATAATAAGACAGAAAATATCATACTTCCTCTCCATAAATCCATGGTACACCCACATCTTGAATACTGTGTGCAGATGTAGTTGCTCCATTTGCAAAAAGATATATTGGAATTGGAAAAGGTTCAGAAAAGGGCAACAAAAATTATTAGGGGTATGGAACGGCTTCCGTATGAGGGGAGATTAATAAGACTGGGACTTTTCATCTTGAAAAAGATATGACTAAGGAGGGATATGAAAGAGGTCTATAAAATCATGACTCGTGTGGAGAAAGTAAATAAGGAAGTGTTATTTACTCCCTCTCATAACACAAGAACTAGGAGCCACCAAATGAAATTAATAGGCAGCAGATTTAAAAAAATCAAAAGGAAGTATTTTTCACACAACGCACAGTGAACCTATGGAACTCCTTGCCAGAGGATGTTGTGAAGGCCAAGACTAATAACAGGGTTCAGAAAAGAACTAGATAGATTCATGGAGGATAGGTTCATCAATGGCTGTTAGCCAGGATGGGCAGGGATGGTGTCTCTAGCCTCTGTTTGCCAGAAGCTGGGAATGAGCGACAGGGGATGGATCACTTGATGATTACCTGTTCTGTTCATTCCCTCTGGGACACCTGGCACTGGCCACTGTTGAGAGACAGCATACTGGGCTAGATGGATGGACCTTTGGTCTGAGCAAATGTGGCCATTCTTATGTTTCACTTCAATAAGGTCAAATTTCATTGACTCACGTTACATTATTAATTTAACTTAAGGTCACAACATTGTGGCTTATCAAAATATTTTAGTTTGAGATATAATTTTAATGTTTCAGAACCAATATTTTGCAAATTTTCAGTGACAAATGTCCACATTCCGACTTTGTGTTTCATTCAGAACAAGAACCAATTTCCAAATATTGGAGCTTCCCAGGACATGAAAATTCAGTTTTCCAACCAGCTCCATTTGTAATTATCAATCAAAACTATTTCGCTAGAAGGGTAGTGAAGCCCTGGAATGGATTACTTAAGGAGGTGGTGGAATCTCCATCCGTAAATATTTTTAAGGTCAGGCTTGACAAAGCTCTAGCTGGGATGATTTAGGGATGAACCCTATATGAGTAAACTCACAAATTGTTCGCCCTCTATAACACTGATAGAGAGAGATGCACAGCTGTCCCCCGGCTCCCTCCAGGTATTAATACTTACTCTGGATTAATTAATAAGTAAAAACTGATTTTATTAAATACAGAAAGTAGGATTTAAGTGGTTCCAAGTAATAACAGACAGAACAAAGTGAATTACCAAGCAAAATACAACAAAATATTCAAGTCTAAGCCTAATACAGTAGAAAATCTCACACTCAGAGATGTTTCCATAAGCTTCTTTCACAGACTGGACACCTTCCTATTTTGGGCAAAATCCTTTTCCCTGGTACAGCCCTTGTTCCAGCTCAGGTAGTAGCTAGGTGATTCCTCATAGCTGCCTCCCATTTTGTTCTGTCCCCAACCCCCATATATCTTATGCACAAGGTGGGAATCCTTCGTCCCTCTCTGGGTTCCCACTCCTCCTTCTAAATGGAAAAGCACCAGGTTAAAGATGGATTCCAGGGCAGGTAACATTGTAAGACTTGATTACCCACTTGTCAGCACGCATGTAGACAGGAAGACTTACAAGTAAACAGAGCCATTTACAACCAATTGTCCTGCTTGATGGAAGCCATCAAGCTTCCAAGCCACCATTAATGGCACACAATTTGCATCATTACAATAGGCCCTCAAAGTTATATTTCATATTTCTAGTATCAGAGGGGTAGCCATGTTAGTATGGATCTGTAAAGGCAGCAAAGAATCCTGTGGCACCTGATAGACTAACAAACGTTTTGGAGCATGAAAATCGTGGGTGAATACCCACTTCATCAGATGCATGTAGTGGAAATTTCCAGGGGCAGGTATATATATGCAAGCAAGCTAGAGATAACGAGGTTAGTTCAATCAGGAAGGATGAGGCCCTCTTCCAGCAGTTGAGGTGTGAAAACCAAGGGAGGAGAAACTGGTTTTGTAGTTGGCAAGCCATTCAGTCTTTGTTTCATCCTGAGCTGATGGTTTCAAATTTGCAGATTACTGAAGCTCAGCAGTTTCTCTTTGAAGTCTGGTCCTGAAGTTTTTTTGCTGCAGGATGGCCACCATAAGGTCTGCTATAGTGTGGCCAGGAAGGCTGAATTGTTCTCCTACAGGTTTTTGTATATTGTCATTCCTAATATCTGATTTGTGTCCATTTATCCTTTTCCATAGACACTGTCCAGTTTGGCCGATGTACATAGCAGAGGGGCATTGCTGGCATATAATGGCGTATATTACATTGGTGGACGTGCAGGTGAATGAACCGGTGATGGTGTGGCTGATCTGGTTAGGTCCTGTGATGGTGTCACTGGTGTAGATATGTGGGCAGAGTTGGCATCGAGCTTTGTTGCATGGATTGGTTCCTGAGCTAGAGTTATTATGGTGCGGTGTGCAGCTACTGGTGAGAATATGTTTCGGGTTGGCGGGTTGTCTGTGGGCGAAGACTGGCTTGCCACCCAAGGCCTGTGAAAGTGTGGGTTCATTGTCCAGAATGGGTTGTAGATCCCTGATGATGCGTTGGAGGGGTTTTAACTGGGGACTGAATGTGATGGCCAGTAGAGTCCTGTTGGTTTCTTTCTTGGGTTTGTCTTACTGTAGGAGGCTTCTGGGTACACGTCTGGCTCTGTTGATCTGTTTCCTTATTTCCTCATGCTGGTATTGTAGTTTTGAGAATGCTTGGTGGAGATTTTGTAGGTGTTGGTCTCTGTGTGAGGGGTTAGAGCAGATGAGGTTTTACCTCAGTGCTTGTCTGTAGACAATGGATTGTGTGATGTGGATAAAAGCTGGAAACAGAAAGGAAATTACCTTTATCAGGGAACATGGAATGAGAAATTCCTTGACATCTCTCCTCTCCACTCCACTAGCTCAGACATGCCCCTTAACTTATTTTTCTGTGTCACAATTACAAACACTCTCTTCCCAAGACAATATTATGGACCACTACCCTCTCCACTTTCAAATCCTCCTCTTGCAGGTCCCTTCATACTGTGATACCTACAAGGAACTAGCTGGCTGATAATGGCAAGGAGAAGTAACTGGGCATAATATGTAGACCTGAAAGGAGGGATACATTTAAAATCCCCACATTGTGTTATAAGACCTGGGACTGCCAAGGTGTGGCCAGGGAACCTCTGGACCACTTCACTGATATGTTCTGCTTGTATTTCCTATTTTCTGATCTTTTAGACTGTGAACTCTTTGGGGCAGGAGCTAGGCCTCCTTTTATCCTTTTTTCAGCATTTGGAATATGGTTGATGCTACCGGACACAAACTGCTAAATTGAATTTATCTTCCTATTAACTCTAACCCTTGAGGATAAGACTTTGCAGACTGCAGCTGCTTTTTCTATTCAGTTATTGCGCCAGATTACAGGAATTAAAAAAGCATCATGCTAGCAGGCATTTACTGTAGCAATCCAGGAAATTGTTTTGAAGGTTTTCACAGCAATTGTTTCATTTTCCCCCCTCTCTATCTGCCCCGTTTTTATTTTTATACCTTTAGGGGAGGAGGAACGGTTGTAGTGGTAACCTTGGTTGCCTTGCACTGTATTGTAAGAACACTTATGACAGTACAACGATTACCACTTTGTGCTATGCCCTTGGACTTTGAAAACCTATGAGCTGATTAATCCAAAACATAGAATGATTAGTATTGAGCTGCTTTGGAGTGAACAACAGCCTGGAGATGGAGTTACAAGAGGAAAGGAGGCTGTGGCAGCGATTGTAAATGCTCAGGGAGGTTAGCAAGAACAAAAACAGAAAACCCAATAATAATGGGGGATTTACACTATCCCTGTATTGACTGGGTACACGTCACCTCAGAACAGGATGCAGAGATAAAACTTCTAGACACACTCACTGCTTCTTGGAGCAGCTAGTCCTGGAACCCAGCAAGGGAGAGGCAATTTTTGATCTGGGCAAACGGCTTGGTAATAGTGACCATTAGGTAATCAAGTTTAACATCTTTATAGGGAACAAAATACCAAAGGAAACCCACCAGAATAACTTTCAGCATCAAAAGGGGGAACTACACATAAACTAGGAGGTTAGTTAAGTGGAAACTAAAAAGAACGGTCACAAGAGATGGTGTTTCCTGCAGCTTGCAGGAAACACCATATTGACAAATGAGAATTGAGAGAGAGAGACCCAAATTAAATGCATACCCCCAATAAACAGTAAGCGGCCCAAACCATGCCACCTTGGCCAAACAGCAGAGTCAGATCAGGTGGCTGCTGCTGCTCAGAGCGTTGGGGTGGTGCTGCATCGGGTATGCAGAGCGAGGGAGCTGCTCCTGTCCCTCTCATGCTTCCTTTGAGACATGACAATGTGCCCAGTCATTACTATTACTGACACCGGCAGCAAGTCCAACAGCTGGTGTGTGCCTTTCCCCAACACCAAGTCATGGAAAGGCAGTCGTATGGTTCACCATTTGCACAGCAGCCTTCAGAGACAGGCTGCCAAGGAGCTGGATTCGCCATCATTGGCAATTGTTCTGTCAAGAGGTAAATGTTGTTCTCAGAGTTCACTGGTTCAGACAGGAATTAATGCAGAGATGTCCTGTATCCTGTCCTCTGTGGGGACTCAGGCTTGTGAATCTCTGAGCAACGGGAAGCCAGAGCGATACAGAGAGGAGCAATGTCCTCTGTTCACTGTGGTTACATTTCCCTCACTGGTCCTTTGCACTTGAAGGGCAGACAGACATCATGTCAGCCTCTCCCATAAATCATGAGATCTGCACAGAGATCATGAGACTTAACCAATGTGAAGTTCTTTTCTTTCTCTTCTGATTTCTGAGCTGCTAGAGTGCATTCAGGTCATGTTTCCAGGCACTTTTCTGCATCTACGGAAGCTAGAAACTTACTTCTGTCAGTGAAATCTGAGATTCTCTGAGGATCATGTGACTACAGGAGCTGGGGATTTTTTAAAAAACAAAGAAACATGCTGTCATAAACAGATAGCTAAGGGTTAATGTCTCTTTCACCTGAGGCACCTGACCAGAGGACCAATCAGGAAACCGGATTTTTTTCAACTTTGGGTGGAGGGAAGTTTGTGTCTGAGTCTTTGTTGTCTGTCTGCCTGCTTTCTCTGAGCTTTGGAGAAGTAGTTTCTGCTTTCTAATCTTCTGTTTCTAAGTGTAAGGACAAAGAGATCAGATAGTAAGTTATATGGTTTCTTTTCTTTGGTATTTGCATGAATATAAGTGCTGGAGTGCTTTGATTTGTATTCTTTTTGAATAAGGCTGTTTATTCATATTTCTTTTAAGCAATTAACCCTGTATTTGTCACCTTAATACAGAGAGACCATTTGTATGTATTTTTCTTTCTTTTTTATATAAAGCTTTCTTTTTAAAACCTGTTGAAGTTTTTTTTTTTTACTGGGAAATTTCAGGGAAATTGAGTCTGTACTCACCAGGGAATTGGTGGGAGGAAGAAATCAGGGGGAGATCTGTGTGTGTTGGATTTGCTAGCCTGATTTTGCATTCCCTCTGAGTGAAGAGGAAAGTGCTTTTGTTTCCAGGACTGGGAACGGAGAGGGGGAGTCACTCTGTTTGGATTCACAGAGCTTGTGTCTGTGTATCTCTCCAGGAGCACCTGGAGGAGGGAAGGGAAAAAGGATTATTTCCCTTTGTTGTGAGACTCAAGGGATTTGGGTCTTGGGGTCCCCAGGGAAGGTTTTTCAGGGGGACCAGAGTGCCCCAAAACACTCTAATTTTTTGGGTGGTGGCAGCAAGTACCAGGTCCAAGCTGGTAACTAAGCTTGGAGGTTTTCATGCTAACCCCCATATTTTGGACGCTAAGGTCCAAATCTGGGACTAAAGTTATGACACATGCAACTTGCAATAAATGGTGAATTGCAAACTATGGGCCTTGTTCTGTGCTCTCCACAGGTTTGTTTGCAGCGGGTTGTATGTGGCCTGTTGTTCTCTAGAACTTTCTCATTAGCTCTCGTACAAAAGGCTTTGGCTACGCTCTGATACCATTCCTCGTATTGAGTAGGGCCTTTAAGTCAACAGGGTCCCTTGTGGTGTAAGGTGTTACCCATCTGAAGTACGTGTGTGAGGTGTGCATTATTATTAACCACGGTTACTAGGGTAGTGCCAAGGAGCAGCAGGAATGGAGATCCATGATGCCAGGCACTGTACAAACGACGGGTAGCAGACAGCTGAAGGTTACAGTGCAATGCGACCCGACAGACCCAGGGTAGAGGAAGGAGCAGGGCCCACTAGCAGGGAAATAGTGTGGTGGCAGCAAGGGGCATGTTCCTGCCGTGATCATTGTTGGGTGAGGGGGAGGATTGGCTACACTGAAAGAGAAGCCCAGGGACGGGGGGTTATGGGAAGGAGGGTGAGGTGGGGAGGGGGATAAGAGGGACAGGTGTGGAACAAAGATGAGGTGAAGAGACTGTCTGGATTGGAACAAAAAGTAAGAGGCCATCCAATGAGAGCTGCAGACAGTTTTCTGCATGTCCAGAGGGCCCAGCTTTGGCTGCTTCTCATCCAACCAGCTGGAGTCTCAGGTTAGCTCCTTGCTGTAGTCCCTTCTGCCCTCCCTCTGCTCATGATATGGTCTTGAGGAAAGAAGTGAGGTAGCCCCTGGGTCCTGTTTTTTCCCAGAGTTTGGAGGGGTCTCCCTGCACAGTTCTGGATCCATGGTGCTGAGGTTAGACTTGGCCCTATTTTAGCCCCTGCCAACTGGCTGGTGGGTCTTGCTCACATGTTCAGGGTTTATTTGATCATCAGATTCAGGGTCAGGAAGGAGTTTTCCCTCAGGCCAGATTGGCTGGGACCATGGTGGTTTTGCCTTCCTCTGCAGCCTGGGGCATGAATTAACTGATGGGATCATCTGGGCACATCTCTCCTCATCCATTCCCTGCCATCACAGAGGCTTGGACACTGGTGTCCCCTTGGTCTCTCCTGTTGTCTGTCACTGTCATAAACAGATAGCTAAGGGTTAATGTTCTTTTACCTGGAAAGGAGTAACCTGAAACACCTGACCAGAGGACCAATCAGGAAACAAGACTTTTTCAAATCTGGGTGGAGGGAAGTTTGTGTCTGAGTTCTTTGTTCTGGTCTTGTGCCTGTCTCTCTCTCAGCTATGAGAGGATTTCTGTCTCTTGCTTTCTAATCTTCTGTTTCCAAGTTGTAAGTACAAATATAGTAAGGCAGTAAGGTTTATATTGTTTTCTTTTGTATTTACATGTGTGTAGTTGCTGGAATGTTTTGAATTGTATTCTTTTTGAATAAGGCTGTTTATTCATATTTCTTTAAGCAATTGACCCTGTATTTGTCACCTTAATACAGAGAGACCATTTTTATGTATTTTTCTTTCTTTTTACATAAAGCTTTCTTTTTAAGACCTGTTGGAGTTTTTCTTTAGTGGGGAACTCCAGGGAATTGAGTCTGTAGCTCACCAGGGAATTGGTGGGAGGAAGCAGTCAGGGGAAAATCTGTGTGTGTTAGATTTACTGGCCTGACTTTGCATTCCCTCTGGGTGAAGAGGGAAGTACTTGTGTTTTCAGGATTGGAAACAGGGAGGGTGGAGTCCCTCTGTTTAGATTCGTGGAGCTTGCTTCTGTGTATCTCTCCAAGAACCCAGGGAGGGAACACTTGGAAGGGAGAAGGGAAGGGAAATGGTTTATTCCCCTTTGTTGTGAGACTCAAGGAATTTGGGTCTTGGGGTCCCCAGGGAAGGTTTTTGGGGGGACCAGAATGCCCCAAAACACTCTAATTTTTTGGGTGGTGGCAGCTTTACCAGGTCCAAGCTGGTAACTAAGCTTGGAGGTTTTCATGCTAGCCCCCATATTTTGGACGCCAAGGTCCAAATCTGGGAAATATGTTATGACACCGTGGCACACCATGTAGTTTCTAAAGGGTTGAAATGTTTTGGCCTGAATATGTCATTAGGTAACTGGGTGTCTTGGGGCCTTTGGGTAATCGAGTGAAATGTAACGGCCCATGACCTACAGGAGATCAGCAAAGATATCCTGACGGCCTCTTCTAGTCTCAAAATCTATGAAAGTGATGAGTGGGGAAGTGCTTACGCTGTCTCTGTGGACCACACTTTCTAGTGTAGACATGCAGTTGTGCACTTGGCTAATATAGGCATCCAAACACCCAGTGCCTGCAGCAAGGTGTTGGTGTGCTCCCCAAATGATTATTATATGTATTATCACCATGTCTTTGAGCCACAGTCACAGACCTGGACCTCAGTGTGCTACTTACAGTGTAGTAGTTACAGCTGCCAGTCCTGGTGCTCCATAAGTAGCACATTCCTACGGAGAGCAATTCAATACCCTACACCCGGCACCTCTCGCAGCCGCGCTGCCCAGAGCTCTGGCAGCATGGCAAGCTAAGGCTGCAGGGATGGGTCTGGGGGCTAGTCTCCCCAGCCAGGAGCTCAAGGGCTGGGCAGGACAGTCACTTGAGCTGGATGTGGCCACGGGTTGTAGTTTGCCCACCTCTGATCTAGACCATTTTCCTGATCAGTGTTTGTCTTTAAAATGATGAAGATTCAACAACCTTCCTGGGCAATTTATTCCAGTGCTTAACCTTGATGGTTAGGAATTTTTTCTTAATGTCCAACCTAAACCTCTCTTGCTGCGATTTAAGTCCATAGTTTCTTGTCCTATTCTCAGAGGTTGAGAAGAATGTACCTTCCTCCTCCTTGTTAACAACCTTTTATGTACTTGAAAACTGTAATCATGTCCCCTGTGTCTTCTCTTCTCTAGACTAAACAAACCCATTTTTTTCAATCTTCCTTCTTAGGTCATGCTTTCTAGACCTTTAATAATTTTTGTTGCTCTTTTCTGGACTTTCTCAAATTTATCCATATCTTTCCTGAAATGTGGCTTCCAGAACTGGGCACAATATTCCAATTGAGGCCTAATCAGCACAGAGTAGAGTGGAAGAATTACTTCTTGTGTCTTGCTTACAACACTCCTGCTAATACATTTCAGAATGATGTTCGCTTTTTTTGCATCAGCATTACACTGACAACTCATATTTAGCTTGTGGTCCACTATGAGCCCCAAATCCCTTTCTGCAGTGCTCCTTCCTAGGCAGTCATTTCCCATTTTGTATGTGTGCAACTGATTGTTCCTTCCTAAGTGGAGTATTTTGCATTTGTCTGTATTGAATTTCATCTTATTTACTTCAGACCGTTTCTCCAGTTGGTCCAGATCATTTTGAATTTTATCCTATCCTATTCTCCAAACCACTTGCAACCCCTCCATGCTTGGTATCATCTGCAAACTTTATTAGTGTACTCTCTGTCATTATCTAAATAATTGAAGAAGATATTAAACAGAGTAGACAGAGAACTGATCCATGTGGGACCCCACTTGATATACCCTTCTAGCTTGACTGTGAACCACTAATAATTACTCTCTGGGAAAGGTTTTCCAAACAGTTATACATCCATTTATAATAGCTCCATCTAGGTAACATTTGCCTAGTTTGTTTATGAGAAGGTCATGTGAGACAGTATCAAAAGCCTTACTAACGTCAAGATATACCACATCTACCTTTTTCCCCCATCCATAAGGCTTGTTACCCGTCAAAGAAAGCTGTTTGGTTTGACATGATTTATTCTTGACAAATCCATGCTGACTGTCACTTATCAACTTCTTATCTTCTAGGTGTCTGCAAATTGATTATTTGCTCACTAATCTTTCCAAGTACTGAAGTCAAGCTGACTGGTCTGTAATTCCCCAGGTAGTCCTTATTTCCCTTTTTATCTACTGGCACTATATTTGGCCTTTTCCAGTCCTCTGGAATATCTCCTGTCTTCCATGATTTTTTGAAAATAATTGCTAATGGCTCAGATATCTCCTCCATCAGCTTCTTGAGTATTCTAGGATATATTTTGTCAGATACTGGTGACCTGAAGATATCTAAATTGTCTAAGTAATTTTTAACTTGTTTTTTCCCTATTTTAGCCTCTGATCTTACCTCATTTTCACTGGCATTCGCTATGTTAGACGTCCAATCACCACCAACCTTCTCGGTGAAAACTGGAAAAAAAAGAGAGAAGTGCTGGGATTGTACACTGCTAAGACTGATCACCGTTGCTCCAAGCAGGGCTGCAATCCCTTAAATTGTCACATTCATTGTAGTGGAGGTTACTCTGCATCCTGTTTAAAGAGGGAGTGCACCAAGACAATGGGACTGAAATGACCCAGTGTTGTCTGCTACTGATGGGTAGCCTCTTGGGATGAACTCCTTGTCCCCATTGAAGTCAATTGGAGTTTTGTCATTAACCTCAGAATAGATGTAACCAATTTGCAGAGTTTCCCGCCTAGTAACTGGGCTTGCCGTCTTGCCTTCAGCCCACTGCTTGACTGTACTTCACCCTTTTGTGCAAAGCTGCCAAAGAAAATTGTCTATGATGTGTCCAAAACATTCCACTGTAAGAGCACCTGCCACCCAGAGAGCAGCCACGGATAGCGTTTCCTGCTGACTCGGACGGCAGTTCAAAATGCTGACTGGTCACAGGACACCACTAATGCCTGGGGCCTTGGAGACTTGTTGGCAAAAGAAAGTGCACCTAGCACCGGTACTAGACAACCATAACCACAGCGCCACACCACTGGATTAACCGGTCAAATACCAAAGGGGCTGCCTCCTGGTGCCTTGGGAGGCTCAGAGCAAGGAGCAGAGCAAGAGGTGACAGATTTCTAAAGGGCTCCTTTTGTTTTAAAGGAGCTGTACTCTCCTGTGCTTTACATGACCATCCTGAAATTTAATACAGCGATGTCTTCGCTTTTGACTCCACAATTTGATTTAAAACAATTTTGCTATTTACCAATACAATACTTGAGAACCACACAGTAACTTGTGTAGTCCTGATCCTCCCCCTTTACTGCAGATAAAGTGTCTCTGGTCAGCTGGCAAGTGTATAGAGAGGAAGTGAGATTTCCAGGTAGGAAGGACCTAAGGAGGGCCAGCTCTTGCCAGGTTTGTCTTTCAGTGGCCTGCATCTCAAAGGGGTGGTTGTGGGTGTTGTGGGTGTTGCCACTTCCAATATTAAAAATATATTGCCCCTGCAAATTGTTGTGCTGGGCAGTCCTCCTCTTTCAGACTGTCTTATAGAAGACTCAGTATCTGACACCTCTTCCAAAAGACTCCTGGTTCCCTAGTGAATTCTCTCTTCTTTCCTCCACCTCCTCCCTGTCATTCCCTAGTGGCAGCTATTATAGATGGATGAGGTGTTTGACAGCTTCAAGGCTGCTGGAGTATTTTGCCTACAGTAGTAAATCAGCCTACAATTGTTTCCCTGATTGGCACACTCTGTGAATGGCCTCTCAAGACATTTCAGAGAGATTGAGAAAGTGCTGCCAGGACTTCCTTATCTTATGGATTAAAAACATCTTTTCATTACCATCTGAGGATGAGAAATTTGCTCACTCTTCTCGAGCACCTCTCAGCAATTGGGTATTGCAATCATGCATGTTAATTGTCATAGATAAATCATAAATTAACTCTGGTGGGAAAACTACAGATATCTCATCATGTGCTGGAGATTTCATAGAAAAGAGGAACCTCTTCTAATTTATCCCTTACACAGATAAATTAGATCAGCCTGGCCTGGCTTGGCCTGGAACGTTTCACATTGTAACTTTTGCTGAAAGACTTTTATTGGAAATAGACAGTATTTGCATGAAAAGAGAATCTGCACCTGATGGAAAAGTCCAGTAGAATATAACAGGAAATGATGACATTGCCATAGGTTTTTTTAAAAAACATTTTGCAAATCTCACTAGAGAAATATATCTCTGCTAAAGAACTCTCTAGAGAGTGATTAAATATACCTTTTTCTATTAATTTCTTTAAGTCATGGGCTCTCAACCTGGAAACTGTGTCAGGGGGTCATGGCCACTCTGCCTTTCTCATATTGTTAAATGGAAAACCAGTCCTGGCTGGATCATACCTAGAGTAATGAGGAGTTCTGAAGGGGACTAGTAAGGGGAAACGGGTCTTGGTATGTAAAAAACTGAAAAGCACGGCTTTACTTAATCAACTGCAAAAGACCACAGCCTAGTTAATATGGGTAATAAAATCCCCCATGGCTTTTTCAGAGCAAAGCTTCTGAGAACTATACATGAATGCTGCAAATGTTTTTTCTAGTGAATTACTCATACCTGTACACAAATACTATATATATCTGCAACATTGGTTTTTATTTTAGTATCATGGTGTTTCTTATGAGACTTTCTTCATTACTCAAGTGTTCAAACAAGAAGTTTAGATAAAGAGATTTTAAATTATTGTTAAGAGGATAAAATGTATATTGCTAGGAGTCGGAATGTAGACATATTTGTATGGTAGCAGTTTGATTTCATTTGGGGTGATTTTTATGACCACTTGAATGAACTAATATAATTCTTTGTGGTCTAAATGTCTCCTTAATGTGTGCATGGTTTGGGTTTTTATATAAAAAATCCTTCTTTTACAATAAGATTTAAAAAATCACCATGGTATCCACTCAACCATTTTAACTAACTGAATCTTAGCATATTTTCAGTTTCAATCCCAGCTGAGAGTTGGCTCCTTCAAGGCAGGTTAAATATTATTGCTATCAAAATTGAATATGTTTAGTCCTACCATTCAGGTCCTAGCTTTAACAGCATAGACAGCAGTACAAATTATAATCCTTAGGCATTAAGGTTCAATAATTTATTGCACTAGAACTCTGAACCACCATAATATGGAAGGCTTAACATCTTAATTAGTTTTCAGAGTCTTTTGTTAGAATTCACTCCCTTCTGTTGCAAGGTTATTATGCACTCTGAATCCATGCTAAATAACTTTATGACAAGAGGAGTATTCCTAACAAGGGAATTCAATTAGGTTTTCTAAGATAATATAGAGACAGAGGCAGGCAGTGGAGAAATTGTTGATACCCATGAATAAGAAGCTAAACACCTTTACAATGACAAATCTACAGGAAAAGGGGGCTTTCTTTCATACTCAGTTTGTAACTGGCAGAGAACATAGATGAATTGTACGATAAAATAGGCATGTGGGTGGCTTGATTCTCCTGGAAAGTAAAGTTTTGGATAGTGGGCACAGCTGGGGGCAGAGCGCACCCTTCTCACAACACAGCTGCACTGAAGAATCCACTATCAGAGTGCTCTATCTCAGAGAATTTTCCAGCTGTTGTATATAATCAAGGTCTACACCTCTGCCCCTTTCCAGTGGTTGGCTCTGGCACACTGACAGCCTCGTCCTTGTACCCACTCACACCCAAGCTGCATGGCAGGGAGACTATGTTGGACAGAACTGTTTTTAAACATGTTTCTGTCAAGTAAGATGGACACAGTTTGGGAATGAGGCCTACCAGGGTTTCACATTGTGGTGGTGGCTATGAGGTTAGCACCTAGAGACCCCCGCCTAGCCCAGGGCCTGCTGTGTATGCAGAGCCTAGCACCAAGGGACAGTTCCTGCCCTGCAGAACTCACAGTCTAAACAGACAAGACACTGTGTGGGAAAAGGCTGCAGCAGCAGCATCTCCATGTGGCAGGGGGACTGAGATGAAGAGCAAATCCATGACTGGCCCAAGTCACGCAGAGCATCTGTGACAGAGCCGAAAGCCCAGATCTTGAGAGTCTCAGGGCAATGCCTCAATTGCCAGGTCTCCCGTCCTCTGAGTTATAATCCTCGGAGACCTGAGTTTGCTCTCCTGCCACCTGAGGGAAGTCATGAGGTCCATCAGCATAGCGGCAGCATGTGTCCCCATGCACTCATCCCTACCTGCATTGTGCTGCCATCATATCCAGGGGGTTCCCTGTTTCCCCATCCCCAGAATAAGCCCCAAGACCTACCTAATGGAGATGTCATCAGACACAACCCAGTGGGCTGACCCTCCTAGCACGTTCTCCCCAGGGCTCTGTGCCCCTGTCCCTAGGTCACTGATGTGAATTTTGATATGGCATTTGTAAGCTGTTGCTCTCAGACATGCTCTGCCCTTGCTGAAACATGCTGAGCCGTGAACACAGCTCCGCGCAGGAGTGTCGCACAGATCCCCTTCACTCTGAACACACATTCTCCTCCCAGCATTCCTGCTGTTCACCCCAGACAGCTACACCCAGCCTGGCAAATGGAAGACCTGCAACAACTTCCTGCTAGACAAATGGCTCTAACTCCCTCCAGTGAGTGGGACCCAGCCCAAAGAGTCAGAGCCACACAAGCCTGAATGTCAAGTATCAGAGGGTAGCCGTGTTAGTCTGGATCTGTAAAAGCAGCAAAGAATCCTGTGGCACCTTATAGACTAACAGACGTTTTGGAGCATGAGCTTTCGTGGGTGAATACCCACTTCCTCAGATGCATGTAATGGAAATATCCAGGGGCAGGTATATATATGTGTGCTAGCAAGCAAGCTAGAGATAACGAGGTCAGTTCAATCAGGGGGGATGAGGCCCTGTTCTAGCAGTTGAGGTGTGAAAACCAAGAGAGGAGAAACTGGTTCTGTAATTGGCAAGCCATTCACAGTCTTTGTTCAATCCTGAGCTGATGGTGTCAAATTTGCAGATGAACTGAAGCTCAGCAGTTTCTCTTTGAAGTCTGGTCCTGAAGTTTTTTTGCTGCAGGATGGCCACCTTAAGGTCTGCTATAGTGTGGCCAGGGAGGTTGAAGTGCTCTCCTACAGGTTTTTGTATATTGCCATTCCTAATGTCTGATTTGTGTCCATTTATCCTTTTCCGTAGAGACTGTCCAGTTTGGCCGATGTACATAGCAGAGGGGCATTGCTGGCATATGATGGCGTATATTACATTGGTGGATGTGCAGGTGAATGAACCAGTGATGGTGTGGCTGATCTGGTTAGGTCCTGTGATGGTGTCGCCGGTGTAGATATGTGGGCAGAGTTGGCATCGAGGTTTGTTGCATGGATTGGTTCCTGAGCTAGAGTTATTATGGTGTGGTGTGCAGTTACTGGTGAGAATATGTTTCAGGTTGGCAGGTTGTCTGTGGGCAAGGGTTGGCCTGCCACCCAAGGCCTGTGAAAGTGTGGGATCATTGTCCAGGATGGGTTGTAGATCCTTGATGATGCGTTGGAGGGGTTTTAGCTGGGGGCTGTATGTGATGGCCAGTGGAGTCCTGTTGGTTTCTCTCTTGGGTTTGTCTTGCAGTAGGAGGCTTCTGGGTACACGTCTGGCTCTGTTGATCTGTTTCCTTATTTCCTCGTGCGGGTATTGTAGTTTTGAGAATGCTTGGTGGAGATTTTGTAGGTGTTGGTCTCTGTCTGAGGGGTCAGAGCAGATGCGGTTGTACCTCAGTGCTTGGCTGTAGACAATGGATCGTGTGATGTGCCCGGGATGGAAGCTGGAGGCATGAAGGTAGGCATAGCGGTCGGTGGGTTTTCGATATAGGGTGGTGTTAATGTGACCATCACTTATTTGCACCGTGGTGTCAAGAAAGTGGACCTCCCGTGTAGATTGGTCCAGGCTGAGGTTGATGGTGGGGTGGAAGCTGTTGAAATCATGGTGGAATTTTTCCAGAGTCTCCTTCCCATGGGTCCAGATGACGAAGATGTCATCAATGTAGCGTAGGTAGAGAAGAGGTGTGAGTGGACGAGAGCTGAGGAAGCGTTGTTCCAGGTCGGCCATGAAGATATTGGCATATTGTGGGGCCATGCGGGTGCCCATAGCAGTGCCACTGATCTGGAGATATATATTGTCATCAAATTTGAAATAGTTGTGTGTAAGTATAAAGGCACAGAGCTCAGCAGCCAGTTGTGCTGTGGCATCATCGGGGATAGTGTTCCTGACAGCTTGTATTCCATCTGTGTGTGGGATGTTTGTGTAGAGAGCCTCTACATCCATGGTGGCTAGGATGGTGTTTTCTGGGAGGTCACCAATGCATTGTAGTTTCCTCAGGAAATCAGTGGTGTCACGGAGATAGCTGGGAGTGCTGGTGGCATAGGGTCTGAGTAGAGAGTCCATATATCCAGACAGTCCTTCAGTGAGAGTGCCAATGCCCGAGATGATGGGGCGTCCAGGATTGCCGGGTTTGTGGATCTTGGGTAGTAGATAGAATAACCCTGGTCGGGGCTCTAGGGGTATGTTGATTTCTTCTGGTGTTAGTGTAGGGAGTGTCCTGAGTAGATGCTGTAGTTTCTTAGTGTATTCCTCAGTGGGATCTGAGGGAAGTGGCCTGTAGAATTTGGTATTGGAGAGTTGTCTGGCTGCCTCCTTTTGATAGTCAGACCTGTTCATGATGACAACGGCACCTCCTTTATCAGCCTCTTTGATGATAATGTCAGGGTGGTTTCTGAGGCTGTGGATGGCATTGCGTTCTGCACGACTTAGGTTGTGAGGCAAGCGATGTTGTTGTTCCATGATTTCTGCCTGTGCACGCCGGCGGAAGCATTCAATGTATAGGTCCAGGCTGTCATTTCGACCCTCAGGAGGAGTCCATGTGGAGTTCTTTTTCTTGTGCTGTTGGTGGGAGGGTACCTGTGTATCAGTGCACTGTTCAGTGTTGTCCTGGAAGTATTCTTTGAGTCGGAGACGGCGAAAGTAGGCTTCCAGATCGCCACAGAACTGTATCATGTTGGTGGGGGTGGCAGGGCAGAAAGAGAGTCCCCGAGATAGGACAGACTTTTCTTCTGGGCTGAGTGTGTAGTTGGATAGATTGACGATATTGCTGGGTGGGTTAGGGGTACCACTGTTGTGGCCCCATGTGGCAGGTAGGAGTTTAGACAGCTTACAGTCCTTTTTCCTTTGAAGAGAGGTGAAGTGAGTAATGTAGATCTCCTGTCTTATTCTAGTGAAGTCCGTTTGTATAGAAGTTTGGTTATTAATGAGAGTCTCCAGGTTGGAGAGCTCTTTTTTGATGTTTTCCTGTTTGCTGTATAGGATGCTGATCAGGTGGTTCCTCAGTTTTTTTGATAGAGTATGACATAATCTCTCACTGTGGTCTGTGTAGTATGTAGACAGCAGTGGATTTTTTACCTTTAGTCCATTTGGTATGATGTCCATCCGTTTGCATTTGGAAAGGAAGATGATATCTGTCTGTATTTGTGCAAGTTTCTTCATGAGGTTGATGGATGTAGGCAAGCCTGAATGTAGGTCTCTCCTAGAGCAGCCCATCAATTAGCTGCTGAGCCATTGTGTTGTTTGTGGGCCTTTGCCCTGCTTTAAAAGTCTCTGCTAACGTGTAGTTCTGAACCACTACAGCACAGTAAGGAAGTGACTGGAGAACTCCAAGCTAAGGCAGGGTGAGCACTATTGCTGTCTGAACCTGATTGCTGAGCTTTGGAAATGCATGAAGTATCTCAGACTGCAGAGTCTCTGTTTGCAAACATATGATGCAGATAAAAGTATCTAGTGCCCTTCTGAGATCAGTGAATATAAAACACAACCAAAGAATCCAATGCTAGTATGTATATCTGTGTTCCTCAAGTGCTGCGCATGCAAACCTAGAGTGACTGCGAATCTCTTCTGGAGTACACTGTGCTTTGTGTACAGTCCCTCAGTATTTCTGAAAGCATTTTTTCTCAGACTGTTACTGTTTTAAATGTAGAAAGAGAAAATTAGAGCAGGCCAATAATATTGCTCAGCTTTCCACAGATCCAGGGGCAATTAAAATACAATTAATGCAAGGATACTGGAGAGGAGGAGAGAAAAGTAGCTAAAGACTTCAGGTGGGACTGTGACTTATGCTGAGGGACCGGTACAATGAGAACTGTGATAAACTCAGGTGCGTACCGTGGAGGCCCTGAAAGTACTTCCCACAGCTTTAAAGTTCTAAACCATTTGAAGTATAAAGAAATCTTATACCACAACTTGTTAAACACCATGATTTTAATGATGTCTACTGTAGGCAATAAAATGGTGCAGGAGCAGGTCTCACTGTAACAAATACCAATATGTCTAATGCTGTCTATTGGTGGAAACATAAAACTAAAAGATGATTCTGGCTTTTAAACATGAAAGTAATTAGCATTGCCTGTTGCTCAAAGCGTAGCATTAAATTACGCTTGCTAATTTTCATATTGTAATATCAAATGTCATATTACTGTTGAATGTGAGTATTAGTAGTAGTATTAATAGTAGTCTCAGGTTTGATTATTTTAAGTAGAGTTATAGCTAAACATGACTTCACATTTTTATTTATCCTGTACTTTAGATAATGGCATTCTCTTTGTGGTCTGTAACATGGAAAACACTGTTGAAAGATAAAGGATTTCAGTGTGAAAAGAAGGGAATTCTGATTAGTCAGAGATGCCTAATGCACTGAAAGGGAAGGAAGGAATGCAGAGTGGTTTTCTGAGTGAGCTCTGGGGCACTATTACTATATGGACTTTTTTAGCAATGGGGAGTGTGTTTTCCCTACGGCATGCCTCCCTGTGAAATCTTAGATAAAAGGTTCCTACATGAAACTTGATGTTGGAATTTAAAAAAGGTCTTTTTGCCTGTTTTGACAATATCTTATCCCATGTTCTGACCTAAGACAGCACTGCCTCTAGTGATGAGGATAAATTCCTAGTCAAAGCTTAATGTCTATATGTACAGTAGAGAGGCACAAAGATGTAGATAAGATCCCTGGAAGAAATGAAATGGTGTAAATCATCCTTCACTGCCTCGCCAGGTGTGAATTAATACACTACTAAATCCCAGAGGCTTAACAACAGTCACTAGTCACCATGGGCCAGACCCTCTCCCCTATTACATTGTTGTGCATCCGGAGTATTCTGTAGAGTCTCACTGAATTTACACTGACGTACCCGAGCAGAGATTGGATCAGTCACCCTCGTGGCTTTCCATGTGTTATCTGCCAAGCCTTTTGGACTGTCTCAATAGACTGTCTCTCATATGTTTGGAATTGTATTGTATGTGGCTTGCTCTATGCAGTTCCATTAGCATGTATTTTTTAACCACTAGGTTAATAAGTGAATAAGTTGACAGAACATTAAATCAAGACAGAATGAGCAACATATTGTCTGAACCTGATCTTTGAAAAAACACTGTGAATGATCTGAAACTGAATTCATTACCATTGCTTTGTACTTATTATGGTGCAACAGAACGTAGTCCATTGTTGTCAGTGGGGACAGGGTTGGACTCTATTGTTAGTATATTGGCCTGTTCATTAACCTGAGATAGAATTTTGGGTTTGACTTTTGATACTCTTATAGCCTTACCAATATGTGTAAACAAAGACTCTGTGTGTTTCTGACACCCAGCCAGATGGGTTTGTTAGTATAATGAAAAAAGGTAAGAGATGGAGCTAAAGTGTTACTGGGTATCGTGGAAGTATAATATATGAGCACACACTGGAAGGCTGCCTGGCTCCTCTCTCAAGACAAGGTCAAGCAACCAGTTAGGAGATGCAAAGGGGGAATGAGGAGAGGCATAAGAACCAGTAAAAGACCAAACAAATGCCTGTCCCTGACCGAAGCACAACCTCACTCCTTACCCCTCCCAAGGGATACAAGAAGAGGTGGTACCAAGCCCTCAGCGCCCCAGACAGAGGTGAAAGTAAGTGAGTACGGACCAATACGTTGGACCGGTAAGAAAAGGAGACTGCCTGAGGGAGGGAGAAGCCTGCCCCCTGCATAAGAATAGTTTAAACTCAGCTGTTCCCTGAGTGGTTCAACCCTCCGGGTTAGGAGTGGTTTCTGGCATCCTTGTAAATTTCACTCACAATAGCTGGGGGGAGTGGGGAGGGTGTGTTTGACATGGCAGGGGCAGTCCTTGTCTGCCCCTAGGATGAGGGGATCTCTCCAGTACTAATATACACAACAAATACAAGCATTTGGCTGCACAGCTTAACTCCAGAACTAATAAAAGCAGGTGGAAAAGGAAAACTCACTGTCACATTGGTTTCTCATCTCCTCCCTCCACCTCCTCCAGCCAGGCTGCAGACAAGGCTCTGCATTCCTCCTCCCCGCAGCAGGAGTTCTCCTCTAGGCTCTAGCTTGCAGTAGGGACACTGGCTGAGATGCCTGCTGCTGCTGCCTGCATAAGAACAGTTTAAACTCAGCCGTTCCCTGGGCAGTTCAGCCCCCAGGGTTAGAAGACGTTTCTAGCATCCTTGTTAATTTCACTCCCAGTTGGTGGTGGGGGGGAGGGTGTGTGTGACCATGGCTGGGGCAGTTCTTTTCTGCCCCTGGGATGAGGGGATCTCCTATACACAAAAAACACAATCAAAATCAGGAACCATTTCCAAGTTCAAATCTATCCCATTCCCTCCTCAGCAGAGAATCATGGTTGTGATGTCCAAACTGTTCGCAGATCCTCTTTGAAATGTTACTGAACCACACAGGGAACAGCTGAGTTTAAACTGATCTTATGCAGGAGACAGGCTTCTCCCTCCCTCAGCTGGTCTCCCTGCTGCAAGCTAGAGGGAAGCCCCTGCAGCTGCTGCTCAGTGCCAGGCAGGGAGAAAGCATGGAGCCTAGTGTCCGCAGCCTGGCTGAAGGAGGAGGGAAGACATGGAGAAAAATGTGACAGTGAGTTTTCACTTTTTCAGGTTTATTCCAATAGTAAAGTTTTATTACAGACAGTACTGGTAGTAGTAATAGTAGCTTTATTGTCTCTATCTATGTCATGCAATGGGAGGGATCCATGAAGTACGTAGGAGAGGTGGGTTGCTTGCAATTGGACCATATGGGTAAAAAATGTAAATTACTTTCACCCCTGCCCAAACCCCAGGGCTCCCAGCTGCCTCTGCAGCTGGTAGATCTGGGGGTGATTTAAAGGGCCCAGCTCCTAGCTTCAGCTGAATCCCTGAGCCCTTTAAATCCTGAATTAAAAGCCCTGGGATTTAAAAGCCCTACCTCTTCTGATAGAGGCCATGCCTCTTCTGGTTGAAGCCCCTCCTCCTCTGCAGGACTCTGGAATACTGGCAAGTCCTTTAAGTTACTTTCACCCCTGGCCCCAGAACAAAACTTGGCCATAAATTGTAAGGGGTGGGACCAGGAGCATGCACTGCAGGTATATTTGGGCCTTCTGAGGAGGAGGAGGAGGAGGAGGTGGGAGTAGGGACACTCGTAAAAGGCTCTGCGGTGCTTGCCTGAAACTAACCCCAATAAACATCACTGTGATGGGACGGCTGCCCCTCACTGGTATGTAAGGGGTTAAAACAACCCTGAGGAGGCGCCAGTAAGGAAAAGGCTTGTAGTGCCAGCCAATTCATAGATTCATAGACTCTAGGACTGGAAGGGACCTCGAGAGGTCATCGAGTCCAGTCCCCTGCACTCCCGGCAGGACCAAATACTGTCTAGACCATCCCTAATAGACATTTATCTAACCTACTCTTAAATATCTCCAGAGATGGAGATTCCACAATATCCCTAGGCAATTTATTCCAGTGTTTATCTACCCTGACAGTTGGGAACTTTTTCCTAATGTCCAACCTAAATCTCCCTTGCTGCAGTTTAAGCCCATTGCTTCTTGTTCTATCATTAGAGGCTAAGGTGAACAAGTTTTCTCCCTCCTCCTGATGACACCCTTTTAGACACCTGAAAACTGCTATCATGTCCCCTCTCAGTCTTCTCTTTTCCAAACTAAACAAACTCAACGCTTTCAGCCTTCCTTCATAGATCATGTTCTCAAGACCTTTAATCATTCTTGTTGCTCTTCTCTGGACCCTCTCCAATTTCTCCACATCTTTCTTGAAATGCGGTGTCCAGAACTGGACACAATACTCCAGTTGAGGCCTAACCAGCACAGAGTAGAGCGGAAGAATGACTTCTTGTGTCTTGCTCACAACACACCTGTTAATGCATCCCAGAATCACGTTTGCTTTTTTTGCAACAGCATCACACTGTTGACTCATATTTAGTTTGTGGTCCACTATGACCCCTAGATCTTTCTGCCATACTCCTTCCTAGACAGTCTCTTCCCATTCTGTATGTGTGAAACTGATTGTTCCTTCCTAAGTGGAGCACTTTGCATTTATCTTTATTGAACTTCATCCTGTTTACCTCAGACCATTTCTCCAATTTGTCCAGATCGTTTTGAATTATGACCCTGTCCTCTAAAGCAGTTGCAATCCCTCCCAGTTTGGTATCATTTGCAAACTGAATAAGTGTACTTTCTATGCCGACATCTAAGTCGTTGACGAAGATATTGAACAGAGCTGGTCCCAAACAGACCCCCATGGAACCCCACTTGTTATACCTTTCCAGCAGGATTGGGAACCATTAATAACCACTCTCTGAGTATAGCAGCAAAGAATCCTGTGGCGCCTTATAGACTAACAGACGTTTTGGAGCATGAGCTTTCGTGGGTGAATACCCACTTCCTCAGATGCATGTAATGGAAATATCCAGGGGCAGGTATATATATGTGTGCTAGCAAGCAAGCTAGAGATAACGAGGTCAGTTCAATCAGGGAGGATGAGGCCCTGTTCTAGCAGTTGAGGTGTGAAAACCAAGAGAGGATTAACTGGTTCTATAATTGGCAAGCCATTCACAGTCTTTGTTCAATCCTGAGCTGATGGTGTCAAATTTGCAGATGAACTGAAGCTCAGCAGTTTCTCTTTGAAGTCTGGTCCTGAAGTTTTTTTGCTGCAGGATGGCCACCCTAAGGTCTGCTATAGTGTGGCCAGGGAGTATAGTTATCTCTGAGTATAGTTATCCAGCCAGTTATGCACCCACCTTATAGTAGCCCCATCTAAGTTGTATTTGCCTAGTTTATCGATAAGAATATCATGGGAGAATGTATCAAATACCTTACTAAAGTCTAGGTATACCGCATCCACTGCTTCTCCCTTATCCACAAGACTCGTTATCCTACCAATGAAAGCTATCAGATTGGTTTGACACGATTTGTTCCTTACAAATCCATGCTGGCTATTCCCTATCATCTTACCACCTTCCAAGTGTTTGCAGATGATTTCCTTAATTACTTGCTCCATTATCTTCCCTGGCACAGAAGTTAAACTAACTGGTCTGCAGTTTCCTGGGTTGTTTTTATTTCCCTTTTTATAGATGGACACTATATTTGACCTTTTCCAGTCTTCTGCAATCTCTCCCGTCTCCCATGATTTTTCAAATATAATAGCTAGAGAAACTACGCAAAGAGAATGCAGTTAACAGCGTGCAGGTCAAACGAGAGGAGAAAAGAAAGATACCTTCACAAATGAATGGTCTGGAGGCATTCTCAGGTCATCTGCAGATGTATCAGGGTTGCCATTTGGAGCCCTTCAGTAAGAAAGCCCCTGTAAAGCCTAGGGACTAGCAGGCAGCAGAAACTGAAGTATGTTTACACTGCAATGAGACACCCTTGGCTGGCCTGTGCCCCTGACTCAGACTTGTGAGGCTCAGGCTAAGGGGCTGTTTAATTGTGTTGTAGACATTCAGGCTCCAGCCCGAGCTATGGGACCCTGGCCACTTACAGGTTGCTAGAGCCTGGGCTCCAGCCAAGCCCAATTGTCCACACTGCAATTGAACAGCCCCTTAGCCTGAGCCCAGAGAGCCTGTGTCAGCTGGCACAGGTCAGCCACAGGTTTTAGTTGTAGTGTAGACATGACCTTAAGGCACACATGAGTGATCTTCATACATTTCCTTTGCAATGAGCACAACTTTAGTTATAGTGCACTGTACACTCCACTTTACTGCTTAATAGGGAGCTCTAACAACCAGCTAGTTTAAGGTCAATTATAATACAGCAGTCTTTAATAGCCTTTTTATTGAGCAGTGTAATTCCACATATGCGGATTGCTTTCAGGTAATTCAGTGGAGTCTTCTATTGAGCTAGTTTTGCAGCAAAGTGACCAGGATGTTAGAGTGACTGCTGTAGCCATGTCTTATAAATGAAGTGTGTAAAATCAGTTTTTTTTAGTATTTTATCACTATATTCATACTTTGTTATACAGAGCACTTGTTCCCGAAGAGGCATTATTTGCCCAGAGTTGGCATTTAGCAGATTTGGCATTATTAGCTTGGAGGTGAGATCTATATCAAGTCCCTGTACATTATATGCAGTTTTCCAGTTGCTCTGTCTCATTCTGTTTGTTGTTTCTAAGATTAATTTGCTCCTAATGCATTTGATTTGTAATTTTTCTGCCAGGTGAAGCCAGCAGCAAGGGCCGGGTTCAGTATATGGGGGCTCCTTTTCACCAATACAGCATAAAACGGGCTTGACTCCCCCCCATCCGCGCAGTGACCTGGGAGAACTACACACCACCCCCTGGGAATTTCTAATAGGCAATACTTCCCCTCTTGCAAGCACAGAGTCTGAGTGTGGCAAAAACTTATTAATAAAAGGAGGGAAGTAACTCAGCATTAATTTGGGAAAACACTGCAAGCAGGGTTCATAAACATAAATCATGAGCAAAAGACCCACCCCCAAGTAAGTTGGGCAGTGTCCTTTTCCCCTCAGGTTCTTAAGTCCAATCACCCAGAAGTCCTTTTAATGTATCAATCCCTTCTCTGCACCCCACTCACCCAGCCCCCGAGTTTAAAGCTTCATCTGCAGAGTTCACCTCCCCCCCCGGGGAAGGGGGGTTAACCTCCCACCCTGCCAGCCGATTGCCACACCTCTCGCAGAACTCTGCTCTGGCCCTTTTTGATAGCTGCCTGACTGGCCACTCACCAAGATGTCTTCAGGGCCCACCACTTCACACAACTCTGAGTGATTTCGGCTGTTAGTGGGGGAGCCTCACTGCTGGTGCACAGTCTCTTGCAATGAGACATTTGTGCCAAAGTAGATCTAATACTTAGACCTTGATATTAGTGATTTCAGCTCTGCAATATGTAACAACTCTCAACTGAGTCTACATTAGCTCTTTTATTATATCACGGAGAGAGAAAGGGTAATATCTAGAATCCTTAACAGGGCCCACATCACTAGGTACAAATACCTGTCCCCACAGTCTCTCAACTCATTGGGCTTTGGAACCCATGTCCCCTGCCTAGCAAGCGTCATTAGGGTGAGTCTCTCCATGGGGATATTCCAGGTACTGTTTTGCTCTCCCTCAATTCACACAACAAGGATAACAACTCTTCATTACTGTGCCCCGATAACTGTGCCCCGATACTGTGCCCCGATAACAAGAAGACTGGGGATCCAACACCAGCCACAAGTGATTATGTGGGCAAGCAATCCCATCATGCTGAGCACCTCGGCAGGATGTGTGAGCCCATGCAAATGAGATCAGCTCCTGAAGTCCTTTTCCATAGCTCACCACTAGATGTCAGGAGAGAGCTCATTCAGAATCTGCTGACAGATTTTTTTAAAGGTATATAATGTTCTTCAGCTTCTTCCTAGGGAAAGTACAGCTTAACACAGCTTAGTTTTTATTCAGTTTAAATTGACTTCCAGGTAAAACTAGCAGCCTTTAAAAAGTCATCTTTGTCCTTCCACAGATTATTTTTCCTAAACTCACACTGTAGTAACAGTTTTCATTTTCTAACACTTAATATACCATAAATACATTGACCTGAACAGACTGGGACGTTAGCAGAAACTTCATCTAACACCATCCAAAAGCATAAACAGTGTTTCTAGAGAGATTTACGTCTGACAGCAGGACTATGTTGCAGATATACACACTTTCAAAACAGCAGGGCTAGGAGCAGTGAAGAGTAAACTGTGAGGGCAGGAAATTACTTTTAGTAGTTAACAGTGACCATCATGCATTTTCTGTTGGACCTTAAAATGATTTGCAGTTCACATAAGATATTTACTACCATAGTGTACACAAGGCAGCAGTATTCATTGGGAACTAAGCTGCTATTTAGTTTCACACCCCAGAGACTGACACTCAAGCCATAACTCTTGCCAATTACTCTTTATTCTCCCGGCTCATCCAGCTAGCAGTCACTAAAAGCACACTTCCCAGAGGCTTATAAACAAAGTAATGTAATCCAGGGGCTAAACTCAGGGATAAATGTTGTTTAAGGTGTGGATGGAACATAAGTGGTATTTCTCTGAGCCTACCCAAAGGAAATACTGCTGAAGCTGCTATGAGAATGCTACTGGCCATGTATCTGGGTTAAAAACAGACCAGCACTGGCAGCTATCCCTTGATACAAGGATGATGTCTGTTGGGGGAAAAGTCATTGATGAGACTTAAAATGGCTGAGGAGTCTAATTTGTGCTTTAGAGGTTTTTCCATATATGTGACAGGGGGTTGCTTGGACAGAGCACAGCTTCTGGACACTATGCTGTGCCCTTTCCTTCCTGCTCTGCCGTGTCTCAGCCTCTGGAGCAAGGCAAGTCTCTTCAAAATGGGATGAGGCTTGGTGTATGATGCAATGCCATTGCAGTCTATTGCCAGCCAGCTCTTCCCAATCTGTGGAGTCAAGATATATTTCAGGTAGCATTTCCTCTGGCCACGGGTCCTCTTACCATGACTAAGTTGAGAAAAGAGGACTTGCTTTGGAAGACAAGTATCAGCTATCCTATAAATGGCCAGCCAGGCGAAGCTGATGTTTCATAATCTTTGCCTCAACACTGGTGATGTTAGCTGCAGAGAGAATGCTGGTATTGGTGTGATGATCTTCCCATCTGATACGGAGAATCTTCCAAAGGCAGCACTCATGGTACCACTCCAGATGCTCAAGATGGCTTTGGTATGTCAGACACGTTTCATACTCAGAGTGGGGCTGACTTCTGCATTGTAAACCAGGATCTTAGATTCCATCTGCAGATCTCTGTCAATAAAGACACAATGGAGCAACTTTCCAAAGGATACACTGGCACAATGGATCCTATGTTGAATCTCCATATCATAGAATCATAGAATATCAGGGTTGGAAGGGACCTCAGGAGGTCATCTAGTCCAACCCCCTGCTCAAAGCAGGACCAATTCCCAACTAAACCATCTCAGCCAGGGCTTTGTCAAGCCTGACCTTAAAAACCTCTAAGGAAGGAGATTCCACCACCTCCCTAGGTAACCCATTCCACTCCTTCACCACTCTCTGAGTGAAAAAGTTTTTCCTAATATCCAACCTAAACTGCCCCCACTGCAATTGAGAACATTACTCCTTGTTCTGTCATCGGGTACCACTGAGAACAGTCTAGATCTATCCTCTTTGGAACCCTCTTTCAGGTAGTTGAAAGCAGCTATCAAATTCCCCCTCATCCTTCTCTTCTGCAGATTAAACAATCCCGTTCCCTCAACATCTCCTCACCAATGTCGAATAGAAAGGAATGATCACAGTCAGTAAATTATACCCTTTCCAATGATATCTTACAAGACCCATCTTGCATAAAGTACATTTCAGTTATGCCATATCCATAACATAACCATATTTCCATGAAGACTATGGGGTGTAACATCACAGTGAGGTTTTGCCCTCTGCCCTGTTGTGGGTTGTTTATATTTTTACAGTGGATTGCACAGTAATTGTCACAGGCACCCACTAAGGGACCTGAGTTGGAGAATGAAGAGAAAGGAACCATTACATATCCTTTTGAAGCTAGCTACAGCTCTTGCTCAAGAGCTTACCGTACCAGAAAAACCCTGTGCTCCTCAAAGCATGTCAGCAATGCAGAGCAGCCTAACACAACTGCTTGACACAGTCACTTCTTTTCTAGAATAGTCAGAAAGGGGGCAAGATTTCATCCCTGTGTACCTCTTAATTATTCACAGTCCTGACAAACAAAGATAGCTGTACCACTATTCAGGCACACATGATATTTTTAAGTATTTGCTAGAATTAACACAAGCCCCCTCAGATATATTGTCTGTAGCAGGGGTCGGCAACCTTTCAGAAGTGCTGTGCTGAGTCTTCATTTAGTCACTCTCATTTAAGGTTTCGTGTGCCAGTAATACAGTTTAACCTTTTTAGAAGGCCTCTTTCTATAAGTCTGTAATATAGAACTAAACTATTGTATGTAAAGTAAATAAGGTTTTTAAAATGTTTAAGAAGCTTCATTTAAAATTAAATTAAAATGCAGAGCCCCCCGAACCGGTGGCCAGGACCCGGGCAGTGTGAGTGTCATTGAAAATCAGCTCGCATGCCGCCTTCGGCCGCCATGCCATAGGCTGCCTGCCCCAGTCTATAGGGAGCTGTCTGGCCACTTGTAATTTTAAATATCTTTCAGTTAACTTACTGGTCTAAATGTAAAACCCAGCACTCCGGGACATCCTAGAGAATTTCTGATGCTTCAGAGGATCCTATCTGTGTACCTGAAGAGGCTACAAAAAGACCATGCTAAGAAAATGCTTTGAAAGATGATTTCACCAAACATGGCATTTGGCCCTAATGTGGCCAAGGCATTATTTGTCTTACTTTTTTTTTGAACAGTCATTCTCAGCACAATGTCATTCTGAAGAGCAGTTTTCAACACTTCCCCACTGGGACAAAACCAGACTAATTGATACCATGTTGGAAACTAATTTCCTGGAGTGACATTTTCTGTAACCAATGGACCCAGCAAGACTCTGAACAGAAAATGCTTGAGGTCCTTGAATGGAAGGTGCTATAGAAGTATTTCTACATTCATTCATATTGCATATATGCTGTAGTGGCAGGTGTAATATTGATAATTTTCATTTAAGTCACACAAGTATAATTCAGTGTTACTCATCAGCTAGATATAGAACAAGTAAATAGAATGGAAAACATAATTCACGTATTAAATGTAAATTACAAATAAAATGTGGGAGGGGACTACAGCATCATGTGACACACTCCAAAACTGCTGAGCCATCTTTGCTCAAAGCCTATAAAACCAAAAGCATATACACCCCCCTCTCTATGGGCAGAGTTCAATATCGGGATTCTGTCATGCTCCAGTTGTACACAGGTGTAACTGCTACATTAAATGAAGTTACACTGGTGTAAAACAGGAGTATCTGAGACTAAAATCTGGCTAAAGACTGGAGTTTTTCACCAAGTGAGAATGGATAGGTTTATGACAAGTTTGCTATAGTGGCCACTTCCGTTGCTGCTACAACAGCTTGCATTTTGCAATAAAGAAAACAAATAGCATTACATGAACCCACATTAAAGACACAGAATGCAGCACTAACAGCAGAGCACTTGCACAGCTGGAAAATTGGCCTTTGTTTACTTCACTAGTCCCAGTCAAACACCCTCTCAGGCCCTCAGCAGACTGCAGTGAGGGAACCAGTCACAGGGTCCCCCAGGTATTTTAAACTTCCCTGGATCTTAACAGGCTGCAGTTTATTTAATCATTTGGCCACTCTGCCACATTTCCTGGGCACCTACCCTCGTCTGGTACTTCTTGATGGAAATAGAACCCCTCAGCACCACCCCCCAAGATACCCCAGGAACTTAAAGACACCTTCTCCCAGAACTCCACCCAAAGAACTGAGCCTTCTGGTTTAACATTTAACTCCCTCAGTGGCAACGTGGCAATTATGAACCACAAAACACACGCAAACATTTTGCATAGGATTCTAACACTACTACTCTTTAATACAGATCATTTCCCTCACTAGCTCACCCTTCCCTTTGGAGTCCTGGGGAGACCATCTGTGCCCAGGAAGGCAGTCAGGGCTTATCTGGCTCCTCCACACAGTGTTGCTTCTCCCCACTCTTGAGCTGGAGAAAAATGACCCTGAAGAAGAAAAGTTACTGCCCCTTTTATCACTTTCAGCTCCCCTTCTCAGGACAGATCAGCCTCCTCAGGTGGCCAGAGACTCCTGCCAGGTGACTTTATTGCTAGGCAATCTCTCCCCTGACAAACTCTCTGTCGAGTTGGGAGCCAACCTGTTGTTCAGAGCTAATCCACTTCATTTCAAGGGCTCTTGTTATCCTTCTGCTAGCAGCCTTTGGAATTTCAGCCCAATCTGGAGGCAAATAGACAGCAGAGAAAGCAAATGGGCTGCACATTTGAAATGCAGTTTGCAGGCTGACAGATACAAACAGAGTTTGTAATCTCACACAGAATTCATAAACTGTACAGACAGTCTTCAAGTCAGCACAGTTTAGGCTAGAATTCAAAGAGAAGCATTTTCTCATTTAGCATAAGCAATCAGTCATTTCTTTTTAGAAAAGTGTCTAAATAAACTTGAAACTTAAACAGTAGCAAGAGCTCGCCAGGGGCCAAGTGTGAGTCACAGTCAACTTGTATTTGAACGAACTTTCTGAAAATATATTCACTCTCTCCAGATAATTAGCGGTTTAGTGAAATGATAAATAGCTGTGAACTCCTCTGAGTTTCCTTGAAGTAAAACACTCTAGCTGATCAGAGTTTGATTTCCTTAAAGATTGGCACACAGGGAGATATTGTCAAATTTACTGCACTGACAGAGCCTTAGTTTATAAAAAGGAATTAACACAGACTATATAAAGCTACAGATTGCTACATTAAAATAGAAAATCTTAACAACCTGATAGGGACGTGAAAGGATTTAAATGAAGAATGTTACCGTATAGTTCATAAAACAAGTGGTTTTTAGTAACATGAAACTCATTAGCCAAAGACTATAACTCACAAATGAGACTTTTACAAGAGATGTGAATAATCCAATAACATCTGTTTCTTACAGAAATGTATCTTGTTAGAGGCAAACGCTGCCCCTGTTGGTATGGAGTGCCTGGGCCCCAGCAGGACAGCCAGGTTCTGCAGTGTGGGCAAGCAAGAACACAGGGGGCAGTGATAATGCTGAATTTTCAACTTCATCTCTGCATTTCTTGTTTTGTATTCTCGGGTTTCTCAACTTCATCTCTGCATTAGCGCAGAACAGTCCGTGGGTTTTCAAGGTGCTTTGCAAACAGATGCAGGAGCTTCATTCTAAACAGACGCAAGTGCTGAGGTGGAACTGTACAAAGCTTCCCGTGAAGCCAGGAACTGTACAAGGGCAGCACTTCAGGCCGAGCTTTGGGAACTCCACAGGGCTAACTTGCACAAGAATTTTATATATGTTGTTTCTACAGAATGTATTGTTGTACATGCACATGCACATACACGCACATGCACGCGCACACGCACACACGTGAATCCTTGGTTAAGTGACCATCTGCTCTAGGTAAACCAGCACAAGCATTTGAAAGTGTTTAACTGTCTACATCAAATTAATTATTTTCCATTGCAAAAGAAACTACCCAGACTTGATCCTCTGTTCAGCTCTAACCTGTTGCAGAAGGCCCAGCAATAGACAGCCAGTTTTGAACCTCCAGTGCCAGTAAGGCCCACACTGCGCATAATCACTATTTGCCGGAAACTCTGCACTTGGTATAGATCCGTGTCTTCTTTTTCATGTATTATATTGAGAGGTAGATCAATATTGATACATAGAAACTGCAGCTGGCAGGATAGTAGGAAGCATATATATATATATTTTACTTACATATTTGGTAGACAAACTTTCAGGGAAGAGAGACTTTTTATACATTAAAATTCTATTTTTATTTTATAAAATGTTTTAAACCACTATTAATAATGCATTTGCATGTTAAGCTTTCTGTAAATTTTACTGTATTATTTGGTATCAAGGACATAATTTTATTACTTATGGAATTACCTCTGTGGCAAGATCATATAAGCAGCTTTTCCAAATAAAGGTAGCTGAGGATTTTACGTGAAATGCTAAAGTCCTCCAGGATGAAAGAGGGAAGTCTTATGAAAGCTCAGGTTCAGTTCTGCCACTCATACTCACTTCAGGGGAAAATCACCCCGTTCAGAGAATGAGCACCACAGAGTGTATGCATCTCTGAAGCTCAGGTGGGGTTAAACAGGATTTGGATAGTGCACAGGCCTTTTGATGGTCCCTGTGAACAGGAATTAATCTTATCTGCTGTGTGGAGCCTTGCTTTGTGAATAGTCCCATTGCTTTCAGTAGCATGGCTTGTGGGGTCATCAGCAACAGTATAAGAACCAGGCACTGTCAGTCCATCTTTATGGGCTATAAATGGACCATAGAAGGGGGGAAAGACCTTTTTGGATATGCATCAAATCACTTTTGCTTTGTCAGAAAAAGGCACCATGTTCTCTGCAAATGGAGCTACACCACTTTACACTAGCAGATAATTTGGCTTTATGTATAGATTCCAAGGCCATATGGAATCACTGTGATTACCTAGTCTGACCTTCTGTATAACACAGAGCATACCGCTTCCGCAAAACCTTCCTTGGAAGAAATATTTTAGAAAAACGCCCAAGCTTGGTTTAAAGATGTATGGCTTATTTCCAGTCTGAATTTGTCTAGCTTCAGCTTCCAGCCATTCCACCGTGTTAGACCTTTCTCTGCCAGATTGAAGAGCCTATTATCAAATATTTGTTCCCCACGCAGATACTTATAGGCTATAACCAAGTCAGCCATTAACCTTCTCATTGTTAAGAGAACTAGATCAAACTCCTTGAGTCTATCACTATAAGGTGTGTTTTCCAAACCTGCCATCATTCTCATGGCTCTTCTTGAACCCCCTCCAATTTAGCGACATCCACCTTGAATTATGGGCACCAGAACAGGACAAAGCATTCCAGCAGCAGTCACTCCAGTGCCAAATGCAGAAGTAAGATTACCATATTCATGCATCTCAGGATCATATTAGCTCTTTTCACCACAGCATTGCACTGGAGCTCATGTTCAGCTAATTGTCCACTACAACCCCTAAATCTTTTTTAGAGTTACTGCTTCCCAGGGTAGAGTTCCCCAGCCCACAGATATGGTCTGCATTCTTTGTTCCTGGATGTAGCCATATCAAAGTGAATAGTACAGTACAGCAATTTAGCATGAGGAAGGAAATTAGACAAATATATAACGGTCAGGGCTGTTTAAATGCTAATGAAAACCTTGTGATAATAAAGATGGTTTGTTCCTGGGGAAGTTTCTTCATTACATGGTAAAGGAATGCCAAAATTAAGAATGTTAGATGCCTCTTCGTTCCTGTAAGTTATAAATTGGAGAAATGAGAAAAACAAACAGGTTTCCTAGGAGTTTGCTGTAAATATAATTGTATATTTGTGGTCTGGGGCCATGCCTCAGAGTTAGCTACCACTTCCCACATCTGCCTGAAGTATTTTTATAGACTCATAGACTCATAGACTCTAGGACTGGAAGGGACCTCGAGAGGTCATCGAGTCCAGTCCCCTGCCCTCATGGCAGGACCAAATACTGTCTAGACATCCCTAATAGACATTTATCTAACCTACTCTTAAATATCTCCAGAGATGGAGATTCCACAACCTCCCTAGGCAATTTATTCCAGTGTTTAACTACCCTGACAGTTAGGAACTTTTTCCTAATGTCCAACCTAAATCTCCCTTGCTGCAGTTTAAGCCCATTGCTTCTTGTTCTGTCATTGGAGGCTAAGGTGAACAAGTTTTCTCCCTCCTCCTGATGACACCCTTTTAGATACCTGAAAACTGCTATCATGTCCCCTCTCAGTCTTCTCTTTTCCAGACTAAACAAATCCAATTCCTTCAGCCTTCCTTCATAGGTCGTGTTCTCAAGACCTTTAATCATTCTTGTTGCTCTTCTCTGGACCCTCTCCAATTTCTCCACATCTTTCTTGAAATGCGGTGCCCAGAACTGGACACAATACTCCAGTTGAGGCCTAACCAGCGCAGAGTAAAGCGGAAGAATGACTTCTCGTGTCTTGTTTACAACACACCTGTTAATGCATCCCAGAATCACATTTGCTATTTTTGCAACAGTATCACATTGTTGACTCACATTAAGCTTGTGGTCGACTATGACCCCTAGATCTCTTTCTGCCATACTCCTTCCTAGACAGTCTCCTCCCATTCTGTATGTGTGAAACTGATTGTTCCTTCCTAAGTGGAGCACTTTGCATTTATCTTTATTGAACTTCATCCTGTTTACCTCAGACCATTTCTCCAATTTGTCCAGATCATTTTGAATTTTGACCCTGTCCTCCAAAGCAGTTGCAATCCCTCCCAGTTTGGTATCGTCCGCAAATTTAATAAGTGTACTTTCTATGCCAACATCTAAATCATTGATGAAGATATTGAACAGAACCGGTCCCAAAACAGACCCCTGCGGAACCCCACTTGTTATACCTTTCCAGCAGGATTGGGAGCCATTAACAACTACTCTCTGAGTACGGTTATCCAGCCAGTTATGCACCCACCTTATAGTAGCCCCATCTAAATTGTACTTTCCTAGTTTATCTATAAGAATATCATGCGAGACCGTATCAAATGCCTTACTAAAGTCTAGGTATATCACATCCACCGCTTCTCCCTTATCCACAAGGCTCGTTATCCTATCAAAGAACGCTATCAGATTAGTTTGACACGATTTGTTCTTTACAAATCCATGCTGGCTATTCCCTATCACCTTACCACCTTCCAAGTGTTTGCAGATGATTTCTTTGATTACCTGCTCCATTATCTTCCCTGGCACAGAAGTTAAACTAACTGGTCTGTAGTTTCCTGGGTTGTTTTTATTTCCCTTTTTATAGATGGGCACTATATTTGCCCCCTTCCAGTCTTCTGGAATCTCCCCCGTCTCCCATGATTTCCCAAAGATAATAGCTAGAGGCTCAGATACCTCCTCTATTAACTCCTTGAGTATTCTAGGATGCATTTCATCAGGCCCTGGTGACTTGCAGGCATCTAACTTTTCTAAGTGATTTTTTACTTACTCTTTTTTTATTTTATCTTCTAAACCTACCCTCTTCCCGTAAGCATTCACTATATTAGACATTCCTTCAGACTTCTCAGTGAAGACCGAAACAAAGAAGTCATTAAGCATCTCTGCCATTTCCAAGTCTCCCATTACTGTTTCCCCCTCCTCACTGAGCAGTGGGCCTACCCTGTCCTTAGTCTTCCTCTTGCTTCTAATGTATTGATAAAAAGTCTTCTTGTTTCCCTTTATTCCCATAGCTAGTTTGAGCTCATTTTGTGCCTTTGCTTTTCTAATCTTGCCTCTGCATTCCTGTGTTATTTGCCTATATTCATCCTTCATGATCTGACCTAGTTTCCATTTTTTATATGACGCCTTTTTATTTTGTAGGTCACGCAAGATCTCAAGGGTAAGCCAAGGTGGTCTTTTGCCACATTTTCTATCTTTCCTAACCATCGGAATAACTTGCTTTTGGGCCCTTAATAGCGTCCCTTTGAAAAACTGCCAACTTTCCTCAGTTGTTTTCCCCCTCAGTCTTAATTCCCATGGGACCTTACCTATCAGCTCTCTGAGCTTACCAAAATCCGCCTTCCTGAAATCCATTGTCTCTATTCTGCTGTACTCCCTTCTACCCTTCCTTAGAATTGCAAATTCTATGATTTCATGATCACTTTCACCCAAGCTTCCTTCTACTTTCAAATTCTCAACAAGTTCCTCCCTATTTGTTAAAATCAAGTCTAGAACAGCTTCCCCCCTAGTAGCTTTTTCAACTTTCTGAAACAAAAAGTTGTCTGCAATGCATTATTTATGAAAATACCAAAAGCAGGCTAACAGGTAATGCAGTAATCAGCACCACTGCCCTGTTATTCTTTGCTGAGACTGCTTAGACATCTGTCTTCCTGTCAGTGAAATAATTATATGCCAAGTCTGGTGGGAGAAGGGGAGTAGACAAAATGGGAACAGGTATGGGCCTTCCACCCAACCCCACAAATTACTGACTTGTCAGGCACCTCTGAAGTCTGGCACCTCAGAGCATGCAAGCAGCATGCCCTACACCTTTGTGAGTAACATCAAGGCAGTCCCTTGTAGCAGGGGCCAGTGAAACGGCATTGGGCTCAGTAGACCAAAACCCTGTGTCCCATTGTTTGTCAGAGAGACGAGGGCCTCCAACAGGGCCTGATACTGTGGGGGGTGGAAGGAACCTGCTTCTCCTGAAGGGGAGATTGACAGTTCAGTCAGAGGCCAGGTCCTACGTTTGGGACCAAGGAATGCAGATCATACCTACAGACTGGGGGACTGTACCCTGGAAAGCAGAGAGGCTGGAAAAGGGGCATAGTGGACATGCAGCTTAGCCAGAGCTCCCAATGCCATGCTGTGGCACAGAAGGCTAATGAGATCCTTGGATGTATTAACAGGGAAGCAAGGAAGTGAATTTATCTGTGTGTGTGGCATTGGTGAGTCTGATACTTGAACACTGCATCCAGATCTGTGGTCCACATTTTAAAAAGGATGTCGAAAAAATTGAGAGGGTGCAGAAAAGAGCCACAAAAATGATTTGAGCCCTGGAGAAAATGCTTTAGTGAGAGACTTAAAGGGCTCAATTTGTGCAGCTTGCCAAAGAGAAGACAGAGGTGACTTGATAATGAAGTGTAAGTGCCTTCCCTGGATGAATTGCTGGGCTCATTACTCTAGTAGAGGAAGGCAGAACAGAACACAATGGTCGGAAGCTGAAGCCCAACAAATTCAGGCTGGAAATAAGACCAGTGTTTAACAGGGAGGGTATTAACCATGGGAACAATTTACCAACAGTTCTGATGGATTCTCCATCACTGGCCATTTTTAAATCAAAATGGGATGTTTTTCTAAGAGAGACTTTCTAGTTTAACCAGGAATGGTGTCAGGGAAGTCCTGTGTCCTGTGTTGCACACACAAGTTCAGACAAGATAAACACAATGGTCCCTTCTGGCCTTGGAATCTGTGAATAATAAATATAGTGTCACCATCCCCATTTTACAGGATGGTCAGGCAGAGACTCAGAGAGACAGGCAGAAACCTGGCCCAAGGACATATGGACGGGCAGCGAGAGAGCGAGGATCAGAACAGAGACGTCCCAGCCGGTGCTGATTGCTGCTGCAGAACCCCCTCAGGAGAGAGGATGTGCTCAGATTTGCTGGTTCGCTAACGTCACTGGAGGACAAAGTGCTGCTAAGAGCTCAGCAGCACTGCAATGTAGGACTATACAGGCCAAGCTGGTGACGAGGCCTTAGTGCCAGCCTGGGTGATTCCAGCACTCCCATGTAAGCAGTATGAGCATCATTTACCAGCAGGCTGCTCTCCATGAATAGTGCACCTAAAACAGCGGCTCTGCCACCAGCCAGTGCAAGCCTGGGCAGGGACCGAGGTGTGCCAGGCAAACTTGGTGGGGGTGGGGCATTCGTTTTCATCTCCTCACAGCCATCCCTTCTGCTGAGACCTGGTTACCTCTCCCCTCTAGGCCAGAACCAGGCTTCCCCTACCCTGTCAGCCAGAGGCTGCCACTCCTGCAGGGCTCCTGTTCACCTGCTCCCCAAAATCACGGCTAGAGGTACCCTGTAATGATGAGCTGCTCCCCCAAACAGCCATCTAAGCTCTGCT
Source organism: Gopherus evgoodei (assembly GCF_007399415.2). Lineage (NCBI taxonomy): Eukaryota > Metazoa > Chordata > Testudines > Testudinidae > Gopherus > Gopherus evgoodei. The sequence continues at coordinate 472,820 of NC_044325.1, read as the reverse complement.
CCCCTCTTCTCAGTGTCCTTCCACCAAATATTCCCTCCAGCTGCACTGTGCAGAGAGGAGGGAAATGAGACTGGCTCTGCCTCTCCCCTGTTCTTTGTGGAGCCCCAAGGCCTAGCTGCACTAGACAGCAGCAGCTACCAGGGGCGATGTTGTACAGCAATCCCCTAAGCTCAGCCACAGCAGTGCATATGGGACTGGAACACAGCTCCCCTCCAGCTGGCTTCAGGGACCAGCCCATCGACTAGGGAAGCAGAGGAACTAGTCAGGCCTTTGCTGGCGGAGTCTCCTGTTGTAGTCAATGTATGAGACTCAGTTTGTTTCAGTGCTTTTTCTCTGCCAAATGTAAACCAACGAGGGATCCACAGATGTGTCTGAACATCAGACTGACGTAGTTGAATGGTTTTACCAGAGCCACTTTCTTTGCCCACATTTCTCTGTGGCTTTCTCTGCTCTACTATTCTGCGTGGCTTTAATCACAGACCAACAGGTCTGCCACCATCTTATGTAAGTTTCCAGTGTTCAGGTTGACTTGGCCAGATTTTAGGTGTATTGTTTTCATTGGCATCTCAGAGAACATGCTCAACTATTCGTAAAATATTGCTTTGGAGAGTCCACATATCATCCATGCTTAGGGACTCAATGCCAGTCCTACAGCATTGGTCCAGAGTTTCACTGATTGGTATCCTGTCCGACCACTGATGTTACTGATCAGCGGCAGACAGTGCACAGGAAAATGCTCTACGTGCTTCAAGTGCCTACACTGGAGTGTTTCCTATTGGTAGAGAAAAGAGCTTAGCATGACTGCAAGATAGATGTTAATTTTGATGTGAAGTCCAATGCTTCTCACATTCCACATGTGGCAACCAAGTTGACCATGGGCAGAACTGGCTTTATAAAGGTGCTGAAAGGTTTCATTGTTGATCATTAGATAAAGAAAAACTTCTTAACTCTCAGAGTGGTTAAGCACTGGAATAAATTGCCCAGAGAGGTTGTGAAATCTCCATCATTGGAGATTTTTAAGAGCAAGTTGGACAAACACACCTGTCAGGGATGGTCTAGATAATACTTAGTCCTGCCTTGAGTGCAGGAACTGGACTAGATGACCTACAGAGGTCCCCACCAGTCCTACACTTCTATGATTCTATGATGAAGAAAAGGCAGAAGTATTCAATATATATTTATCTTCTGTATTTGGAAAGGAGCAGGATTATGTACTCATATCAGATGGATGGTGAAGTCAGTTGGTAACTGAGGAAGATGTTAGACAACATTTACTAGAGTTAAGAGTTTTAAAGTGTGATGACCTGGGTAACAAAGTTAGCCTGACATCAGTACCAGGCAAAATAATGGAAAACCTGATATAGGACTCAACTAATAAAGAATTAAGAGAGATAACTATATTAATGCTAGTCAACATGGTTTTATTAAAAAATAGCTCTTGTCAAACAAACCTGATTCCTTTCTTCGATGAGATTACAAGTTTGGTTGACAAAATGTACCTGCACAGATATAATATATTTAGACTTTTGTAAAGCACTTAACTTAGGACCACATGACATTCTGATTGAAAACAATATCGCTGTGCAATACCAATGGCGCACACACTGAATGTATTAAGAACTGGCTAAATAACAGATCTCAAAAAGTAGTTGTTAATGGAGAATCACTGAATGAGTTATTCCAGTGATGTGGCCCAGAGACCAGTTTAGGCCTGATGCTATCCAATGGTTTCATCAGTGATCCAGAAGCAAACATAGAAATCACTGTTGAGGAAATTTGCAGATGACACAATGACTAGTGGAGTGGTAAACAACACTGAGAACAGTGCAATCTTAGAGAGCAATCTGGACTGGTTGGTCACCTGGGCCCATTCAGACAAAATTCTGCTTTACTGATTTTGGTGGCCACTCCAAAATGGACCCATATACCAGTTTAAGAGTGGCTTTCATGTAAAATCCAGTATTTCTATAACCTAGGATATTTGCTGAGTAAACTACTTTGGTCTGTTGGTGACATAAAGAATGACAGTATTGTGTGACCATTTTTAAGAAAAAGGGACAAGTCAATGTGTAGGAATTACTGAGGTATTAGCCTCCTCCCCATTGCCAGGAAGATCTTTGCTTGCATCCTTTTAAACCATCTCCTCCCTCTTGCCGAAGATGTCCTTTCGGAATCCCAATCTGGTTTCAGACTGTTTTGGGGGCACCACTGGCATGATATTTGTTTCACTAAAGAGCCAAGAGAAGTGCAGAGAACAACATCAACCATTGTTTATGACATTTATTGACCTAAGGCCTTTGATTCCACCAGTCGTGAAGCATTATGGAAGGTGCTGTCTGGGTTCAGTTGTCCATTGAAGTTCATCTTTGTTCTCAGGCTATTTCATGATGGTATGACGGCCACTGTCCTCTGTATGGGTTGGAGATGGACCCATTCACCATCCGTACTGGTATCAAGCAGGGCTGTTTTATTGCCTCAACTCTTTTTTACATCTTTCTTGTTGTGACCTTGATTCTTATTTGTGACTGACTTTCTTCTGGAAATGGGACTGAGTATTGCATGGATGGGCAGCTCTTCAACCTGCAGCGTTTTCATTCTAAAACTAAGGTCACCAGGAGTACTATTACCTCCCTTCAGTATACTGATGTCTTTGCTATCCTTGCGCACATTGAGACTGACTTGCAATCCACCCTATATCTCTTCTCAGGTGCTTATCAGAGCTTGGGACTTTCCCACAATATTTAGAAGACTAAGGTGCTCCCCCATTCCCCCCAAAATTGTAATTGATGGTGAACTCCTGGAAAACACTGAGCATTTCCCTTACCTTGGTAGCCATCCCTCCCGGACAGCCATTTTTGATACAGATGTGCAACTGTTTTCACATTCTGTCCACAGGTACTAATGTGGAGAGTGGACTAGATGGTACATCTGAGAGAAGGGAGCAGAAGAAGACTCCACCAACTGGAAGGCACGAGATGCACAGTCTTAGGGATAGGGGTTCCACTACCACCGCTCCCAAAAGAAGGAGGAGGGTAGTGGTGGTTGGGGATTCCCTCCTCAGGGGGACTGAGTCATCTATCCGCCACCTGACTGAGAAAACCGAGAGGTCTGCTGCTTGCCAGGAGCTAGGATTCACGATGTGATGGAGAGACTGCTGAGACTCATCAAGCCCTCGGATCGCTACCCCTTCCTGCTTCTCCACGTGAGTACCAATGATACTGCCAAGAATGATCTTGAGCAGATCACTGCAGACTACGTGGCTCTGGGAAGAAGGATAAAGAAGTTTGAGGCGCAAGTGGTGTTCTCATCCATCCTCCCTGTGCAGGGAAAAGGCCTGAGTAGGGATTGTCAAATTGTGGAAGTCAACGAATGGCTACACAGGTGGTGTCGCAGAGAGGGCTTTGGATTCTTCGACCATGGGATGGTGTTCCAAGAAGGAGGAGTGCTAGGTGGAGACGGGCTCCACCTAACGAAGAAAGGGAAGAGCATCTTTGCAAGTAGGCTGGCTAACCTAGTGAGGAGGGCTTTAAACTAGGTTCACCAGTGGAAAGGAGACCAAAGCCCTCAGGTAAGTGGGGAAATGGGATACTGGAAGGAAGCATGAGCAGAAAAGTGCAAGAGAGGAGGACTCCTGTCTCAGACCGAGAAAGCGGGACAATCAGCGAGTTATCTTAAGTGCCTATACACAAATGCAAGAAGCATGGGAAACAAGCAGGGAGAACTGGAAGTCCTGGCACAGTCAGGGAACTATGATGTGACTGGAATAACAGAGACTTGGTGGGATAACTTACATGACTGGAGTACTGTCATGGATGGAAATAAACTGTTCAGGAAGGACAGGCAGGGCAGAAAAGGTGGGGGAGTTGCATTGTATGTAAGAGAGCAGTATGACCGCTCAGAGCTCCAGTATGAAACTGCAGAAAAACCTGAGAGTCTCTGGATTAAGTTTAGAAGTGTGAGCGACAAGGGTGAGGGTGTGGTAGAAGTCTGCTTTAGACCACCAGACCAGGGGGATGAGGTGGACGAGGCTTTCTTCTGGCAACTAGCAGAAGTTACTAGATCACAGGCCCTGGCTCTCATGGTAGACTTTAATCACACTGATATCTGCTGAAAGAGCAATACAGCGGTGCACAGACAATCCAGGAAGTTTTTGAAAAGTGTAGGGGACAATTTCCTGGTCCAAATGCTGGAGGAACCAACTAGGGGAAGATCTCTTCTTGACCTGCTGCTCACAAACAGAGAAGAGTTAGTAAGGAAAGCAAAAGTGGATGGGAACCTGGAAGGCAGTGACCATGAGATGGTCGAGTTCAGGATCCTGACACAAGGAAGAAAGGAGAGCAACAGAATACAGACCCTGGACTTCAGAAAAGCAGACCGTGACTCCTTCAGGGAGCTGATGGGCAGGATCCCCTGGGAAAATAACATGAGGGGGAAAGGAGTCCAGGAGAGCTGGCTGTATTTTAAAGAATCCTTATTGAGGTTACAGGAAAAAACCATCCCGATGTGTAGGAAGAAAAGTAAATATGGTAGGCGACCAGCTTGGCTTAACAGTGTAATCCTTGCTGATCTTAAACACAAAAAAGAAGCTTACAAGAAGTGGAAGCTTGGACAAATGACCATGGAGGAGTATAAAAATCTTGCTCATGCATGCAGGAATGAAATCAGGAAGGCCACATCACACTTGGAGTTGCAGCTAGCAAGAGATGTTAAGAGTAACAAGAAGGGTTTCTTCAGGTATGTTAACAAGAAGAAGAAAGTCAAGGAAAGTGTGGGCCCTTTACTAAATGAGGGAGGCAACCTAGTGACAGAGGATATGGAAAAAGCTAATGTACTCAAGGTTTTTTTTGCCTCTGTCTTCACAAACAAGGTCAGCTCCCAGACTGCTGCACTGGGCAGCACGGTATGGGGAGATGTGATCATTTCCCTCTATTCGACATTGGTGACACCTCATCTGGGGTCCTTTGTCCAGTTTTGGGCCACACTACAAGAAGGATGTGGAAAAATTGGAAAGAGTCCAGCGGAGGGCAAAAAAATGATTAGGGGGCTGGATCACATGACTTATGAGGAGATGCTGAGGGAACTGGGATTGTTTAGCCTGCAAAAGAGAAGAATGAGGGGGGATTTGATAGCTGCTTTCAACTACCTGAAAGGTGGTTCCAAAGAGGATGGATCTAGACTGTTCTCAGTGGTAGCAGATGACAGAACAAGGAGCAATGGTCTCAAGTTGCAGTGGGGAAGGTTTAGGTTGGATATTAGGAAAAACTTTTTCACTAACAGAATGGTGAAGCACTGGAATGGGTTACCTAGGGAGGTGGTGGACTCTCCTTCCACAGAGGTTTTTAAGGTCAGGCTTGACAAAGCCCTGGTTGGGATGATTTAGTTGGGAATAGGTCCTGCTTTAAGCAGGGGGTTGGACTGGATGACCTCCTGAGGTCCCTTCCAACCCTGATATTCTGTGATTCTATGATTCTATGAGACTCAAAGAGTTTGGCTTGTTTAACCTAACCAAAAGAAGGTTGAGGGGGGATATGATTGCTCTTTATAAATATATCAGAGGGATAAATATTAGGGAGGGAGAGGAATTATTTAAGCTTAATACTAATGTGGACACAAGAACAAATGGATATGAACTGGACACTAAGTAATTTAGACTTGAAATTAGACAAAGGTTTCTAACCATTAGAGGAGTGAAGTTCTGGAACAGCTTTCCAAGGGGAGTAGTGGGGGCAAAAAGCTATCTGGCTTTAAAACTATGCTTGATAAAGTTTATAGAGAGGATGGTATGATAGGATAGCCTAATTTTGGCAACTAATCTGACAATTGATCTTTGATTATCAGCAGGTAAGTATGCCCAATGGTCTGTGATGCGATGTTAGATGGGATGGGATCTGAGTTACTGAAGAGAATTCTTTCCTGAGTGCTGGCTGGTGAGTCTTGCCCATATGCTCAGGGTTTAACTGATAGTCATATTTGGGGTCGGAAAGGAATTTTCTTCTAGGGCAGATTGGCAGAGGTCCTGGAGTTTTTTTGCCTTCCTCTGCAGCATGGGGCACAGGTCACTGGCTGGAGGATTCTTTGCAGTTTGAGGTCTTCAAACCACAATTTGAGGACTTCAATAACTCAGACATAGGTTAGAGGTTTGTTATTGAAGTGGATGGGTGAGATTCTGTGGACTGCATTGTGCAGGAGGTTAGACTAGATGATCATAATGGTCCCTTCTGACCTTAAAGTCTATGAGTAAGATGGGCTTAATTTGGAAAAAAAGAGGTGCTGGGGCTTAAGCATTCTTTTTTATATATATTTACAGCAAGCCCAGACTGCCAGAACTATGAACTGGCAAGTCTAGAGGTGTTTGGCAAGACCTGGCACAATAAGGCACTGCTTGTAAGTCTCTGTGACTTGATCATGACTTCAATGAGAGAAGAACTAGGACCACAGTCTTTACCTAGACAAAAATATCCTGTGGATAAACATACTTCATAGTGCCTTGTATAAACTCATTACCAGGTCAGAACATTGTTTTTCACAGCTGAGTAATAGTGAAAAATCCAGTCACTTGAAAATCAGTGCAGTTTCACCACTAACGCAAGCTCTGAATTTGACCCCCAAAAGATAAATTTTAATAGAAACCCAAAATTATTTCCAGGGATGTGTGCTGGAGGTTGTTGTGTTGTTGTTTGTTTTTTTTTTAATTAGGAAAAGTTAAGTTTCTTCTCCATCACTGATTCTGTGGTTTATAATACCGCAGACTAAATCATTCTTGGTTTAAAGAAGAGAAGACTTTGGCCTGCTATGTTTAATTCATATAAATTGTAATGAAATTGGGTTAATGCTAACAGTGGAACCTATATGACTTTATAATCTGTTTTACTATTTTCTATTCTATTCAAACTGTTATCAAATAACACTAGATTTGAATTGTTTTAGGACATCACCATATTATTCTTTATTTGTGTTGTTTCAAATAAATATAATGTATAAATATACTTCATTATGGACAGACTCATAAGGTTCTCATTCGGTTTGCATTGTTGCCTGATCTATTATTTGTTCATTTATGTACAATTATGTTGATCATTTTAAGAATTCGCAATTAACACTGAGGAGTTTAGAAGATTCATGTTCCAGGATCAGGCCCACCATTAGAATTACTGTTCAGGTGACAGCCGTGATATTCACCCCCTTTTCCTTCTTTATATTTCTTTACTCTACTATGTTGGTTGCCTTTGTCCCATAGGTCAATGAGCCTTTTAACCTCCAATTCATTAGCATACATGCCCATTGGTTACCGTGGTATCCCTGTGGTTGGACATTTGCTGATGTCCCTAACTAAAAATATCTCACAGAGGTATAAATGAGCATCTTGTGGTTACCTGGCAGCAGTTTAGTCATCCTTGAGTATTACAAGGTCTATCTTGAGAGATCCTATGATACAGGGTTATTCTTGGTTAGCTATTTCTGCTGAGGCTATTTGGGTCTTATGCCTTGACTAGTTTAGTTAAACTGCTGTTTTACAGGCCCTGAGGCTTGTAAGCTCATTAATTTGCTGCCTTAATTTATACCTATGCCTTATACCTTCACTTATACCTATAGGCTACAGCATTCAGTTCTTGCTCAGGCAAACCTCACATTGACCTTTGGATGCAGATTTGCCTGAGTAAAGGTTGAGCAAACACTAAATAAGTATCCTCTTGGCAGGGCCGGCTCCAGCTTTTTTGCTGCCCCAAGTGGCAATAAATAAAGATGAGCTGCGGCACTTCGGTGGCAGCTCAATCGCACCGCTTCTTTGGCGGCAGGTCCTCCCTCTCTTCCTCTTTGGCAGCAATTCAGCAGCAGCTCAAAGAGGAAGAGAAGGAATGAGAGACCCGCAGCCGAAGACCCAGATGTGCCGCCCCTTTGAATTGGCTGCCCCAGCACCTACTTCCTATGCTGGTGCCTGGAGCCGGCCCTGCCTCTTGGAAATAAGGACATTGGGCCAAACCCCATGTTGTCAAGCTAGTGTTGGAATCAGTTCTGCCTTTTAAAGATGTGATTAGTATTGTGTGATGAATACATTTTTCCTAATGGGGTATAAGTAAAAATATCAGAAGGGATGTCACGAAGGGATATGGAGGCAAGTAGCATTCCAGGTGTCGGAGGAAAATTGCTTTTAGGGTTTCAGCAGTAGACACTTGACAGTCCGAGAGGCAATGATGCTGTTGCTTCTTTTGGAGATGGATGCCTGGAAGACACATGCTATCATACTGTGAGAAAAGTGATTATTGTCTAATTCATACCAGAAGTCTATTAGAAGCAGTGAGATGCAAGGCTAACTATCTGAAAGGCCATAAATGGTTGTCCTGATATAGACAGGCTGGATACTAAAGAGCGTTTACCCATTGGGTCATATTGATTGATTTTCTGTACATTAAATACCACAGAGAAAACATTTTACAATAAATACTTATAGTGCTACAACAAATAACTGATGAGACTGAGACTGACTGGAAGTGGTTGTGGTGCTAGAGGAGCTAAGCAGTTATTTAGTTCTTTTGGTCTCAAGGAAGAAGACGGTATGGAGTATAACAATCCACAGAATCAGATTTTAAGACTAGAAGGGGCCATCAGATGAGTAACATTCCATGTGCTTCACAGTGAAATGCTCCCAGCTCCAGCCAGTACCTTACAATCAAAATTTTGTCCTAATATGTCCTTAATAGCTAAACCATGCTGTTAAGTCACAGCCATGGTGAATTGTGTTTTTATGACTGCTCCAGTAATCGCCTACAGAACATTTTAAATTGTATAGTTTAACTTAATGTTCAAACTTTAAACTTCATGCTATTGCATAAGTCACTGGTATACACAGTTATAGAAGTCATCCATTCAAGGAACAGAAACAATTGTACATGTCTTCTGAAATTAATCAGAACTGCCCGGGCTTCAAAGTCTGAATAGTTGCAGCAAATTATTCATGAGGCAGGAAAAACAATGGGGATATTCACTAATAATTTTGAGTAATGACTACATTGAGAATTTTTTTTGATCTTCTCAAACCCATTTCACCACCAGAAAGAGGTTAAAATCTAATGAATCAATGATTCATTAGATAACTCACAGAGTATCATGTAAACTTTTTCCAGACTCCCATGGCCCCTGGAAACAGAGTGCATCTGAAACCGAAGAACTGCTAATGAAATGTAAGCCTACATTAATATCTATACCCAAAGTCTAAAACTCAAGTTCAATCACCCATTACCATTATCATATTTACTAGCTTGGTTGGCATAGGTGTCTACTCTCATTACTGTCACAGTGCAGGCACTGTCAGTAAAGTCTGACATGAGCAGGAAATGACATTTACAGGGGAAAAGACAACCATTTTGCTACCAATACATCCTAGAGAGGAGTAATCAAATATGGCTAAAACTTTAATTCAATTAGTTTGCATGCATTGACTCAGAACCTTTCCATTTTTAATACATAACCAACAACTTCTAAAAACTTAAAGTATTAACCTTATGCCTGCAAACTCTACAGCTACTTCTGTTTTACACCTTCCAAATGACAGATGTTCATAGTCTTTATAAATCTTCCATGAAATCAGCCAGACCTGCCACTGCTTACTCAGCTCGGACTCAGCAGCACATCAGTGAGCACTTGGATTTGACTATTTGCATGTGTAAGAGGCCTAACGTAATTCCAAGGGACTTTGTTTCAAACTGTAGTGCACAATATGAAATGTTCAGGTGTGCATTTGTAAATGTTTGCTACATCACACTCTCTCGTATGCTTCCCACACTTGTCAGACATTCTTCTAGAGCATTGTCCCATGATTCTGATGTAGAAAATGAAATAAGGCACTTTTGTATCAGCTGAACTCTCTTTCCAGCACTGCTAAAAACAAACTTGAAAGGCTCTTACATTGATATGAGAGGAAGAACTGCTTATGAATTACTGCTACCTCCTTAAAGGCCATTTTAGCAATGCATGTGATGCATAAGCTCATAACTGGTCACCTTGCTGAAATGCAGTGGTGATAACTGCAGCATCGGTTCTGAACACAGTTATTGGCAGCGACAGGAAGAAGAAGCCTATAGTGGAGACTGGTAGAAGTCCTGGACGTATAGCGAAGAAGAAAGGACAGGCATCATGTAGTGGATGGCTAGTGGATGAGAACCTTTCTTGGAGGCAAATAGAGAAAAAGAGACTTAGAAAGAGGTGGAGTTCAGGAAGACAATGGAAAGAAATTAGCTTCTAGAAGCTGGGAGAGAGTGGGGGCACTTGGAAGAAGAGAGATGGGGCAATGGAAACAAGTTGGTACATTTAATTTTGTTTGATGGCAATATACTTTTTATAAAAATATAGAAATTATTTTATCAATAAACATGGTGGAATTGGCACAGACACAAAAAAATCTGGCAGGATAAATGTTCTGTTTACTATCATTCTCTGTTACAGAATCAGTTGTAGATTTCTTGTGGGTTTAATTAAAAATCAGTTCATAATGTGGCAGTGATGCAGATTTCATAATCATCTCTATATTTTCTGTATTTTGTTTTGTAATTTCTTGTTCTAAGTTTAATTTCCTTGTGAGTTTGCTTAATAAATCCATAATGGTGTCATGGCTGAGTGACTATTGACAAGAATTTCTAATAATCCTAGTTGATCAATTCAAACTGTTTGCACTGCAGTCATGAATGTGATAATTAGAAAGATAGAGTATAACCAAATTAACAGTAAACTGGTTTGCACAATGATTGCAGGGATTATCATACATTTTTAAAGGAACATTAAGTCTTTGCATTTTAAAAAAAGATTAGAATGAAACCATTATAAATATTCATTATCTGAAATGAAGTTCACAAGATAGCCTATCTGGAAGGTTTGATAATAATTATATTTCAAACTGTATTAATCATTATGAAGGCAATTAACTTATTTCTGTAAATCCACATACAGTACTTGAGGGAATTTGACATGCCCATGCACGTATAAAGATTTATAGCATAAACTGTTATTTCTCTAAGAGAAGGAGATGATTAGATTATCACATTAGGGAATAATTTCAGTTACATTGTAGCAATAAACTTCCATATGTTCATCTGTCTCGAACACACATAAGACTATTCAAAGACTCCCCATTAAAGCCAACAGCCTGACATGGTTTTGAGTCTATGTCTTACTGCACAAAAATGTCTGCGTATGAATGAATGGCCGTGTCTGGGGGAATTAAAATGATCCCAGTCTTTCCAGGATCACTCTACCCCAAAGGTCCAGGATCTCCCCCACTTTAGTTGTTAGCGGTATCAGCTGGGCCCAAAGCTGAGGATCACTGTCACATGACAGACACAGTACGGAACACACTTTCCTTTGGCATCCTGCACACTAGTCATGCATGTCAGGCAGCACAGGAAGTGCAGATGATCAGTTCCCCATCCCGCAATCTCTGGGACTCCCCTTGAGCAGTCGGAGAGCAGGGGTCTGGGATTCCTATTCCACTCAGTCAGAGCAGGAAGATTTTTAACAAAATGTTCAGATAATTTCAGCCTGGTTATATCCCAGACAGACTCAATCCCTAGAGCCCCCCAGAGCTGGAGCCAGTGGAGAATCACTGGGCAGAAAATCACAGGAAAGACTGGTCAGTGGCACTGAAGGGCCACAGTCTCCCTCAGTTTGGAGCCTGAAGGAAGATCTCTTGCCCCTCTGTGGTGGTATGACAGATGAGCCACCATCAGCCCCAGCCCATCACCCCATTGGGCCTCTCAGGCCCAGAGAAGGGCCCATCCGAGGGAGGGCAAATGCTCAGTTTGGACAGCCTGCTGAAACAAGCAGAACAGGAGCTTAGTCCTCCCAGACCAGTACACTGGTTTACTTACAGAGGAATGGCTTGTGAGTGCTCTCCCTGAGCCCTCTGAGAAAGGAAGATCAGTGTTGTTGTTGAGATCTCTAGGGCTGAGCCCTGGCTTTCATTGGACAGGGCGGTAGGAGCTGAGACTTCCTCTCAGGGTCTGAAAGATGCTTCCCCTCCCCTGGCTGAGCCTTCAAGGAACTCAGACTCTTGAGAGCTGTAGAGGTGTTTCCCTTTTCCATTTGCACTGCTCCATACCCCTGGAAGGAGGTGTCAGTGCTAAATGGTACTGCTAGAGGAACCACTCCACAATATTGCTATCCCCCAGGGAAGAAGTGTGAGGTACGTGAGAAGTCCATCCTCACACTAAGGGGACACTTGAGAGGCACAATCTATGACAATACCCTAGAACACCGCTGCATGGTGCGTACATCACAGTACTACTTCTCCGACTTGGCTCTGCTCAGGGCCAGGATGCCAGAAAAGGATAAATGTGGTATCTGTTCCATGCAGGTTGTGAAATGACTAATGTTGGCCTGAGGACAATTCACACACCTGGCTGCAGATGGATGGGCGGGGCAGGCCCAGTTAAAGATGAGTCCCTGCTGGAAGGGGAACTGGCTCTACAAAGAGAGGAAGCCTAGAACTGAAGGTGGCTGCAAGGAGAGATGGGAAGGGCTCTGGTTAACAGAGCAGAAGAACTCCAGGAGGGGGTTTACACCCTGCCCTGATGGGGAGAGGGCAGCAGAGGGGAAGGAGACTCGGGGAGTTGGCCTGAGAAAAGCCAACCCACAGGTAGATGGCCTGGAGGTAGCTGGAAGTGAAAGATACAGAATAGGGGCAAGATTGAGTCATGTGTTCCCCAGCCCAGAGAGGTGGCAGATGGCGGGGGGGAGGGGGACATAATGAATCAAAAATTCAAGCCCATGGAAGTTGCTCTGCATCTTTTGTTTCACTTTTCAGTTGGGTTAAAGACTCCAGGGAGAAGCCTTGGAGCCATGACAGAAGGAGGAGGAAGAGTCCTAGAGGGGTGGACGACATTATATTGATGACTGTTGTCAAGTAGGACTCTGTCCGTGTGGAATGCTGATACCCTGGAAGGGGAGAGCCTTTAATCTGACCTAGCCAATGGGTTGAGTCACAATGAGAAAAATCGCTGCGAAGCCTGGGCTACTGCTGGCAGAGGGTGCTAGGAAACAAATGATCTGCTAATGACGCTACTTATACCACTCACCAGCACATAGAAACCTCTTTCTAGATGCCTGGTTGGAGGATCTTGCTCACGTGCTCAGCGTTTTACTGATCACCAGACATGAGGTCATGAAGGTATTTTGCTCTCAGTTCAGATTGGCAGGGACCCTGGGGATTTTTTCACCCTCCTGTGCAGCAAGGAGAATGGTTCACCCATTGGGATCATCAGGGCATTTCTCTTATAATCAGTTCCCTGCCATTGGAGGGGCCTTGTGCATTGGTGGAACCTTGGTCTCTCCTGTTCTCTACCTGTGGCACATGACAGTTCAGTCAACTGAGGACTGAAAAGCTTTAGTCTTACCCAAGATTTTGGGCTCAAGGTGGTAAGTGGGTGAGATTGAATGGCCTGTGATAGACAGGAGGTCAGACTAGATGATCTAATCATAGAAGTGTACGACTGGAAGGAACCTCAATAGGTCATCTAGTCCAGTCCCTGCACTCAGGGAAGGATGACGTAATAACAAGACCATCCCTGAAAAGTGTTTGTCTTACCTGTTCTTAAAAACCTCCAGGGATGGAGATTCCACAACCTAGGCAATTTGTTCCAGTGCTTAACCACTCTGACAGGAAGTTTTTCCTAATGTCCAATGTAAAACTCCCTTGCTGCAATGTAAGCTCATTGCTTCTTAGGATCATATAATATCAGGGTAGGAAGGGACCTCAGGACGTCATCTAGTCCAACCCCCTGCTCAAAGAAGGGCCAATCCTCAGAAGTTAAGAACAATTTACCTCCTTCCTCCTTGTAACAACCTTTTATCTACTTGAAAACTGTTCTAATGTTCTCTCTCAATCTTCTCTTCTTCAAACTAAACAAACCCACTTTTTTCAATCTTTCCCCATAGGTTATGTTTTCTAGACCCTTTATAATTTTTGTTGCTTCCTCTGCACTTTCTCCAATTTGTCCACATCTTTCCTGCAGTGTGACTCCCAGAACTAGGCACAGCACTCCAGTTTAGGCCTAATAAGTGTGGAGTAAAGCAGAAGAATTACATCTCGTGTCTTGCTTACAACACTCCTGCTAATACATCCCAGAATGATATTCACTTTTTTTGCAACAGTGTGTAACTCTGTTAACTCACATTTAGCTTGCGATCCATCATAGCCCCTAGATTCCTGTCCACAGTACTCCTTCTTAAGCAGTTATTTCCCATTTTCAATGTGTGCAATTCACTGATCGTTCCTTTCTAAGTGGAGGACTTTGAATTGTCCATATTGAATTTCATCCTATTTGCTTCAGACCATTACTCCAGTTTGTCCAGATCATTCTGAATTTTAATCCATCCTGTCTTCCAAAGCACTTGCAACCCCTCCCAGCTTGGTATCGTCCACAGACTTTATGTGTGTGCTATCTATGCCATTATCTAAATCATTGATGAAGATATTGAACAGAACCCGGCCCAGAATGGATCCCTGTGGGACCCTACTCGTTATGCCCTTCCAGCATGATTGTAAACCACTGATAACTACCCTTTGGGAACAGTTTTCCAACCAGTTATGCATCCACCTTATAGTAGCTCCATATAGGTTGTATTTCCCTAGTTTGTTTATGAGAAGGTTGTTGTCAGATGCCACCAGTGTGGTGCTCTGCTCTATTCAATGTTGATAACAATCGGCTGCATGCGTGTGTTCCTTCTGTGTGCTGCCCTGGCTCTGCACAGATCACTGACACAGCAGACCCTGAGAGAACCCGCAGTGACCACAGACTCCGATATGGTACGAAGGCAACAGGCACAGGTTTACTGTCAAACAAAACACAGTCTCTAGCTCCGTGGATCAGGGTCTACAGATCTGCTAGTAAATATGTGCTCCCTGACAATGGATATAGCTCAGTCAGTGGCAGGATACTCCACTGACCCCTAGGCCGGATAAAGACACCGCCTCAGGGATGTATTCTTATACACGGGTGCAAACAAGTTACTCATCGTTCCTGATGTATTGAGGTGTAACCCCTCTACGTAGGAAGGTTCCACCTCTCACCTTGTAAGTGTTGGTTCGAACAAAACAATTCTATCCATCACTCCTTTCTGCCAGTCTTTAGGATGGGTCAGCTTGTTCCTTGTTCTGTGTATGGAATGTGCAAGTATCAGAGTGTTCTGATATCTCTGGTGTCCAGTACCTTATAGGTATGTGTATTTTTGAAGCATCAGTCCTCTCCTTGCCAGCTTCTGTGAGCAGGGCCTGCCTCTGGCTCACAGCTTCACTTTGCTTTATGTTAGCAAAGTCTTGATCATTACTTTAGTTCAGGCCTTAGGCATCATACTGGGCCTCTGATACAAGGGTTTGTTGTCAGATGCTACCGGTGTGGTGCTCTGCTCTGTTCAATGTTGATATCACTCGGCTGCGTGCGTGTATTCCCTCTTGTGTGCTGTCCCAGCTCTGCAGATAGCTGACACAGCAGACCCAAAGAGAACCCCCAATGACCACAGAGTCTTAGTAAGATACGAAGGCACGTTGGCCAGGTTTATTGCCATATGGACACAATGATAGTTCCCTCCAGATTGTTACTCTACAGGGCATACTATGAGAAAATGCCTCTTGGCAATGGACTCGGGTCAGTCAGTGGCGGGACTTTCCACTGCCCCCTCAGCCGGACAAAGACACCGCCCCAGGGATGCATTCTTATACACAGGTACAAACAAGTATAAGCATTCTTATACACAGGTACAAACACATCACTCCTGACATATTGAGGTGCAACCCTTCTACGCAGCAAGGTACAACCCCTCTACGTAGTAAGGTGCCACCTCTCACCTTGTACATGTTGGTTTGAACAAAACAACTCTATCCATCATATTACCCTTTTGCCCCTGTCATTGGGATGGGTCAGTCTGTTCCTTGTTATCTGTGCGGAATGTGCAAGTATGTGAATGTTCTGATCTCTAGTGTTCAGTACCTTTTAGGTACGTATCTTCTTGCAGCATCAGCCCTTTCCTTGCCAGCTTCTGTGAGCAGGGCCTGCCTCTGGCTCACAGCTTCACTTTGCTTTATGTTAGCAAAGTCTTGACCATTACTTTAGTTCAGGCCTTAGGCCTCATACCAGGCCTCTGATACCAAGGTTTATATCTCAGGGCCTCTTCTTACTACAGGGTTTATGTTTTAGGGCCTCATCTTACTACATGCGAGACAATATAAAAGTCTTACTAAAGTCAAGTTTCACAGTGATAGCCGTGTTAGTCTGTATCAGCAAAAACAACGAGGAGTCCTTGCGGCACAAGTGGCACAATCCCTCACTCTCACAGATCTTGGGAGACAGGCCAGTCCTCGCTTACAGACAGCTCCTCAACCTGAAGCAAATACTGTCCAGCGACTACACACTACACAACAAAAACAGTAACCCAGGAACCTATCCCTGCAACAAACCCCATTGCCACCTCTGTCCATATATCTATTCAAGAGACACCATCATGGGACCTAATCACATTAACCACACCATCAGAGGCTCGTTCGCATGCACAGCTACCAATGTGATATATGACATCATGTGCCAGCAATGCCTCTCTGCCATGTACTTTGGCCAAACCAGACAGTCTCTATGTGAAAGAATAAATGATTAAATCAGACGTCAAGAATTATAACATTCAAAAACCAGTCAGAGAACATGTCAACCTCCCTGGTCACTCAACAACAGACTTAAAAGTAGCAATTCTTCAACAAAAAAACTTCAAAAAAACAGATTCCAATGAGAAACTGCAGAACTGGAATTAATTTTCAAACTGGACACCATCAAATTAGGCCTGAATAAAAACTGGGAGTGGATGTGTCACTACAGACAGTAATTTCCCCCATACTAATTTCCCCCTACTGTTATGCAAACCTTCTTGACAACTGTTTGAAATGGGTCACCCTGATTACATTACCCTTATTACCACTACAAAAGTGATGTTTCCTCCCTTGATATTCTACTGTTGAGAATAGCCCACTTCCACTTTAATTGAATTATCTCATTAGAACTGACCATCCACTTGGTAGGGCAACTCCTATCTTTTCATGTATTATGTATATATACCCAAGTACTGCATTTTCCACTCCAGGCATCTGATGAAGTGGGTTTTAGCCCATGAAAGCTTATGCCCAAATAAATGCGTTAGTCACTAAGGTGCCACAAGTACTCTTCATTGTTTTTACTAAAGTCAAGATATACCACATCTACTGCTTCCCCCTCATCCATAAGTCTTGTTACTCTGTTAAATAAAGCTATTAGGTTGGTTTGACATGATATTTTCTTGACAAATCTATGCTGACTGTTACTTATCACCTTAATATCTTCTAGGTGTCTGCAGATTGATTGTTTAATTATTTGCTCCATTATCTTTCCAGGTACAGAAGTTAAGCTGACTGGTCTGTAATTCCCTAGGTTTTCCTTATTTCCCTTTTTGTAGATTGGCACTATGTTTCCCCTTTTCCAGTCCTCTGGAATATCTCCTGTCTTCCATGAATTTTTGAAGATAATCTCTAATGCATTGGATATCTCCTCAGTCAGGTCCTTGTGTCTTGTAGGATGTATTTCATCAGACACTGGTGACTTGAAGACGTCTAACTTGTCTATGTAATTTTTAACCTGTTCTTTCCTTATTTTAGCCTTTGCTCCAATCCTACCTCATTATCCCTAGCATTCACTATGTAAGATGTCCAATCGCTACTAACCTTTTTGCTAAAAACTGAAACAAAAATAATCATTTAGTACTTCTGCCATTTCTGCATTTTTTATTATTGTTTTTTCCCTGTTTTTGAGTAATGGGCCTATCCTGTCCATGGTCTTCCTCTTGCTTCTTATGTATTTGCAGAATGTTTTCTTCCTAGATTTTATGTCCTTGGCTAGTTTAATCTTGTTTTGTGCCTTGGCCTTTCTAATTTTGTCTCTACATACTTTTGTTGTTTGTTTGCAAAGGAAGAACATAATGTTACCTAGTTTCCACTTTTTGAGAGACTTTTTTTTGAGTTTCAGATCACTGAAGATCCCTGGTTAAGCCAGGGTGGTCTCTTGCCATACTTCCTATCTTTCCTTTGCTGTAGGATAGTTTGCTCTTGTGCCCTTAATAATGTCCCTTTGAAAATCTGCCAACTCTCTCAAACTGTTTTTCCTCTAAGACTTGCTTCCCATGGGGTATTACCTTCTAACTCCTTGAGTTTGCTAAAGTCTGCCTTCTTGAACAAAAATGGCCAAAGCAGCAGTAAAACTCTGCAGTTGGGGTTACTGTTGTGCAGACCCCAAGCTACAACACTACTGCATCCTGCCATGCAGCCAAGGTGTTGGGAGGGTGTTGTCAATTTGGTTGTACTTGGAAAGGTGTACCAGTCTGTGGCTACTATTCCTCTGGAATAGCCAAGATACTGAGCCCATATGTGGGTGAGGAATGAGTTTAAGTAAGTTTTGAACTTCTAATGGCTGTAAAAGTTGGATATTGGCCTGGAAGGTCAGTGCTGAACTAATAGGCACTCTAATTAGACACCACTTCCACCCCTTCTCCTGCCGAGATGCACACACTCAAGTGAAGGTCCAACTTACCCCATCCCATGCTTTTCTTAGTTGTTAAAGGAAACTGCCATAAACCTCTGTCTAAACCTTCTCCTGAACTCATGGATTCCTTGGCTTCTTGCTACAGACCCAGTCTTTAATTCTATCTGCCTCAGAGTCATAGAAATTTTTTTATATTTCTGGGTTGGAGCTGTTCACTAATATACGCTGGTTAGCATACATCTATATTATGCTGATAATATTACCCACAATATATTGTTCAAGCATTTAAGTGTGCATTTTATTAACCTTTCATATAGCCCTCTTTGGCCTGTAGCTTTGTTATAATCCTGTATGCTTACTCTAAGTATCCCATAACACCTTGCATTAGCTGAAGTTAACCTTGCATTGAGTACATACGAAAACTGTCAGTATCAGGACAATTTATTCATGGCAACAAGAAAGGAGTTACCCACACAAATCTAGGAGATGTCTTCATGTCACTTAGTACCTGGAATGCATGTGCTAAGAACAAAGAGAAAGGTGCATAATGACCTGGAATGCATGAGTTCAGAACAGAGAGAGAAAGAGGGTACACCATGACAGCAGAAACAAAAGGTAAAAGGTGATTAATTGAATCTCATTTCAGGTGATGTATACGTACCTCTTACTGGTAAACATGTAGGGTATAAAAAGATGGTTTTAGGGATGTAATTTTGAGGAGCATATCTTCTGTGAGGTGTAACATCGCTGCATGGGACTGCTCTGCCAAGGCTGCTATCCTATAGAACCTTTTTCCTGTGCCATATTAATAAACCCTGATTGACATTGGTTAGTTGGTCTCATGAGTATATTTCGTAATGAACCAAAGTGTGGTCAAGCAATTCACTAGACAATCAATCAACAGCTAATAAGACCTGATCTGGTAAATCTCTGCATTTCTGGGAAGGATGCTGGCGCTTGACATCAGAGTCAGCGAAAAGTGCGTCACTTCCAGATTGTGCTGTAGAATCTGTTACGAGAGTTACATGCATCTGAGGAAGTGGGTATTCACCCACGAAAGCTCATGCTCCAAACCGTCTGTTAGTCTATAAGGTGCCACAGGATTCTTTGCTTCTGTTACGAGAGTTTCCTACATTGGCGCCAGAAAAGTTACAATACAACTGCTTTGCTGTCTGCAGGCATTGCTGCGTGTGATGGACTGGGCATGAAGAAACAGTTTTTACTTGCATTTTGGCTTTAGAGGCAGACAATTACTGAAAGTGATGTTTCTAGGAGATTAAATGATATTCAATTAGGGTTGTTTTGGAGCTGTTCTCTTCTGAACTGTACTATACGATACAGTGCCATAGCAGTTTTTGTATTCTTTGCCTCGATAGTGAATGTTCTGTAATATAAATTGTTCAGCAGAATATCAAAGTCCTTTTAAACCATATCAAACAAGAAAAAGCACCTTCAGCTTCCCCATACAAATGCTCTTTCTAATGGATGTGCTCTCTGCAATCCCAAGTTTAAAAATTATAGTTTATTTACACCTAGGTTGCTAGAGCATTTAAATTTAAAAGTCAGACTGGAGATTCCAACTTCTTAATACCTCAGTGTATTGTCACAAAGGTTTTAAACTTGCTGACATGTTCACTTTCCTAGAAGTTTGTTGTTGTATTTTCTGGGTATTAACACCTGCACATTTCTCTGCGGTAGGATTATCTCCTAGACAACTGTAAAGCTAGGATTATCCTTGTACACTTCTGTGAGCAAATGTTATAGTTAAATATGCATAGAGTTAACAACTGTAAATGTAGTTTAGACACAAAAACAACTGGGATCAGTGAGAACTCTGTTCCATCCTGTAATGTGTAATGAACTAAGAGCATCATTAGTTTTGTTCTTTGGCTTATTCCTGTTGAACAACAACACATGCTACAGTGCTCATGAAAGGTGGTGGTTCTGGGCTCAAAGTTCTCTTAACTATAAAAAGGGCTGATCGTGCAAGATTCCCACCCATCTGTCAGTGTCTGTGCCCCTGACTGGAAGAAGAAAAGTGACCCAGTCTCCCAGCCATAGTGATAGGTTACATCTACTCCCTGTCACTGATTCCTTCGGATCTACATGCACTTACCAATGAATGAGTAAGGAAGAGCCTTAACTGGTGTAAACTACACCCTGAGGAACCAAATGAAGGTGTAAATTAATGTGGGATGACCACTGTTCACAATCATTATTATTATTGGCACACTCTACTGTAGCCTCTTGTCATGTGGCTTCAACTGGCCTCCTACACCCTCGCTGAATTCAGCTGGCCCTGTGCAGAGTCTTCAGGGTGTAAAACATGTGATGGTAACTTAAACTGCTCACAGTTTTTCAAACTTCTGTGAAATTTGTGCTAACATTTTGACCAAAAAGAGGGGAAAACAGTGAGAAATTTCCAACATTTTCCCCATTTTCCAGCTGAACGACTGCAAATTATGGAATTTACTTTGAGTCTGTGAGAGTCCCCATAATGCTGGAGTAGCATGCACACAAACAAACCTGGCAATGAGTGTGAGTGATATAGCTTGGATTCTCTCTAGATGCTCAGGAGGTGCCTCGGTGCTTCCAAAAATCCCATCTCCAACTTTGGGCACCCGCATATCTTTGAAAACCAGGCCCTCGGACTTAATGCCCATCAGTTCCTTGGCTACACTGCTGAGACTGCCAAGGAGTGTTCCAATAATTGGTTTTGATAGGCTGGGCAATTGCTCACTCTGAACTAGAGTACCTTTTGGAGCTGGTGGGTCTATTTGGTCACTAGCAATCTGAGGCCAGTGACAGGAAGCTGAGAAGACCAGCATGTTGATGTCATGCTGTGTGGTTCTGAAGCCTGGCTGCTCACTTTTTCTTTTTCCAATATAACTTTGTTGATCCTTGTCGCTCAGAACAGCTGTCTTGAACACTTGCGTAGATACAGGAGAGAAACAAATCTCAAATCCAGGGTGTATTTCTCTATCTAAAGTGCCTGTCACTTTGCCGTCTATTTACCTGACCAAGGCATTTTTATGTGTCTGTAACATAAGAACAGATTAAAACAGGCCTCAGTATCTAAAACAAAGGTTTTTGGGGCAGAGGGGAGCTAGAGAGGTGTCATCTTTCAATAAACTGATGGTGGGTAACCCTGCCTGAAGGTTGGTTAGAGGTTCACATGGATCCAAACATCAGAAGCCTTTGGATCATGCAACCTCAACATGTCCTAGTCCAATGTCTATATTTGCCTTTCTGTTTTTGCTTGAAATCTTACATTTCGGGGGGTGGGGAATGGCTCCTCAGAAACCGGGTCCTTCTCATTGGCCACAATGCTCCCCCAGGCCCCTTTGAACTCCCTTCCTGCATGTGAAGGAGACGTAACAAGGGTTCAAACCTCCTCCTCGTAAATCCAGTGGAAGTAGAAGTGGTTGGTCCTGCAGCGCTAATGTAGCCGAGATCTCAGATGAGCCTGAAGCAGAGCAGTAGATCTGAATCCCAAAGAGCTTTGAGGTGGTTCAGATATAAACTCTCTAGTCTAGATCCGTGTCTAACCAAGCAGGAGCTGGAATGCCCACAGCCTCCCGCACCACCAGTTCAGCTGCGTCAGCCTAGATTCTGTCCAAAAGCCCTTTCATTGGTATCAGAGGCAGGGAGGTCACACTCCTCAGTCTGGCCAAGAAAGGCAAAACAAAACCAATGGCTGGAAGTTGAGGCCAGACGCATTCCAATTAGAAGTAAGGCACATATTTCTAACAGGGAAGGTGATTAACCCTTGGGATCAGATGACTAAAGGTAGTGGTGGATTCACCGTGTCTTAATGTTTTCCAGTGAAGGCTGGATACCTTTCTGGAAAATGTTAGCTTAGCACAAGTTATTGGGATCAGTACAGCAGTAATTGGCTGAAATTATATTTCCTGAGCTATACAGAAAATCAATCAGATTAGATTAATAGATTTTAAGGTCAGAAGAGAACATTAGATTAATCTACTCTGGAACCTGGACACTATATATTATTCATTTCTATATAATCAGTGAATCATACGTACACACGATATTGCACATTAAGTATACAGCAAAGAGTAAACATTAAAGGATTGTTGGCAAAGACAGTACACCTGCACTTTCAGCCAAGATACCTTAGCCATTATCTGCCTCATCATTAATTTTATGATATTACCTTGGATTATCTGAGAACTTCTTGTGACCATGTAAGTAGCACTGTGCCAAATGGCCTATGGCTGTTCAGTGTTTTCCTGCTTGCCTTGATGTGTCAGCAGTGCATGGTGGTGAATGCACTTCTCTGCTGTTAGGGCTGTACTAAATGTGCACACAGAGCCTCGAGGTGGCACACAGAGAGGGCTCAGATGCTAATAGGCCTGCAAAGATTGCCTTGGGCTAATCATCGTTTCTGAATATCCTTCTGTCTCTACACTTTCTGCTTCCAGCACCCCTCATGAGGACTCGAGCACCTTCAGTATCTTGCACGGGAGGGGCCAGATGGGTGGACATCTCTTTCTTTGAGTGTGAAATAAGCCCAAGTGTCTGACGCCTTCACGTGAGCAAGCTCATCACCTGTCTGCCTTTGTGCCTTTCCCCAACATGGGGAGAGGGGTAGCTCAGTGGTTTGAGCATTGGCCTGTTAAACCCAGGGTTGTGAGCCCAGTCCTTGAGGGGATCACTTAGTGATCTGAGGCAAAATCAGTATTTGGCCCTGCTAGTGAAGGCAGGGGGCTGGACTCAATGACCCCTCAGGGTTCCTTCCCACTCTATGAGATAGGTATATCTTCATACATCATTTATTATAGCTGCTGCCACCAAATGGGCCCCACACCATCTGACACACATCTCCAGGAGCACCAAGGAAGTGTTCTCACTAGCAGATACTTGCGGGGAGGGCACCCATTATGGCCTTAGCCACTCAGTTCTTAAATTATCTTCTCCTATCTCCTTATTTAGCTGTGCCTGGGACAAAGTCAGAAAAAAGCAAGGAAAAAAAGGGAGGAGGTGTTGTATATGCTTCATTATACACATGTCCTGAGGTCCAGGAGGAGGTGAGCAGCAGACCAGTTGAAAGTCTGAGTGAAGATAAAATGGGCAGGGGGGAAACAGGGGCGGTGCCATGATGGGGGTCTACTAGAGACCATCAAATCATGAAAACAAGATGGATGAGGCATTTTCTAGAACAAATAACAGAAATATCCAAAATATGAGGCTTGGCAGCAGTAGGCGACTTTAACTACCTAGACACCTATTTGAAAAGTAACATGGTAAAACATAAAATGTCCAATACGTTCTTGGAATACATTGGGGACAACTTTTTGTTTCACACCTGGAAGAAATATCTGGGGGTTCCACCATTTCAGACTTGATTCTGACTAACAGGGAGGAATTGGTTGAGAAGCTGAAAGTGGAAGGCAGTTTGGGTGAAAATGATCATGAAATGATGGTTTTATGATTCTAAGGGAAGGAAGGAGTGAGAGCACCAGAATAAGGACAATGCACTTAAAAAAACAGACATTAGCAGACTCAGAGAGCTGGTGGGTAAGGTCCCAGAGGAAGAGAATCGAAGGCAAAAAGAACAATCCTTTGTTAAAAGTATTGTACCAAGGCATTGGATTTTGCAGGAAGGAGTTAAAAATCCCCATCACAATAATTGATTCTTTTAAAACATTAAAAGACACCCACTCAACATGCTGTGCTATTTTAAAACCAAAGAGCTCCCCAAAGACTGGGGCTGTAGGACAGAGCTCTACACAATCAGGGCCGGCTCCAGGCACCAGCTCAGCAAGCAGGTGCTTGGGGCAGCCACGGGGAAGGGGCGGCACATCAGGCTCTTTGGCAGCAATTCTGTAGCGGGTCCCTCACTCCCTCTTGGAGTGAAGGACCAGCCGTTGAATTGCCACCGAAGACTGAAGCAGCGGTGGTAGAGCTGCAGATCGCAATTATGTTTTTTTTTTCTGCTTGGGGGCGGCAAAAACCTTGGAGCCAGCCCTGTACACAGTCAGGCTAAAATACCATTGCCCCTTCAGCACAAGGCAGCAGTATTTTGAGGGCTTGACGGTGTGCCAGTTTCTTGGTGTTGGAAGGGAAATTGGTGACAGAGTCTCAGAATGTTTTCCCAAGTTATGCTTTTTGCACTGGGAGCACGAGACATGACCGACGTTAGTCACATTACATAATAACCACTGAAAGGGCTCAGGCACTCCAATGATGAGCACAGTCTAAGAACCTGACTAGAGCAGAACGATAGCATAGAGCTGCCACCTCAGCACAGTACCGGGCCAGGACGCACTCTGTGAGGGACATTGCCTGGGGGTGGATCCATTAGTCTGACAGCCCCTTTGCACTGGTTAGGGGAGCATTAGGGATCTTTGGCACAATGATGCGTTGCAGCTCCTGTTTAACCCTTTCTGGGGAGAACTGAATATCAAGTACTTACAGCTCAGAAATTCACAGCATGCACTTCTCAGCCACCTGTGAGATTCCACTAGCTGGACTTTAGTAACTAGTGCTTTGCTTGAGAGATGCATGCTGCAGATGTTAGAAACTAATGAAGGTAGAATCAATAGGAAGTGTAGTGCTCTAGCATGCTGTGCAGCACTTAATATACTGAGGCCCAAACCCTGCCCCCTCCAGCCCAGGTGCAGAGATTTTTCCAGGCAGCAGAACCTCAAGTATGTGTGTCCTCCATCCTCCCAAGATGGGGCCAGGGAATGATGTAAGGGACTACGCAGGCTGAGCTACAGGAGTGTCCATCAGTAGCTGCTCTGTAGCCTGGAGAGCAAATTTCTGTCCATAGTCCTGCAGCGCTGCATGCCCCGCCCCCCCCACCTCCAGTCTGTACCATGCCCATTGATGGGCTGGCCATGGCTTTTGCTGCATTTCTTCAGTAGGTTACGCTGCAGGAGGCACATGAATGGCTACTTTAATGAATGTTTTTGCACAGAAAGCTAAATGATGATATAGGGACTTTGACCAGTATGTCACGTCTCTGGATCTGGCCTTTGACTCTATATTTGCTTGTTCCTGTATGTAGAAATGGCATCTCCCATTGGTGCAGGTGCCAAGTCATTTCACAATGACTACCAATAGCTTCTGCATGGGAATTACTTTCAGATACCACTCAGCTGGGCTGCATTAGAGTCTGTTTGTCAGCACACATGGCCCACATTCCTTCCCCAGGTCCCTGAGCTTTCCCAGTTCTCCCATCCTGTAACCGGAGTATACGGATCCTTGCACATGCAGTCTGTAAAGTACTCTGCAAATTTTGCAATGCAATAGGCTCTATTAAACAGGGATTTATTTTTACAACTGTGCTATGTCAGGTCATGAACAGGGCAATATTTGGACTCCATAGGCACTAACCTCACAGGGGGACTGTAGTAGAGCGCGGCCAGGGCTCGACCCTCCTTGAGGGGGGAGGGGAGCCACACCAGCTCACCTCACTCCTTCTGCCTCGGGCCCGTCCCTTGCTGCGGGGTTGAGCACGAGAGAGTAGTATATAAGTACACCCCAGCCCTTGGGCGGGGTGGGGCAACACACACAGTCTATGCTCAGGCCTTTCAGCAGGGGCTGAGCAACAAGGTAACAGTATATATATATAAACCCAGGCCCTTAGGGAGGGCAGGGCAGCACACAGTCTAGGCTCAGGCCTCGTCAGCGGGGCTGAGCGGAGGGGAACAGCATATAGCCTCCTCAGGTCAGGGGAGAGGGAGTCTGTCACCCTTGGAGGGGTGGGGATGGCAGGGGGAACGCAGGCCCTCCCACTCCACTGCGTTCCAGCCCGGGGCCCTAGTAGCTGTTAATGCTGCTGACGGTCAGTGGGGGATCCTGACCGAAACACACTGACATCGGCTCAGGTGAGCCTGCAGCCTGACTGGGGTCGGCTGCCCCCGGGCCACTTCCAACCTCCCCCTCGCTGGGTACCTGCCCTCTGCCAGTGTCATCCGGGGCATCCCAGACCATGGGTTCCTCAGGGTGTCCGGCGTCGGGAGGTCCGGTCCACTCCTCGGGGTACCGGGCGCCGGGAGGGCCGATCCGCTCGTCGGGGTACCGGGCGCCGGGAGCTCCGGTCCGCTCGTCGGGCTGCCGGGCGCCGGGAGCTCCGGTCCGCTCGTCGGGCTGCCGGGCGCCGGGAGCTCCGGTCCGCTCGTCGGGCTGCCGGGCGCCGGGAGCTCCGGTCCGCTCGTCGGGCTGCCGGGCGCCGGGAGCTCCGGTCCGCTCGTCGGGCTGCCGGGCGTCGGGAGCTCCGGTCCGCTCGTCGGGCTGCCGGGCGTCGGGAGCTCCGGTCCGCTCCTCGGGGTGCCGGGCGCCGGGAGGGCCGGTCCGCTCCTCGGGCTGCCGGGCGCCGGGAGGGCCGGTCCGCTCCTCGGGCTGCCGGGCGCCGGGAGGGCCGGTCCGCTCCTCGGGCTGCCGGGCGCCGGGAGCTCCGGTCCGCTCCTCGGGGTGCCGGGCGTCGGGAGGGCCGGTCCGCTCCTCGGGGTGCCGGGCGTCGGGAGGGCCGGTCCGCTCCTCGGGGTGCCGGGCGCCGGGAGCGCCGGTCCGCTCCTCGGGGTGCCGGGCGCCGGGAGCTCCGGTCCGCTCCTCGGGGTGCCGGGCGCCGGGAGCTCCGGTCCGCTCCTCGGGGTGCCGGGCGCCGGGAGCTCCGGTCCGCTCCTCGGGGTGCCGGGCGCCGGGAGCTCCGGTCCGCTCCTCGGGGTACCGGGCGCCGGGAGCTCCGGTCCGCTCCTCGGGGTACCGGGCGTCGGGAGGGCCGATCCGCTCCTCGGGGTACCGGGCGTCAGGAGGGCCAGACAGCTCCTCCACAGGCCGAGCGTCGGACCGCTCAGTCGGCTCCTCTGAGTACTGGCCCCAGGGGAGGTCAGGCCAGTACCCCTCCGGGTACGGGGTAGGCCAGGCCCAGCAGGAGCTCAGGTCCTAGCATCTACTCTCTCTGGCCACCTCCCTCTAACTGAGCCCTGGGGCCGGGCTTTTGTACTTCCTGTCCTGCCCCTTGACTTTGGGGGGAGGGGACAGGCGATACTGGCCTTGGACTTCCTGTCCTGCCCCTTGACTTCCGGGGAGCGGGGACAGGCGGTGGGGGCTCCGCCCATGGCCATGCCCTTTCTGGCCTGTTCTCCTCAGGAGCATGGGGGAGTGGGACTCCCTCGCTACAGGGACCTTGAATGGAGTCAGACTTCTGGAGTAGCCAGTTAACCAGCCCTTTTCAGGATGTGCCAATTTCATGCAGAGCCCACAGTGGAGTTGGTTTTGGCTGTGGCTAAACAGATGTCTGTTGCTCTGTGTATTTAGGGTCTGATACTGTCAGGTGCTCTGCACCTGCTGGTCTTGTTACCTTCAAGGGGAATAGTCGGTGTCTGGCAGCTCATGGACAACAGGCGCTTGGGTCCTGGCAGTGTAGCCCCTACATGGTACATGCCCAGGCTACATCTGCATGCTTGTAGGAACAGTGCATTTATGGAAAGAATAAAAACATGTTGAGAAATCCACCTGGATTTCCCTGATGTCCCACTGGAGCTTCTCTGCGAATGCAGCCAGAAGGGCTTTATTCGGTGCCCAGGCTTTCAGCCCAGAGTGTGCAGTGCAGGCTTTTGTGATGAATGTCAGAGAAGAAACATGGACCTGGAAACTAATCTCTAATTACACACGGATTGTGCACCCACTACGTATATTACTCCCCTTTCTATTCAGGGTTGTTATGTGTATCCTGTTCAAAGTGTCTGGGGCCATGTCATACAAATACTGATCATGTGCTGCTTTTGGACAACCCAGAATATCCATCTCTTGTCCTCAGTCTTGTGTTTCATTGAAACAGCCTTGGTAAAATCCCATCAAGCTGGATGGTGCTAATAACAAAGAGACAGGATGAACCTAAAATTACTTATTAAAATACTGACGCTGATAGAGGAAATGAGAAATCTGAGCTTAGGAACATCAATATCTGTTTGGACAATTTAATCACCAACTATTCATGGGAAAGGGTCTGACTGGCAGCCACAAGGAGCTGTTTTATGTTGTTCCATTGGCACAAAGGGGCACCAGGGCTAGCAGTGTTCACGGGTGGCCTTGAGGTCCTATGTCCAGGGCACTGGGGAAGGCATCGTGGCTGAGACCTCCCTGCACCCAAACAACCTCTGCCAGCTATTAGAGTCCCCTGGGGCAACAAGAAACCAGCATAGTATGGAGCTGCCCTCAGGCTTTTCTAAATTATCCCAGAGCATGCCCTGGGGTGGGAAAGCACATAGCTAGTGTGATGGGGCAAGGCCAGATGTCTACAGTAAAGTACTGAGAAACAGGTATGTTAGCCCCAGGCTAAACAAATCCCTAGGACCCTGGTAACCAAATGGCAGTTGCTCCAGGTCAGTCAAGGCACCTGGGGCCAATTAAAATCTTTCTAGAAGGCAGTGGAGATAGCTACTTTAATTAGAACACCTGCAGCCAATCAAGGCAGGCTAATCAGGGAACCTGGGTTTAAAAAGGAGCTCACTCCAATCAGGCAGGGGGAGTCTGAGGAGAAGGTGTGTGTGTGTGTGTGTGTGTGTGTGTGTGTGTGTGTGTGTGTGTGTGTGTGTGTGTGTGTGTGTGTGTGTGTGTGTGTGTGTGTGTGTGTGTGTGTGTGTGTGTGTGTGTGTGTGTGTGTGTGTGTGTGTGTGTGTGTGTGTGTGTGTGTGTGTGTGGAGAGAGAGAGAGAGAGAGACTGGGAGCAAGGTGCTGAGAGTGAAGTGCTGGAGGATTGAGGAGGACAAGCATTATCAGACACCAGAGGAAGGTCCTGTGGTGAGGATAAAAAAGGTGTTTGGAGGAGGCCATGGGGAAGTAGCCCAGAGAGTTGTAGCTGTTATAGGAGACACTATAGACAGCTGTGATTCACAAGGCACTGGGCTGGAACCTGGAGTAGAGGGTGGGCCTGGGTCCCCCCTCCCCAAAAAAGCCCCCTCCCAACTCCTGATCAGACACAGGAGGAGCTGACCCAGACTGTGTGTTCCACAAGAGGGGAAGATCACTGAGGTGAGCAAATCTGCCAATAAGTGCAAGACCCATCAAGGTAGAGGAGGAACTTTGTCACACTGGTTAAAGCTACCTTTTCTCTCTGCTGTCCTCACCTGCATGCCCAGGTTAGAACTGATGAGCATCCAGCCTAGTCAAGTGTCTGCTTCCTCCCCCCCCCCCCGTTAAAATCTTGATAGGATCAATGTTAGCTGGGGTTCTAATTGCAGCATAACACTATAGAAGGTTGAAAGGGTTTGCAAAGAGTTAGCTCAAGGTATTAGAAATTCACAGAAATTGTTGGTATTAAAATGCAGCATGATTGCTCAGGCTAACTGTCAAATACTGGAGAAATACCAGGAAAAATAACCTAGCAGGTTCTCAGGGTGGTCTGAGAAATCAGCAAATCTGTAGCCAATCATTAGCAGGAGGATTTTAAAGTGTGTTTGATTAAAGGTTAAGGGACTTTGTCATCCATGTTTGTGAACTCTGTGATATTGTATATACATGATAGTAATGTCTTTCTACAATTTTTGACTTTTAAACCTCCTATGTTTCCCTCTTTCTTTTACCTACCATCCCTTCCTCTTTTGAAAACAATGACAATTTTAAATATATTCAAGAAAAAATGCATTTTCTCCCATTTGCAATCCTGGTAGCTTTTAACATGTCACTGTCTCTATTTATGCAGTTTTGAAATAGCTTTATTACATCTATTTGTTTGGTCAGAGAATAAAATCAAAATGTTCAAATTTTAAAAGTGGAATAAATAGGTTCATATAACAACATATCCTGATCCCATTGAACTCTGACCTACAAATGATGAAAAATAATGCTTCTAAAAAAAATAGCTAATTTTCACTGAAAAACATTCTGTAGCAAAGCAGTCGGCTGCTCTCTGAAAGAGTTCCTGCAAGGTGCTAGTAATGGCTCGCTTCTCGCACTCCTCCTGTAGCTGGGCTTGAGCTGTGGCACATGCCTGCAGCAAACCGTGGTCTGTCACCTCGTTGCTGGCACCCAGGGGTTGGAGGTAGGAGTATCCCCATCTCCAAGTGCTGAAAATGGGGCAGCACCCGCATCCTCCTCACTGCATCCCTCCCCTTCCCATTCCAGTCTGTCCAGCACACCTACTCATCCCAGCCCTGTACCCTTTACAGTGCTTTCCCACCCATCCTCTCCCAGAACCACAACCCCCATGTCCTTCACCCCCCCCAGCCCTGCACCCCATCCACCTCCATACACTGCTGCACTCCCATTATGTCCCTATACACCCCTGTTCCCCCACATCCTCATGCCTCTGTAGCCTTTTTGCCTACTCCTACATCCTCATCCACCCCACATATCCCTCCTCTTCTTCACTGTCCCCTCTCTTCCCCCATCTTGCTCTCATCTTTGGCCTCTTTCCCTCCCCATCCTCTCTCCTCCACCCCCACCCCAACTTTTCCCCTCCAGCCAACCCTTCTCCCTTCCTGACTGGGGGTGTCTGCATAGGCAAGTGTGTGCATGCATGCACTGTATGTGTGTAAGAGTCTGTGTAGGGAGGTGTATTGCTGCATGTGTGTGTACCTGTGAATAAAATTTTCAGCCTTACTCTTGGACTTTTTTCCTTTTTCTGGATTGCACACAAAAATTGATGACATAAAAGTGTGTATTCATTTTATAACAAGTTTTTAAAAGAGAAGGGGATTCTAAAAGAAATGTAGTATTTCTTAAAAAGTCAATGTTGTTGACTAGTAATTTCAGAAGAGCTGATGTATCAGACATTTCTCCTCACCTCTGTCTAGCTACATTAACTCTTTGTTGCACACCTTCAATTTATGTGTATGTCCAACACCTTCCACCCTGGAGCCCTGATCTTAGTTGGGGTCTCTTGGCACTAAACAAACAGTAGCAATAAATAATGTGGAAGTATGTGCTAGATGTGCACACATGAACATACATGTGTATCTGCATGTAGGGGTGGGAGTCAGTTTCTACAGCTTTATTTATATAGGTATCTGGACAGGTGCATTTCTGTGGTTGTGCTCTATGGATTTGTATTTGGGCTTCAGGAGTTCGCCTTTAATAGACCCATTGCAGCTGTGATAATGTGTAGTCCTAATTCCACACACAAAATTACAATAACTTTAGTGAACAAAAAGCATGGAGCTGGTTATGAAAAATTGGAAGAGGGGAGGGAAAGAATCATGAAAATCTTTGTGAAATTTCATTTTTTTAAATTACCTTTTTTGACAATTTTGCTGCCAGCTCTAGCATCATGTAGCAAAGAACCTGAAATTAACATTATATATCTGTCAAAATAATAAATATGCCTGTTTGGGCCTTGCAATGAGAATGAGCATGTGAGCGATGGAGGGAGGGGGGACTCAGAAATTTTTTACATTAGTTATCCAGTGCATTGTGAAAATAATGCAATCTTTAGACCTGTGTGTGTAGTGTAAAAAAAAAAAAAAAAAACCTCAGCAGATTAAACTTTTTCTGGCAAATACATAAAATAACTGGCCAGCTCAGTCAAATACCAGCCAGGTGGTAACCCTAGACTCTGGCTCTGACTATTAGCCTGGTATCTGACTCTAGGTGGAGTGATTATCTGGTTGAGTTTAACAAATATTATGTTCTTACACAACCATAGGAATTGCCAGATTGGCCACTGGTCTAATCCAATGTAGCCCAGTATCCTGTCTCTGATAGTGACAGATATTTTAGAGGATAGCATAAGAACACTGAACAACAGATGGGTGGGGGGGAGGGGATAGAAACCACATAGACTTCTAACCTATTCTTCACTAATTAGGTGCCTGGATCCTGGAGAAGATGCACATGTAAGGTAAGGTGGTGGCCTGGGGGGGACGGAATGGGGGTAGGTGAGAGGGGGGCAGTAGGTTGAGAAAAGGGGTGGGGGGGAATTTGGGATGTGCAGGGCTGTGGCACCCAAAGAAAGAACTGACTTTCTCCAGGGCTGTGGCGCCAGGAAGAGACACTCCCCTCCTTCCCAGCCCCAACTCAGGGTGCTGCCGAGGTGGGGAAGAGTAGGCACATCCATTGCATTAGAAAGGTAAGACTCCTGATATTAAAATATGAATTGTTAACTTGGTTTTGTTCTACAAATAAAAGCAATTTATTTTTTCATATAACATTCTTATCCAAACTGCTTTACAATGGTTAGCTAATGGTACAAACAACATTTCGAAAGATCAGTAAGTGGTCCACCGAGACCCTCATCAATTTTCAAGTGGTATGGAAAAAAAAGTTTGAGAATCACTGGTCTAAACTATTTAAGATAGGTGGCTATCCAGCCTCCTACTGAGAACCTCCAGTGAAGAAGCTTCTATGACCTTCCTAGGCATCTGTTCCATTGTCCTATTGTTTTTACAGTTCGGAAGTTTTTCCTGAAATTTAATCTAAATTGGCTATGATGTAGTTTGAACCATTGTCTCTTGTCCAACTTTTCTCCATCTTTTTTATGGCAGCCTTGCAAGTATTTGACCACTATCATGTCTCCCCTCAGTTTCCTCTTTTCCAAACTAAACATACCCTGGTACTTCAGCCTCTGCTCATATCAACATAACAACCATTGGGGATCATCAAATGAAATTAATAGGTAGCAGGTTTTGAAACAAACATAAGGAAGAACTTCTTCACACGATGCACAGACAACCTGTGGAACTCATTGGCAGGGGATGTTGTGAAGGCCAAAAGTATAACTTGGTTCAAAAAAAGAATTAGGTATGTTCATGAAGGATAGATCCATCAATGGCTATTGGTCACTACAGGCAAGGATGTAATCCTGTGCTGTGGATGTCCCTAAACCTCCAAGTGCCAGAAACTGGGACTGAACAAGAGGGTGGATCACTCAACAATTGCCCTGTTCTATTCATTCCCACTGGGGCACCTGGCATTGGCCACTGTCAGAGACAGAATACTGGGCTAAATGGGTTATTGGTCTGACCCAGTATGGCTGTTTTTATGTTCATAATTCACCAGAGAAATAAGACCTACTCAAGTTACAATGTGTCTTGAGGATGTATCAAAGATTTAAAACATTTTCATGTAAGGCTGCAAACACTACATATACAGTGCAGTGGTTCATAGAACAAGAGCAAGTTAGTCTAACTTTCCTGTTCAAATGAACTGCTGAGAATGCATGGATAATGCTGCTTCTTCTGCTTGGAGTTTCTGAGGGTATTTGCTTTTCATGGAAAAACTCTCTTGTTTGAAAGTCTCCTAGAATAAAATGCCTACATTTGGTTTTGGGTTTTAAGGGGCTCTCAGTTTCCATGTTTGATTTTCTTTGTAAATTGATAAGAAGTGTAGGAATTTACTTTAAAATCCAAAAGGTTTCTAAAAGAAAAAAAAAGTTGTTTGTACTTTATAAGTCCCTCTAAATTCAGGATGCTTTTGCCTGAATTTACTCTAGTGGTTATTTTTTTTAGAACCAGACTTTGGATATAACCTGTGTAAAGCACCTTTTAATTACTGGGCTGGGTTTAAAGATTCTTGTTATGGCTTGAGGGAGACAGACAGCTCACAGCTGAGTGCTGTAATTGGATAAAATCAATAAAAAGGTTTTACTTTATTTGTTTTAACATATCACAGCATTAATCTCGCATATCTGCCAATGTCTAGAGACAGGGATGAGAGTATGATGATGCCTTCCTGTTCTTCTACTGTGTTGTGACCTGACAGAACTCTTCACATTTTGTATGTTATATTTTCAGAAGCTGAGGTGGCTGATCTCTCTAGGAATATTCCCAAGGCCAAACACATCAGTGAACAAAGACATTAACAACCAAAAACTGGACAACCTTTGCAGGGAACATTCAGACAATCTTTGAATTTTTGCTGCTTGCTTAGACTAAACTGTCACAGTGATCTTTCACTCGCTAACAAGAAGGGAAAATCAATACTAAACAACAAGATAACAATCACATGCTCTATCAGGTCAAAGGGTAAATGTAGTTGGGTACAGCATTTCTTTACAAAGTTAGGTGACTGAAAAGCACAGCAATAGCATTAATCCCCATTCTACTTTAACACCTGGTCCACATCCCTGTGAAGCTAAAGGCAAAATGCCCATTGCTGCTTTTTCATGGGAGAGAGCATGCCCCAAAGAGTGAAGGCAAGATAGCAGTCGCATTGGGAAAGCCAAATTGGGCTTCACTAAGCATGCTCAATGTGAGCAGTCACACTAGGCATCCATATTGAATAATATAGCAGCAGGAGGCTGTTTGCAGCTGCTTTCGTGAATACATATGGTTATGACAGAGCATAGCTAGGCTGTCACTAAACACTAAGGAGGGGAAGCTGCTACAGAAACTTCAAATCAGGGCACTGGTCCAGCAACTGAGCTGAGTCAGGGGGAAAGCAGCTCCTTCCTGATGTCTATCTCCAAGTAACACCTAGTGAGGGATGTCAAGGCAGTAAGAAGTCATTCTGTATGTGCAAGAGATGCCTGCTGAAGGAGTGAGCACAGACTCATGGGGTGAGTGGCCGTGCTTGCGTGTTTAGTGCTGCTTTCAGTTCACTTAAAGATTACAGTGCACCTTGCTGGGGCCCGTGTGGGAGTTGGGGCCAGGTGCTTACTACATGCTTAGCTGAGTGGGTGCTAGCAAGGCTCCAGCCTCCTGTCCATGGGACTCCCTCCCCTCCGCAGAGAGCTGTCCCCACAAGGACCAGTCAGGAAGAAGATGGGCCCTGCCATAGTGGGGAAAGACACTGACTCTCACCTGCCCACAAGCTCAGCACACTCCCGCTGCCTCATCTCTGCTCTCTGGCACCATGTGGAGGGCAGGGCTGGATTCATCTTTTGTGGGCCTGGCGTCAAACATGTTTGTGGGCAGTGGAGCATGGCGCAGGGAGGTCAGTCCCCAGAGTGAGGGGCCAGCCAGAGGCAATGGGGCCTGGCATGGCAAGGGTAGCCATTGCTCTTCCAAGCCCAGCCCTCTACACTGTTTCCCCCACACATACCTGGCTGAGACTGGCCAGGCTCCTGCACTAGTCCCAGGTGGCTCAGCTCCAAGGAGACAGGTGGGCCCCACAGGTGGTAGGAAGTAGAAACTGCCTGGAGCTGGAGGTGCACTGGGGTCCAGCCAGGGGGTTGAAAGGAGCAGGGGGTGGGGTCAGGGGGCAAAGAGGCCAGAGACAGCAAGTGGTGGGTGGGGGGAGCCAATGGGGTCTCAGGGTGCAGTGCAAGCAGAGCAGGGCAGAGCCCCTTCTGATCATGGGGCCCGGCTCCATGGAGTCGCTGGAGCCATTGTGAACCTGGCACTAGTGGAGGGGCAGGAAGAGTCAGATTCAGCTTCTTGAGTTGCTTCTCTAGCGGTGCTCTGTACCCTGCTGGCACGTTACTGTTAGGGGGAGCAGAAAGTGTCTCTGGGCTTGGCTGTCAGTTTGAATGTGTTGGCAGGAACATCAGGGGGATGGGGGGAAGATTTCTTTTGACATGGGGGGAGCATGGCTCCATCCTGCCTTTCATCCGGCCCAGTCCAACAGCACCACCCCCTCCTCTGGGCATTCAGAGAGCTGTGCGACTGAATTTTCTCTGCCCTGTGCTGATGGGCTGGTAGCTCCAGCCCACCCCCAGTCAGGCCCTACACCACCACACCTGCCCTCTTCCCCTCTCCTGCCCTTCATGTTCAGCTTGTCCCCCTCTGCCCCCCAAAGTGTGGCTCTAACATGACATTTGTTCACGCTGCAGGTGTGTTCTGCCCCTTCCCCCACCTGGGCTCTGCCTGGTCTGGCTCTACTGCGAGGCCTCCAGGAAAGGGCCCATCTGCTGCTCTCAGTACAGTGCCTCCTCATGCCTGAGCTCCCTCTGGGAGGGCTGCTCAGGCTGCTCCCCCGCTGGAGGCTCTGAGGAGGAGGTTGCTTAGCACCCCCCTTCCTCCTGGAGATCAGCTGTTGGCAGCTGCCAATCAGCTATTTAGCATCTGCAGCAGCCTTCATCAGCTCTTTGGCTGGCTGCAGCCAGTTGGCTGTTTGGCGGGAAGTCCCCTCCTATCAGCTGTTTGCCCTGCGCTGCTGAAGCTCCCAGACTGCAGGCAGAGGTGAGTCTCTCTGATTTTCAGGGTAGTGGGAGCTGGGCTGGGGGGAACCAGCAGCCAGGGCATGGCAGCTTCTGGGCTAGCTGCAGAGGAGTGGGGGAGATGGGGTGGGCAGCCTCTGGGTTGGCTCCAGGGGGCTGCTGGGGGGAGTATAGGCTGGGGGCTTTCTCAAGGACTGAGTCAGCCAGTCTTAGCCCATCCTGGTGTTTCCCCCAGGACCTGTGCTCCCCTTTCAGCCAGGAGAAGCCAGCTGCAGACCCTCTTAGTGCTGGGCAGGAGGACAAACCAAAGGGCATAGCTCCTTTAAGAAAAGTTCTCCCTTGTGTCTGATGAGTGAAAATGGGCTGGGGCCCACAGCTCGCCCTCTCCCCCTTCTTTACCTGTCCAAAGTGGCTTCACTGCAGTCCCAGCTGCAAATGAGCAGCCTCCCACAGCCTGGATGCTGCCCATCCCCATCCCACACAGGCAGAACCCCCATGGTTCTCTCATGCCTGGGAAAGTACAGTTTGCTCAGCTGAAAACTGTCTCTCCCTCCTCCATGCCCAGATCAAGGCTGCATGGGGGACTTTTCCTCCCAGAGGAAGTTTATTCCTTCCCCCACCGATCAGCATCCCCTCTGCATAAAGGACTGATCCCTTTCTCCGGGATCTGCCATACCCCCCCCCCCCAGCTCCTAGGGAATTCCTTCCCTTGCATCCATCCCCCTGTATCAGCTTCAAGTCAGGAGATGCTGTCCTGCTTCACCTTGGAACACCTGAGCTGTTCTTGCTTCAGGGTGCTGAGCTGCTGCAGCCCAGTGGAGGAAGCAACTGGCCCCCACTCCCCTGCCTTTGGACATGGTCCCACCAGAGGCTCCACAAAAGTTTAGTGAAGGAGTCAAAGCTGGTGTGGGCTGCAGCCCTGGGATTGAGAAGAGCTGGAGTGACATAGTGGAATGAATGAACAGGCCATTTCTATTCTGGGCTGCTGAATTAAATTTCTTTCTGTGCCAGAGTGTGTAGTTTCTAGGCTGGCTGCAGGGGGTGGGGGTTCGGGGGAGACAGAGATGCTTTGAGTGTGGGTGGGAGCAGGCACTAAACAGAGCCACCAGGAAGTGAGGAGCAGAGAGAGATACAAGTGATAGACACACTTTCAATAACTAGAATGAAAGTGTATAAATATGTTGAAAATATCCTCCCCTCAAAACTAGCAGAGCTCCCCTCCAGCACCCACACCTCACTCGTAAGGCAGGAGGGGGCGGAAAGAGTGAGCAGCTGATGAGAGGCATTTAGGGGAAGGAGTTGGCAAGAAGGTGGTGTTCAGGGAGTGTAGGGGGATGGGGCAGGAAGAGGTGGAGTGGGGGCAGAGCCTTGGATTAGGGGGTGGAACCAGGAGGGGGAACCCATCGGCAAAACCAAAAGTCAGCACCTATGAGTCGGAGTGACAAAGTTATTGTAATTTTGTCTCTCAGTGAATGTCATGCTGCTGCTGTGACCCCTCCTTGCCCCCCGCCTGGGCCTGCCCAGCCAATCACTGCCTCCCCAGTGCTACACGTGACCTTTGACTTATGTCAGTCATAGCGCTCTTCCAATATTGTGCTCCAGCTTGGCTGGCGCTCTCTGCGCCTGCCCCGTAAGTGCCATCACATCACTGGTCAAGGGGATGTCCGGGGGTGGGATTTGGTGAGGACTCTGTTCTGAGTGGCAGCAAGTAAGGGGGCCGGGATGGGCCAGGGGGGTGGGATATG
Source organism: Gopherus evgoodei (assembly GCF_007399415.2). Lineage (NCBI taxonomy): Eukaryota > Metazoa > Chordata > Testudines > Testudinidae > Gopherus > Gopherus evgoodei. The sequence goes on along the minus strand of NC_044325.1, from coordinate 434,529 downwards.
GGCCAGAGAGTCTTGGGGTGCAGTGAGGGGATGGGGAATGGGGGTGTTTGGATGGGGTGTTGAAGTCGCAGGGGTCCTGTCTGGGGGCAGGGGTGTGGCTAAGGGTTGGGCAGTCAAGGGACAGGTAGGGGGTAGGGTCCTAGGGAGGCAGTTACGGGTGGGGGTCTCAGGAGGGGGCAGTCAGGGGACAAGAAGCAAGGGAGTTGGGGGTTCTGAGAGGGGGGCAGTCGGGGTTCGGAAGTGGGAGGGAGTGGATCGGGGTGGGTGCGAGGCTTGAGCAGGGCTCCCTGGGTGCACACCCTAATGAAATGTGCTGTACATGCCTATGAAAGTGATGCTGTCTCGGACTACCCCAGAAGATCTAAAGCAAAAGATTTCAAATGCTTCACAGGCAGCCACTCAAATACACCTGAAGTTGTTTCTCAAGAAACTTTTGGCACCTTGAGTGCTACTCTCTTCTCAGCAGTCTCTGAGGGGAATGTGCAATTCCCAATCAGGTTTTGGCAAAGCTGGGTAAATGCTGGAAAATATTTCCCACCACCATTTTGTGATTTTCATTGTGATTCGGTCCATGGTGCTTTCATGGAGTCAAAAAACATCCTCATAAATGAGTTCACTAGCAATAACATTCATATGGAATCAATTCTGAAGCATTCAGAAAAGAGGAATGTGATCAGGAACAATCAGCGTAGATTCATCAAGGGCAAGTCATGCCTAACTAATCCAATTGCCTTCTATGAGGAGATAACTCCCTCTGTGGATGAGGGGAAAGCAGTGAACATGTTTATTCCTTGACTTTAGCAAAGTTTTTGATATGGTCTCCCACAGTATTCTTGCCAGCAAGTTTAAAGAAATATGAGCTGGATGAATGGACTATAAGGTTGATAGAAAGCTGGTTAGATTGGGCTCAGTGGGTAATGATCAATGGCTCCATGTCTAGTTGGCAACCGGTTTCAAGCGGAGTGACCCAAGGGTCAGTTCAGTTTTGTTCAATATCTTCAATGATCTGGAGTATGGAGTGGACTGCACCCTCAGCAAGTTTGCAGATGACACTAAACGGGGAGGAGTGGTAGAAATGCTGGAGGGTAGGGATAGGATACAGAGGGATCTAGACAAATTAGAAGATTGGGCCAAAAGAAATCTGAGTTTCAACAAGAACAGGTGCAGAGTCCTGCACTTAGGATGGAAGAATCCCATGCACTGCTACAGACTGGGGACCGAGTGGCTAGGCAGCAGTTCTGCAGAAAAGGACCTAGGGGTTAGAGTGGATGAGAAGCTGGATATGAGTCAACAGTGTGCCCTTGTTGCCAAGAAGGCTAATGGCATTTTGGACTGTATAAATAGGGGCATTGCCAGCAGATCAAAAGACATGATCATTTCCCTCTATTTGACGCTGGTGAGGCCTCATCTGGAGTACTGTGTCTAGTTTTGGGCCCCACACTACAAGAAGGATGTAAATAAATTGAAAGAAGTCCAGCGGAGGGAAACAAATGATTAGGAGCCTGGACCACATGACTTATGAGGAGAGGTCGAGGGAACTGGGATTAATTTATTCTGCAGAAGAGAAGAATGAGGGGGGATTTGATAGCTGCTTTCAACTACCTGAAACGGGGTTCCAAAGAGGATGGATCTAGACTGTTCTCAGTGGTAGCAGATGACAGAACAAGGAGTAATGGTCTCAAGTTGCAGTGGGGGAGGTTTAGGTTGAATATTAGGAAAAACTTGGTGGTTTTGGTATTAGGAAAAACTTGATGGTGAAGCAGTGGAATGGGTTACCTAGGGAGGCAGTGGAATCTCCTTCGTTAGAGGTTTTTAAGGTCAGGCTTGACAAAGCCCTGACTGGGATGATTTAGTTGGGGATTAGTCCTGCTTTGAGCAGGGGGTTGGACTAGATGACCTCCTGAAGTCCCTTCCAATCCTGATAGTCTGTGATTCTATAATGCATGGTGGATTTTAAGCAAATACTGAAGTCTGTTTACGTAAAGCAAAATTTGAATTCTCTAATTAGAATACATGCACCAAAAATCTGATTCTCAGAGTTGTTTGTTAGTGTTAGGGGTCAGGTCCAATAGTATGGTTCTATGTGTTCAATCCAAAGTACCCAACACTGCTCAAATATTGGATACTAGAATAAACTTCTCATGAACAATCTACAGAGCGAGAGTTAGAAAAATTACACAGCCAATAATTGTAAGCAATAAATACATTTTCAACATCAAACTGATGTTTTGCCAAGCTCTCATAACTGATTGAGTAGCAGTTTGGAAGAGTTGCAGCCACACATGGAATTAAATGTAACAGCTGAGTAAAATCAATAGAACATTTTCTTCACTCCTTCCCCTGACCCTGGGCTGGGGCTCTGCATATCTGGTTGAATCTGGAATTGTCTGACTGGACCAGTCACTTGTTCTCCCTTTCACTCATGTTTTTTTTCCATCTTTTCTATTTTTAGACTGTAAACAATTCAAGTGGTGAGCGATTATCTCTGTTTGTGCAGCACCCAGCACCATGGCATTCCAGTTTCAGCTGAAGCCTCTATTGGCCCCTGCAATACAAATAATACTTGTGAGACCAGAGCTCAGAGTGAAACCACAGGAACTTTATTCCCTAGGTTACAGGTATGTAATTAGCTGGCGACACAGTGCCTGCACATGTGCTGCTGGGGAACCTGTGACTTATTCCTGTGCCTCCCACGGGAGCAGGTAGGCTGCTAACTCACATGACCTCACGGAGATGAGCTCAGAAGGCTTGAATGCTGAACTTACATTAGCTCCTTTGGCCTAGCAATCTTGTCAGAATTCTCCTTCCTGGGTTGGCATTAGCACTGGCATTCCTGCTTTCAGAAAAGCCAGAGATTGGCCATTCAGTCAGCAATGCTGCTCTCTCACCCTTGGGACACCAAGAACCACAGGGGGCTGAAAATGGAATGTAATTAACCAGCTCCTTCCTGTAGCCCTGTGAGTTTTCCCTAAAGGTTGCCATCCAAGCAATGACTAGGCTCAACCTTGCTTATTGATTCAAACTGATGAGTTCACAGCCCGCATGTAGGCACGTGTGCTGGCCAGCAAGAGAGCTGCTCTGCTTGTTACTCTGCATAAACACTTTGGTACAGAGGAACAATGCAGTAAGGAACAGCAGTGCAAGATTTTAATTAAATAATTCATCTCCTGCCTTGGCCATATGGGTGCACATTTCAGAGCCAAAACAACATGTTCTTGCAATAATGACACTGATTTCCAGTGTTGATGGATTACATTTTATAACGAATCTGTCAAAATGGCTCTATAAAGGGGGGGTAGGGGGGAGACAGCAAGAGTTTGAAAGTTTTTCCTTTCTATGCAGTGACTGTTGTCAGACTCAGATTGTCTATACAGAACCTCAGTAACGAAAGCCTCGGGAATGGAGATTGTTCATATCTCTGAAACATTTGTAACTCTGAACAAAACATTATGGTGGTTCTTTCGAAAGTTTACAATGGAACATTGGCTTAATATAGCTTTGAAACTTTACTATGCAGAAGAAAAATGCTGCTTTTCCATTGGCTTTTTTGAAGTAGTTTACATTTAACACAGCACTGTACTGTTTGCTTTATGTATTTTTGTTTCTGCTGCTGCCTGACTGTGTACTTCTGGTTCTAAATTAGGTGAGTACTTAACTAATCAGTTCCTAACTCCAGTGTTTGTAACTCTGAAGTTCCACTGTATTTCCTGCTGTTGATACGAAGATGTCAGGGGCTCATACAGAGCTAAATGCAAGTATGTATTTAAAATCTGACAGAACATCACATTTTAGCCAATGCTCTCTTTTATGTGAATTACATAAACAATTCAAGGTTCACAACAACATGATATGCACAATCTGATAATTGAGGAAGGCACAGTTGAATGCAAGGAGGTCTCTAACAGACAACTCTTTGTGGTGGTGGGTTTTTTTGTGTGCATGTGTGTTACCAATACCTAAAGTGAAAACAAAGGACAAATCGTGTCAAACCAGTCTGATAGCTTTCTTTGATAGGATAACAAGTCTTGTGGATAAGGGAGAAGCGGTGGATGTGGTATATCTAGACTTTAGTAAGGCATTTGATACAGTCTCGCATGGTATTCTTATCGATTAAACTAGGCAAATACAACTTAGATGGGGCTACTATAAGGTGGGTGCATAACTGGCTGGATAACTATACTCAGAGAGTGGTTATTAATGGTTCCCAATCCTGCTGGAAAGGTATAACAAGTGGGGTTCCGCAGGGGTCTGTTTTGGGACCAGCTCTGTTCAATATCTTCGTCAACGACTTAGATGTCGGCATAGAAAGTACACTTATTCAGTTTGCAAATGATACCAAACTGGGAGGGATTGCAACTGCTTTAGAGGACAGGGTCATAATTCAAAATGATCTGGACAAATTGGAGAAATGATCTGAGGTAAACTGGATTAAGTTTAATAAAGATAAATGCAAAGTGCTCCACTTAGGAAGGAACAATCAGTTTCACACATACAGAATGGGAAGAGACTGTCTAGGAAGGAGTATGGCAGAAAGATCTAGGGGTCATAGTGGACCACAAACTAAATATGAGTCAACAGTGTGATGCTGTTGCAAAAAAAGCAAACGTGATTCTGGGATGCATTAACAGGTGTGTTGTGAGCAAGACACAAGAAGTCATTCTTCCGCTCTACTCTGTGCTGGTTAGGCCTCAACTGGAGCATTGTGTCCAGTTCTGGACACCGCATTTCAAGAAAGATGTGGAGAAATTGGAGAGGGTCCAGAGAAGAGCAACAAGAATGATTAAAGGTCTTGAGAACATGACCTATGAAGGAAGGCTGAAAGAATTGAGTTTGTTTAGTTTGGAAAAGAGAAGACTGAAAGGGGACATGATAGCAGTTTTCAGGTGTCTAAAAGGGTGTCATGAGGAGGAAGAAAACTTGTTCACCTTAGTCTCTAATGCTAGAACAAGAAGCAATGGGCTTAAACTGCAGCAATGGAGATTTAGGTTGGACATTAGGAAAGTTTCTAACTGTCAGGGTAGTTAAACACTGGAATAAACTGCATAGGGAGGTTGTGGAATCTCCATCTGTGGAGGTATTTAAGAGTAGGTTAGATAAATGTCTATCAGGGATGGTCTAGACAGTATTTGGTCCTGCCATGAGGGCAGGGGACTGGACTCTGACCTCTCGAGGTCCCTTCCAGTCCTAGATCTATAAATCTATGACAAAATCTGATATCAGAGACCTTTCTCAAGAAAAAGCTAAGTTATCTGCTTTCTTATCAGTTCAACCACCTTGGTATCCCGGGGCACAAAAAACAAGGTTCACTGCTTCCAATTAATTAAAGGTTATACCGATATTGAGATATTGGCTTAGGGTTCTATGTCTGAGGAAAAATGGTTTGCTAAAATGACTTGTTTAGATTTGGATAGTGATAGTAACTCTACATATAAGTCATTAAGCACAAAGGAATTTGTTTTCATCTGTTTTTGTATTGGAGGATCCCAACCCAAATCAGAGCTCCACTGTGTTAGGTGCTGTACAGACACATACTAAGAACTTATCGTCCAAATTAATGTGAGGAAGAGTCACCATTTTGTAGCTGGAGAATTGAAGTGCAGTGTGATAAAGTGACATGACCAAGGTTACATAGTCGCTGGCTGAGCTGAGAACTGAACTCAGAGCTCCTGAGGCCTAATCCACTGCAGTAACAACAAGGCTGCCCTTCCTCTCAGTGCTTTGGTAATTCTTGATAATCTCCAGTGAGAACTGTGCAGCTTAAATACAACAGTCTGACCCATTACCTCTCAAGATCAGCCATGTGCTCATCACATGACCTTGCTTTCTGCATTATAATTGCCTAATTTAATCCCACCTCAGGGCTGTCTGGTCCTTCCCATCCTTCCCTACTCTGCTTGATGTGAGTTGGCTCCATCGTGTTAAGGTTTCCTGCTATCTTCTTTGTCCCTTGTTTGTTCTCAAGCAGCAGTGCTGAGGTGCCGAGGCTGACCTAGTGACCAGAGTGTCTCTAGGAGGAAGGAAACATGGCATTTTCTGATACCTTAATACTGGACATGGAGTTTCTAACTTCATCCTTCCCTCCTCATGGGCAAGCTCCTTAACTGCCCTTCCTCCTCTTGCAACAGAAATGCCCCTTTGAAGAGACTGATGTCTGAACATCTCAGCACTTTCAATCCCTGTCTTGTTCCTGTACCAAATATGAACTAGCTAACGAGCTTCCTTCTTAGCCTGGTACACAGCAGACATGTTCATCGTAAGATCCTTTAATGCTCTGCCAGGCATGGCCATGTTTATCTTAAATAAGGTATTGTACACACCATGCCACCTAGTGGCTGAATGGTGTCATACATTTTAGCATTCCAGTCCATCTTCCCCCTTTCAGTTCTACATTCCTACCATATCACACTGTCTTTTGCAGTTCAGTACAGATCAGCCTGTTAAGTGGCTCTGAATCATGCAGATTTTCTAATGACATAACCCTAACAATGACCACCTGGTCATCTGGCTGTCCATTAGTTGCAATGACTGGCTCTGGTCAGTTTGGAATCCTTGAGTGGTTTTCTTGTTCTGCATCCATCTGTAGAATTTGTTCCTCAGAAATAACAATCAACACAGCAATCTGTAGATGTAAATGGTTCCTACTGAACTCTCCACTGTTGGTCTTGATCACATATGATCTGGGCACTGAATTCTTTTTCTTCATGACAGCTGGAGTTATCCATCCAGTTTGGCATGAACACAGTCACCCTGGCAGTTCTCTGAGTGACATCTGATATAAAAGTGTACATAAGCACTTTGAGCTTTTTTATCCAGTTTGGCTACTCTTTTTTTCATGTCTGGCCCCTTTAGAAATAGTTTTTCCCCCAACGTTGGAACAGTAGTTCTGAGTTGTCTTCAATTCAGGAGTTGTGCTGGCCTATATCCAGTGACCACTCTTGGTGTTTGATCCGTAACTCAGAAGAGCAAGGAATGGATCTTCCTGCTATAGGATTTTCTTGGCTGTCTGTACAGCTCTCTCAGCCTCTTTGTTCACTTGTGGGTAATGTGGGCTGCTAGTAATATGATCAACATCATACTTAGTTTGGAATGACTTTAAATTCTGGTGCAATGTATTGTGGCCTCTTGTCTGTCACTAGTTGCCCTGGAATATCGAAATGAGCAAAAATGCGTGTCAGTTTCTCTAACACTGTCACATGTTACATCTTTCAAATACATTACTTCTGAGTGCCTAAAAAAATAGTCCACAATAGCCAGGTAATGATGTCCTCTTAATTAGGGGGAGGGATAGCTCAGTGGTTTGAGCATTGGCCTGCTAAACCCAGGGTTGTGAGTTCAATCCTTGAGGGGGCCACACAAAAAACCCAACTTGGGATCTGGGGCACACACAAAAAACCCAACTTGGTCCTGCTAGTGAAGGTAGGGGACTGGACTTGATGACCTTTCAAGGTCCCTTCCAGTTCTATGAGATAGGTATATCTCCATTTATTATTATTATTATAGTATAAATTTGTCGCTGGTCTCTTGCAAGGTCTTTCTGGTAGGGGTGTTTGTACATTGTATGGTTTAGCATTCTTTTAAAATTGATTCGTACTAGATCGCCTTTCAAAAGCCTTATCAAATCCTCTGTCGAGTTCCTCCACCTTTCTCACTAGGCCCATCATGGCTGCCACTTTGTGGTTCAGGAGGCCATTTGTCTGTAACCCTTTGATCACATGCACTGTGAATGCAAAGCTTTTGTCTTTGTAAGTTGTTTCCATGGTGAACTGACCTATGAGGTTCAGAATCCATCCAGGGCTAGTCAGATTTGTCAGCTGACTTCAGCTCTGGGAGGGGTTGAAGATGATAAGTCCCTTGCGAGATGACTGTGACATCTGCTCCTGAGTCCATTTTAAAGTAAATATTCTTGCCATGAATTATTCAATTTCACTATCCAGGCAAGCTTTGTGTCATCACAAATACTCCATCCCAGAAATAGTAGCTCTTGATTGTCTGTGAGTCAACACCATGACAGCTCTGGTATGGCAAACAGCTGCAGAATGTCCACATTTCATCATGCATTTATTATACCATGTGCTTCTGGATGAACAAGCATCACCTCTTGGGATATGGCTTTTTCCACACCTTATGCATGTTGGCTGGAATTTGGCCCTCTTGGCCTGGGAGTTTCCTCTCCTTGCCTCAGGATTTTAGGATTAAATTTAACCCTCAAGTGTCTATTTATAGCTTCTAAGCTAGTTTCTGGGTTTGTTTTTTCCAAATTGATCCTGCCTTGCTTTCTGTGTAGCTGTGGCTACACAGACTAATCTGGCTAATCTTTTTTCAACTGTAGCTGCTGTGAAAGCTTTTTATCTCTTAACCCAATAACCAGCCTGTTTATGATATTTTCTTGTTTTGCATCCCCAAAAATCAGTTTTCAACCACTGTATTTGGAGATCTTTTGAATATTTTATAACTTTCCTCTGGTTCCTGAATTCTCTGCTGAAAACATGCTCTTTCATAAACCAAATTTCTCTGGAAAATAAAATATGTAGCAAATATAGCCAGAACCCCTTCATAGTCATCTTTGTGACTGTCTTCAGTAAAGTAAAAGGATTTAGAGATGTGCTCTGCCATAGCATAAATTAAAGAAAATACTTGTATATCTCCAGTTTCCTTGTGAGCTTGTTCACAATGAGCCATCTTGCAAAATAAATACTGCATCCAGTCTACCCATGGTGAAGGTTGGTCAAAGTTAAAGTTCTCAGAGGCATTGAAGAGTGGCATGTTGATGAGATCCTGCAGTCTTTGTTCCTTCTGTCTCTGTTCTCCTCTGCTACTAATCCTACTGCTAATAGCTCGTCATGTTCCTTGAGAGAGATGGACTGACTATCAAGCCTCCTTCTGAGGCTGGTACACACCTGATGTGTTCCTCATCAGACCCTTTAATGATCTGCCAGGTATGACTGAGGGTTGCTTTAATAAGGTATTTTACAAACCGCATCACTTAACAGCAGAACACTATCATATTGTTTAGCATTCCATTATAGTCTCCAGATCACTCTTCCTGCTAGCATGGATTTTTCTTAACAGACGGCTCATAACTTAAGCTCTGATCAGTTCTATTCCTGATTGACTATTAGGATTAAGGGACCATAAAACTGGTTCTATTTCCTCAAATCCACATAACTATTGTAGTTTATCTAAATGTAGCTCACAATTTATTGTTTTCAATTAACTGTTTTTAATTGAAAGGATCATTTTTTGCACCAGAACCGCAGGGATAAAATATGGTGGTTAGAATCTATGTCCTCTTTTCTCTTAATGGTTTGTATTCAGGGGCAGCAAGCTGCGGGGGGGCGCTCTGCTGGTGCCACGAGGGTGGCAGGCAGGCTGCCTCCGGTGGTTTGCCTTTGGAGGGTCCACTAGTCCACGGCTTCAGTGGACTTCCTGCAGACGTCCGTCCTGTCTGCCGTGCTTGGGGTGGCAAAAAACCTAGAGCCACCCCTGTTTGTATTGTCTCATTCTGTGCAGCCTCAGGATTAGGAACAGCCCAGCGAGCCCCAGGAACACTCGATTTATTTTTATACCAGCATGAAGATGCATTCAGCTTCGTGCTAAGCTCTCTATTGTCTGCACTGCTTCAACATTTAGGAAAACAAAAGGAGCAACTCGCCTTTCAGCTTGCTTCTTTGCTTAATGTTCACAGGTAGGATATAAATCTTAGTGTTTAAACAGAGCTCCAGATTCCATGCTTAGGAAGGAAAATAAACATATATGGAGACAGAGTTTATTTGATTTAACATGCAACTTTTGGGAGAGCTGCTGCTGTCTGAAAAGTTTCAAAAAACAGGTCAGGTTTCTTTAGCCTGAGTCCCAAGACAGACATGTGCACCTGCCCCACTTTCTGTCCCCAGCTCAATCCTACCTTTTACTTGTTCCCATGTTTTTTCTTTGTACTTTCCTTCTCTCCCAGCCCCTTGTCTGCTTCTCTCTGTTTTAGTGTGAAATGCAGAAAGGAAGTGCAGCCTTGCTCTGCCAGTCTCTGTTGTGCTGTGATTCTGCTTTCAGGGTCCTGCCTCATTGCATTTGGTGGCATCTTTACCATTGACTTCACTAAGTGCAAAGGAGCCTGTCGATTGCACAGGCATTGGCCATTTTATTTTTCATTTCAGCTGCAGAACTTCACAGAGCAAATTCATAGTTTACTCTCTCCTGAAGGCTTTACAAGTTTTCTTTCTTCCTCTTAACTTTGTTCCAGATTAAAGGAATGTGGAAAGAAAAATGCACACTCCGCTCTTTGCCATTTTTCCCCACACACACAGCTAAACTTTCCTCCTCCATTTGTTCACCTTTTCATCCATTTCCATCTCTTCCTTGTTTTCCCCACGACTTTGAGATGCTGTTACTGCAATTGTTGCTGACTGCACAGAGGGAGGGAGCTCCTTTCCTGAGTTACTGGCCCTTCCTTTTGTTGTTGGCTGGCTCAGCAGAGCAGGGAAATGGCTAGCACACTAGGAGTGCGAATGGCAATTGCAGAACTAGAACTTAAAAATAAAACAAAATCATGAGGCTTCTGAAATCACAGAAACTGATCATTATCAAACTCCCCCAGCACTTAGGACAAGGGGCTGCAATTCTGGGCTGTGCAACTCTTCAGTTATCCATGAGGCAAAAGTTTTGTTAATGCTATTTAACTTTAATGCTTTAATTGGGAGCAGAAGTCAGCTAGTGGGGTTAAATTTGGGGCCCTTATCCATTTTATATACCTTTTTTCTGGTGTTAAGATGAGTAGCTACAGAGTGAGCAGATGCCTCCTGCAGCCAGACTTTTTCGGAGAGATGAGCCTCTACTGTCTTGTCAGACCAGTCCCACCACTGCTTCAGCAATCCCTAACCTCACCTGGAATCTCTCACTGGCTGGGGTCAGGGAGCCACCACAGAGATGACTATTTTGTCTGGAAAATTGTAAATATCCTTGATGGGGAAACTAGTTTGCTCTTGTGACTGTCACTCCCTGTTTCCATTGTGCCAGAGTCAGTGGAGAGCATGCAGAGTCCTTAGGCAGGAAAGGCCAAGTATCTGGACTTTCACATCACTGGAATGTAACCTCACATGACAGTGTTCTTATGCCCTGTAATACACCAAATTATACCCTTTGAAATGAATGACCCACAGGAAGATAAATCTCTGTGTATTTTACAACAGTAGCTAACTGCTATAAGCGTCTCTCTGGAATATGTTTTACTGAAGTCACAGGAAAGACGCTGGAACGGTGTGTTTCACAGTGAATGTAACTGCACAGATGTAAGGGAAAAGCTAAGAGATCCCCTCCCCCAAGAAAACAGAAGAGAGGAAAAATGCAGTGGGCTCCATCCAGCACCAGCTGTGGTAGCACAAGGCTGCCATCTGCAGCCCAGTCTAGAACAACGTAGTTCCAGTGAAGTCATTTTGGCATATTTGTCACTGGTTTTGGCATGACCATCAAATGTCTCAGATTCTTGAGGGCCATCCTGATTTGCTTTCATCTAAGAACAAATGTGTCATTCTCTGTAACCAGAGACTCCATTAGAGAAAGTGCATATACTGTACAGTCACCCTTCAGACAGGAACACCTGCTGTTTCTAGGACTCTTAAAAATTAACTGTGAGCATGAGGAATAACTAACTTTTTTACCATTTAAATACTCTTCCTTTAACCTCTTCAGTGCTCTATGAAAGTTCATTCCACACTGGGTTAGAATTTCAACAAGTCTCCATAATCGCACCTGCAGTGCGTCACGGAAGATACCAAGTTTAAATGGCAGAGACCATCCAGACTGGGAAGTGCTGGAAGAGTGTGAAATCACATTTCAAGGGTTCTGTATGAAAAGTCCAACTGTACAGAGTTATGGTGCAGCCCACAATGCTGTATGGGGTAGAAGGATGGGCGATAGAGACTGCTGGTACAACCTCCACATGTTTGAGATGAGAGACCCTCACATCATAAGAAGAGTTACACAAAGAAACAGATTTCAAAAGGCAAGTATCAGGATAGAAAATTCCTTGATGTGGTTGACAAAATCCAGGAAGCTCCACTTTGCATGAGTCTAAACCAAGACAGGATGTATGAAGGGAATGAGGTGAAGGTAGCATGTCAAAAGAGGGTGGTAGGAAAGAGATGCTGAGGAAATGATGTCTGGATTGCATCGAAGAAGATAAGCAGGTGGACTTTATTACTGCCTTGGACAGATGAAGATGGTGGATACTTGCAAAATGATTGGACATCAGTTACTGGGATAGGTAGAAGAAGTGGTTTACCAATCTCAGACCATCTAAACCACCTCCCTGTCCATTGAACAACAAGCATTTGTGGATGAATGTGGCAATCTGGGATGTCAGGCCTATGGAGCTGTTACACCTGAAATTTATAAAGGCTCCTCCAGGGTGCAGCTAATCTCCTCTAAGACTAAGGAGGCCTGAAAACTTGCAGTGTGCCAAGGCCCTGAACTCAGCTGGGGTCATCAAGCAGTTCACACCTTCTGCATCCTACTGTCTTTGTAGACATAGCAGTTGAAGTGTGCAGAATGGAGAAATACAAATGTAAATCCTGAACTCTGTGCATTAATCTACTTCATGGTTACATTCCAGTTTTTGAGTCACAGATGAAGGCTGACCATGCTGAAACATTGGACTTGGATTTGAGAGATTTGGTTTCAGTTGTCCAACTGTGCCATTGGCTCCCTGCATGACTTTGAGCAAGTCACTTCATCTCTCAATTCCCCATCTGAAAAAATGAAGGTAATAATCAATCCTTCTCTTCTTCCATGCTTTGCCTTTCTCATTAATTCAATGGACCCCACGCCAAGGAATTACCTATCTAATAGGCAGCAGGTTTAAAACAAATGCCAAAGTATTTTTTTTTCATGCTGTCAACCTCTGGAACTCTTTGCAAGAGGATGTTGTGAAGGCCAATACTATAATGGGGTTCAAAAGGGAGCTAGATAGGTCAATTGATGGCTATTAGCCAGGATGGGCAGGGATGGTGTCCGTAGCCTCTGTTTGGCAGAAGCTGGGATTGAGTGACAGGGCATGGATCACTTGATGATAACCTGTCTGTTCATTCCCTTTGGGGCACCTGCCGTTGGGCACTGTCAGAGGACAGGATACTGGGTTTGATGGACCTTTGGTCTGACCCAGTACAACCATTCTTATGTTCCATCTGTGTATCTATACCATCCCTAGCACAGTGGGTCCCCAAATTTGTGTTGGGTCTCTAGGTGCACATAGAATCATAGAATATCAGGGTTGGAAGGGACCTCAGGAGGTATCTAGTCCAACCCCCTGCTCAATGCAGGACTAAACCCCAGCTAAATCATCTCAGCCAGGGCTTTGTCAAGCTTGACCTTAAAAATCTCTAGGGAAGGAGATTCCACTACCTCCCTAGGGAACCCATTCCAGTGCTTCACTATTCTCCTAGTGAAATAGTGTTTCCTAGTATCCAACCTAGACCACCCCCACTGCAACTTGAGACCATTACTCCTTGTTCTATCAGAACATGTGTAAACCAATAACAGTAATGATGTGCATGTAAATATTTGGGGCACATTTAATGGAATCCATTGAAAAACTGACCCTGTTCAGTACACTGAAAAAGAGCAAAGATGCAGAGCTGTCTTTATAGCATGGTCTTGGCAATTCTTGTACTTTATACAGACGACTAGTGCTGTGTCCAAAGAGCATGATGACTTCCGCATGCCCACAAATTTCAGAGCTTGAGGGAATTCTGTAACAGTATCGGCCACTCATCGGCTGGCCTGCATGAAATGAAGTTTTGACCTTTAATTTTAGTGATGAGATTATGGGAAGCTCTCTCACACCTGGCACAAATCAGCAGTCTCCGCAGAGAGGGCAGGTTGGAATGCATTTTACCCCCTTTCTGAATCCAAGAACTGGCTCTGACAGTGGAGTGTGAGGCAGGGTGGTGGGAAGGGCTGTTAATCTGTTGTCATTGTCTGTCACACTGTCTGTCACACTGTCTATCTGCATTCTGTCTGTGGGCAGTCGCAAACAGCCCTGGTCTGTTCCCACTAAATAGGTGTGCCGATGAAGGAGGCTTGTACTACTCTCATTGGCCAACCTCATGATTTATGGAAGCTGTTAGACTAAATTTTAAACTGGCCACTTAATTTATGCATATTTCTAAAGCACTTTGAGATCTCTGGCTGTAGGTACTATGGAAGTGCAGAATATTATACTGGATGATCTACCGGCCATGCATACTGTGTGTGCACCATTGGATTTCTCAGCAGCATTCAGCTCATGAGATGCTGCTGACTCACCTTTGAGATCATGCAGGTATCTTTCCTCTCACAGAATCATAGACTATCAGGGTTGGAAGGGACGTCAGGAGGTGTCTAGTCCAACCCCTGCTCAAAGCAGGACCAATACCCAACTAAATCATCCCAGCCAGGGCTTTGTCAAGCCTGACCTTAAAAACCTCTAAGGAAGGAGATTCCACCACCTCCCTAGGTAAACCATTCCAGTGCTCAGGTCAGCCCTGAAGAGTTGGGAGGGGCAGTTACACCTCCACCTCCAGGAGTAGTAGCAGGTCTAGTGGACGGGGCTCTGGTCTGTGAAACAGGAGATCTGGGTTCTGTTTCTGGTTTAGCCATTGACTAGCGAGTGATGACAGGCAGGTCACTTCCCTCTCCCCTGGGTCTGTTTAGACTATGAACTCTGTGGTGGCAGAAATTCTCTTCCGATGAGTTTATACAGTGCCTAGCACACTCGGACTCCAAGTGGTGCCACTGCTTTAGGGATCTCAGCTGTGCGGTTCAACAAGTCTTTCTACAGAGCTGCCACCTGTTTAACAGAAATGTGAAGCCTAGTCATGGCAGGGTTCATAAGATTCTGCCTTCAATCAAATATAGCAAAATACTATTGAAATATCTTTCTCCTGTTAATTATAAATCTGTGACTTTGTCTATCATCCATTATGTTAACAAGCTGTCCTACTTACTTTGTTCTGAAGCCAGCAAACCCTAATATTGCACAACAGGAAGGAAGTATTTTTGGTTTCTTAGAAATGTAAAGGTTTGGCATATACTCTTCGAAAGTTTGGATTCTCTTACAATTGCTCACTATGTAGAAAATTCCCAAGCTTTTTCTGTAGGTGAAAGCTGAACAACAACTGCCAGTTGAAGATATGTGGCCAGAAGAATTAAGAGAAATGTAATGACTTGATGCCTCTATTAGATTAGCATCTCAACCCTGTAAGGAAGGATGGGACAAACAGGATAAAGTGATAAAATATCATTGGTAAAACTTTTTTTATAAAAATATGTATACATATACAGAACCTACCTGGTCTTTTCTAGATCTAACAACTTTTCCTTAATACTTTTGAAAAAATAGTTGACAGCACAATTTATTTATCTCAAAAATGTCACTAATGGAAAAACTGAAACATTTCTTTATATTGATTTAGTTGGACCTGGTCCTGCTTTGAGCAAGGGGTTGGACTAGGTACCTCCTGAGGTCTCTTCCAACCCTGATGTTCTAAGATACTCAGAAACCATTTTCGAAGTATTTCTGGTGGGGTTCTGTAGAAATTGGTTCCCAGCTCTAGGCTATTTAACATTTTCACTGACCTGGAAGAAAACATAAAATCTTCACTGATAAGTTTGCAGAGAACGCACAAATGGGGAGAGTGGTAAATAATGAAGAGGACAGCTTACTGATACAGAGCAATCTGAACTGCTTGACAATTGCTTGACAAGCTGGGTACCAGCAAACAATGTGTTTTAATATGACTAAATGTATTATCTAGGAGAGGTGATATCAGCCATACTTACACAAGGGGAGACTCTATCCTGGAAAGCAATGATGCGTTGGAGAGGTTTTAGCTGGGGACTGTATGTGATGGCCACAATTTCAACAGCTTCCACCCCACCGTCAACCTCAGCCTGGACCAATCTACACGGGAGGTCCACTTCCTAGACACCACGGTGCAAATAAGTGATGGTCACATTAACACCACCCTATACCGAAAACCTACTGACCGCTATGCCTACCTTCATGCCTCCAGCTATCATCCTGGGCACATCACACGATCCATTGTCTACAGCCAAGCACTGAGGTACAACCGCATCTACTCTAACCCCTCAGACAGAGACCAACACCTACAAAATCTCCACCAAGCATTCTCAAAACTACAATACCCACACGAGGAAATAAGGAAACAGATCAACAGAGCCAGACGTGTACCCAGAAGCCTCCTACTGCAAGACAAACCCAAAAAAGAAACCAACGGGACTCCACTGGCCATCACATACAGCCCCCAGTTAAAACCCCTCCAACGCATCATCAGGGATCTACAACCCATCCTGGACAATGATCCCACACTTTCACAGGCCTTGGGTGGCAGGCCAGTTCTTGCCCACAGGCAACCTGCCAACCTGAAACATATTCTCACCAGTAACTGCATACCACACCATAGTAACTCTAGCTCAGGAACCATTCCATGCAACAAACTTCGATGCCAGCTCTGCCCACATATCTACACCAGCAATACCATCACAGGACCTAACCAGATCAGCCACACCATCACCAGTTCATTCACCTGCATGTCCACCAATGTAATATATGTCGTCATATGCTAGCAATGCCCCTCTGCTATGTACATCGGCCAAACTGGACAGTCACTACGGAAAAGGATAAACGGACACAAATCAGATATTAGGAATGGCAATATACAAAAACCTGTAGGAGAACACTTCAACCTCCCAGGCCACACTATAGCAGACCTTAAGGTGGCCATCCTGCAGCAAAAAAACTTCAGGACCAGACTTCAAAGAGAAACTGCTGAGCTTCAGTTCATCTGCAAATTTGACACCATCAGCTCAGGATTAAACAAAGACTGTGACTGGCTTGTCAATTACAAAACCTGTTTCTCCTCCCTTGTTTTTCACACCTCAGCTACTAGAACAGGGCCTCATCGTCCCTGATTGAACTACCTCATTATCTCTAGCTTGCCTGCATATATATCTGCCCCTGGAAATTTTCACTACATGCATGTGACGAAGTGGGTATTCACCTATGAAAGCTCATGCTCCAAAACATCTGTTAGTCTATATGGTGCCATAGGATCCTTTGCTGCTTTTACAGATCCAGACTAACACAGCTACCCTTCTGATACCTTCCTTCTCTGTTCTCCTTCCTGGGAACCTAGTTCAGAAAGGCATTTGGAGGTGAAGAGGAGCTGTGGGTGTGAGTCCTGGGGCTGGGGATTGGAGGAACATTTCCATCTGGCTTCTCCTGCTGTTGATAATCTTTTTCTAAAGCAATGTCTGTGCTAAAGAGCTAAATGCTGTCAGTCAGATGATTTTGTTCTTACATTCTTTTTAGAGAGATGTCCTATATTATGAAAAAATTAAACCATCACTCTAACATGGCATCCCATCAATACAGTGCTGCATTACAAGCCAGATCTCTGTACGATGTACATTCATAAGTTGTATGTGCAAGTGCCCATAGCCATATCAGCTACTACCCATGGACATACCCAGGGAGGTGCACAACAGGCCTTATAGGCACCCAAATTCCTAATTTGTCTACAGACAGCTTATTTCCATCAGGTACATGCAAACCTAGATATTCAATAGCAGAGGCCTAACTTTGAAAACCTAGCTCTAACTGCTGCAGGTGTTGGTTATCATTGGCTTTATTTGTATTGGAATAATGCCTCTGAGCCGTAGACATGGACCAGAACCTCAGTGTGATAGGTGGATCCCTGCCCTAAGGAGCTCACGGTCTAAGTACAAGATAAGAAATAGCATCGGGAGACTTAAAAAAGAAAATCTTGATGGCAGCCTGTTGTCACAACACATCAGCAGTGTAACTGTTGTCGAGTTTATTGTAGGCCTCACAGCAGAGAAGTATTTTAAGGAGGGATCTGGAGGAAGATAATAAGATAGCTCTGCAGATGTTTGCAGGGAGCACCTCCCACCCATGAGTAGCATGAGGAACACCTGTGTTTTAGCTGATGCTGTGGATATGTATACAAAAGGAATTTTAGGGAATGCATAAGGATTGTTGGCTTCAATGGAAGTTTTGCCTGAGTAAGAGGAGCAGGAGCTTCCAGGCAATAAGAGGTGGTCTGATATGCACTGTGAATAGGAGTAGGTTGCGTTTTTAAATCTGCTTTCATTAGGAACTGGGGAAATTTTGGGATGGGGGGAGCCTATACAGGAGAGATGGGCTCCACCTAAACCAAAGTGGAACAAGACTGCTGGCACTAAACATTAAAAAGGTTGTAGAGCAGTTTTTAAACTAGGAGATGGGGGAAAGCCAACTGCTGCAGAGGAGCATGTGGATCGGACACAGACTTCTCTTAGGGGAGAGTCTGATGATAGAGAATCTCCAAGTTATAATCAGGAGCAGAGGACAGAAGAGGATAATGTAAGGGCCGGATCAGATGATAAACAGTCACATAAAAAAGAATCTGGCACATCAGAAAAGGGCAGACAAATAAGAGGGACAAGTTTTTTAAGTGCTTGTACACATATGCTAGAAGTCTAAATAATAAGATGGGTGAACTAGACTGCCTCGTGATAAAGGAGGCTATTGATATAATAGGCATAACGAATCCTGGCGGACTGAGAGCAATCAATGGGACACTATCATTCTGGGGTACAAAATATATCAGAAGGACAGAACAGGTCATGCAGGGGGAGGAGTGGCACTATACGTGAAAGAAAATGTAGATTCAAATGAAGTAAAAATGTTCCATAGACTCTCTATGGCTAGAAAAGTCATGCTCTAATAAAAATATAACATTAGGGATCTATTATCGACCATCTGACCAGGACAGAAATAGTGAAGATGAAATGCTAAGGGAAATTAGAGAGGCTATCAAAATTAAGAACCCAATAATAGTGGGGGATTTCAATTATCTCCATATTGACTGGGAACATTTCACTTCAGGATGAAATGCAGAGATAAAATTTCTCGATACTTTAAATGACTGCTTCATGGAGCAGCTGCTATGGGAACCCACAAGGCGAGAGGCAAATCTAGATTTAATCCTGAGTGGAGCTCAAGAGCAGGCCCAAGAGGTAACTATAGCAGGACCGCTTGCAAATAGTGACCATAATATAATAACATTCAACATCTCTGTGGTGGGAAGAACATCTCAACAGCCCAAAACTGTGGCATTTAATTTCAAAAGTGGGAACTATGCAAAAATGAGGGGGTTAATTAAACAAAAGTTAAAAGGTACAGAGACTAAAGTGAAATCCCTGCAAGCTGCATGGGCACGTTCTAAAGACACCATAACAGAGGCCCAATTTCAATGTATATCCCAAATTAAGAAACACAATACAAGAACCAAAAAATAGCCACTGTGGCTTAACAACTATGTAAAAGAAGCAGTCAGAGATAAAAAGATTTTCTTTAAAAAGTGGAAGTCAAATTCTAGTGAAGCAAAGAGAAAGGAGCATAAATACTGCCAAATTAAGTGCAAGAGTGTAATAAGAAAAGCCAAAGAGGAGTTTGAAGAACGGCTAGCCAAAAACTACAAAGGTAATAACAAAATGTTATTTAAGTACATCAGAAGCAGGAAGCCTGCTAAACAACCAGTGGGGCCCCGTGATGATCAAGATACTAAAGGAGCGCTTAAAGATGATAAAGTAATTGCGGAGAAACTAAATGGATTCTTTGCTTCAGTCTTCACAGCTGAGGATGTTATGGAGATTCCAAAACCTGAGCTGGCTTTCATAGGTGACAAATCTGAGGAACTGTCACAGATTGAAGTGTCACTAGAGGAGGTTTTGGAATTAATTGATAAACTCAATATTAACAAGTCACCAGGACCCGATGGCATTCACCCAAGAGTTCTGAAAGAACTCAAATGTGAAGTTGCGGAGCTCTTAACTAAGGTTTGTAACCTGTCCTTTAAATCGGCTTCGGTACCCAATGACTGGGAGTTAGCTAATGTAACGCCAATATTTCAAAAGGGCTCTAGAGGTGATCCCGGCAATTACAGACCTGTAAGTCTAACTTCGGTACCGGGCAAATTAGTCTAAACAATAGTTAAGAATAAAATTGTCAGACACATAGAAAAACAGAAACCATTGAGCAATAATCAACATGGTTTCTATAAAATGAAATTGTTTTACTAATCTATTAGAGTTCTTTGAAGGGGTCAACAAACATGTGGATGGGGGGATCCAGTGGACATAGTATACTTAGATTTCCAGAAAGCCTTTGACAAGGTCTCTCACCAAAGGCTGTTACGTAAATTAAGCTGTCATGGGATAAAAGGGAAGGTGCTTTCATGGACTGAGAACTGGTTAAAAGATAGGGAACAAAGGGTGGGAATTAATGGTAAATTCTCAGAATGGAAAGGGGTAACTAGTGGTATTCCCCAGGAGTCAGTCCTAGGACCAATCCTATTCAATTTATTCATAAATAATCTGGAGAAAGGGGTAAACAGTGAGGTGGCAAAGTTTGTAGATGATACTAAACTACTCAAGGTAGTTAAGACCAAAGCAGATTGTGAAGAACTTCAAAAAGATCTCACAAAACTAAATGATTGGGCAACAAAATGGCAAATGAAATTTAATGTGGGTAAATGTAAAGTAATGCACATTGGAAAAAATAACCCCAACTATACATACAATATGATGGGGGCTAATTTAGCTATAACGAGTCAGGAAAAACATCTGGGAGTCATCGTGCATAGTTTTCTGAAGATGTCCACGCAGTGTGCAGAGGCAGTCAAAAACGCAAACAGGATGCTAGGAATCATTAAAAAGGGGATAGAGAATAAGACTGAGAGTATATTATTGCCCTTATATAAATCCATGATACGCCCACATCTTGAATACTGCATACAGATGTGGACTCCTCACCTCAAAAAAGATATACTGGCACTAGAAAAGGTTCAGAAAAGGGCAACTAAAATGATTAGGGGTTTGGAAAGGGTCCCATATGAAGAAAGATTAAAGAGGCTAGGTTTCTTCAGCTTGGAAAAGAGGAGATTAAGGGGGGATATGACCGAGGTCTATAAAATCATGAGTGATGTTGAGAAAGTGGATAAGGAAAATGTATTTACTTATTCCCATAATACAAGAACTAGGGGTCACCAAATGAAATTAATAGGCAGCAAGTTTAAAACAAATAAAAGGAAGTTCTTCTTCACACAGTGCACAGTCAACTTGTGGAACTCCTTACCTGAGGAGGTTGTGAAGGCTGGGACTATAACAGTGTTTAAAAGAGAACTGGATAAATTCATGGTGGTTAAGTCCATAAATGACTTTTAGCCAGGATGAGTAAGGAATGGTGTACCAAGTCTCTGTTTGTCAGAGGATGGAGATGGATGGCAGGAGAGAGATCACTTGATCATTTCCTGTTAGGTTCACTCCCTCTGGGGCACCTGGCATTGGCCACTGTCGGTAGACAGATGCTGGGCTAGATCCTTTGGTCTGACCCGGTATGGTCATTCTTATGCCCTCCCTTGGTATTTCTCGGGAGCAGCGGTGTACGTTGCTCATCTGAACAGCCCATCTCAGCACACCTGTGCGCTCTTCCAGACGGAGCACTGCTGCACAGCACTCTTCAGGGATGGTGCTCCCCGCGATAGCAATCTGGCAACACTTCCTGGCAGGGTTGTATGTGGAGCAAATGACATCTCAGGCTCTGGAGCTTGTTTAGGAAATGGAGACTTAAGCTCTCTTACTGCATTTCCGCAGCAGCTCTGTGCAGTTCAAGCATCCCAGCCGTTTTTTTGGTGGTCAGTGGATAGCTGTTTTGAGACTTAGTTCAGAGGCTGTGTCTTGCTGTTTCTTGTCAGGAGTTCTCGAGAAAACATGTCTGGAAGTTTGGGCTTTTTCTGCCATGACTCAGTTCTGAAAACATGCAGCATCCAGAGAGGGTCCTAGAAAGAGGTCACAGCAGGGCCCTGCTCATTAAGCAGAGTCTGTTCACACATCTGGCCATTCTGGTCTGGAACTCCTGCAGATGAGCTGCTGTAGCAGAGCCCTAGGAGAACAGAATGAGGAATCACTGTTTGAATCCTCAGAGCAGAACAATATCAGCTTGTGACTCTTCCCCAGAACCTTTCAGGATTTCTGTCCTCAATCTATGAGAGCCTCTTGGGGACCATTGGAGCAGCCTGCAGCCCAGATAATGTCATGGAGTGCATCTAGGATTTACCCTGGAGGAAATGACAGTGGCTGATAACCAGTTCTTACCTACTGTAGAGGATTCAGAATGTCTCTGTTTTATGAAATTGCGGATTCCTAAAGAGCAACACCCTTCCCAAAGAGTTTGATCCAGAAGATTGGCCTTCACATAACACTGATGCTGAGAACCACACTTTGTTACTATTTTACCATATATATATTGGCCTCATATATATACCCAAGCCAGTGCAACAGTCTCTTGCTGGTCTTTCTGCACTCTGGTTGCAGGTATTGTAAAGATCAGTGATCCACCACCACAGGGTCTCCACACTATTGACATTAAACTGAGAAGTCAGAGGCATTTGAGCATGTGCCGTACAATGGAACATGGCTAAAGAGCCTGCATATAGAGGATTAACACATTTGACAATAGTGTCATGGATTTCCAGGGCCTTGCCTTAAAAGTGGTTCTTGTTGGAATAGTAATTTTCGCATTCCCGTGGGAAATTTCAGCCTTGCAGAATCTGTGCACAGCTTTGGCTAGATATTTTCACAGGAACTCTGGGACACTGTCAGTCTTTAGCTCACTCATTATATTCCATAATATCTTAAAATGAAGGGCTTGCATAACAAGTTACAGGACTGATTACATGCTGAATGCTGATTGTCTCAGTTGATGCGCTGTGCACATGGGACTAGCTGCTATCCTCTCTGTCATGTTCCTGTTCTCCAAGTGATTCAAAATGTCTTCAGTGGGACTGTATTCATGTACAAGAAACAATACATAAAATGTGGTGTTTGTCACATCTCTAGCTGACATGTAGCCATCCCTAGAGTAGAACATGGCAGCTACTTAACACTGAAAAATGGAGTAAATAATAAATGTCTCTTGTAATGCTTCTATCCAGAAGGATCCCAAAGTACTTTTCAACCTTAAGAATTTGATCTGAAGGGCTCATTACCTGTGACACCGGACTGAAAGACAGCTAATGTTTCATAGTCCAGAACACTACATACAAATGTAAGCCATGAAGTGAAGAATGCCACATTAGTCAGCTGAAGCTGTAGGCAAATTTTGTGTAGAGTTTGTCACTGCTTGAAGATTTTCCATCAAAGGTACCGATTCTGCCCAATTCTGGTTAGTGTGTGGGGATTACCGCACAAAGCGTTATACACACAGCCTATCCAATTACAACTCCAGAGAACATTCAAGTATCAATAAAGTTACTCCATGCATGTAACAGATTTGAAATGATGATCCATATAGTACTTTACAGACTAGGTACATTTACTGAGAACTGGTATAGTATTCATAAAAAATAGTCATGGACACTTCATTTTTGTGAAAGGAGGCAGGGTAGTGTTCCCCCTTCTCTAGCAGTGAACACAGACTAAATGTTATTTCTTAAAGAGTCATGACCTACACAGCCAAATCCAGGTATACACGTGTACACCGTCTACATGGCTGGTTTCCTGAGGAACACTAGTGATCCTCTCCTTTCTTACTGTATTTCCTTAAAAAACTGTAAAATCACTAACTTACTGTGAATAGCAGTAGTGACTACCTGGCATGAGCAGTGACAGGAAATTATGTGTTGACTCCATACTCATTACCCTGCTCTATGCAAAGGATCAAGTCATTCAGATCCTCAGCCACAGTTCCATGAGCAGCACAGATTGGCCCATGCCTGACATGAGAGGGGAAGGTCTGGCCCTTGTTTTGCTCTTGCCATCAGCACAGCGCATCTTGCTCTCAGCTCACCGTAGCCCTACACTCAACGAGCCCTCAGGAAAGCCTGTTCTGCTTTGTACAATGCCAGCTGAGAACAACTCCATTCAGGACCAGATGAAGGAAATCTGGAGCCTTTGGTGCAACACAATACTGGCAAGCCTTCATGGCTCTGCCTCTGCCCTGGCCTGGTCCCCCACCCCAACACCACTTGGCGCAGCAGGGGGCAGGATGTTGCAGGGATCACCCTCTTCCCCACCTGCCACCCAGAGCCCTCCTCTGGTATGGTGGTGGTGTCAGGCCCCCCACAGCAGTAGACCCTGGAATTAACACTGCCTTGTGATGCGGGAGGATGTTCCCCCTTTTGGAGCTATTGTTTCAGGCACTCTGCAGACTCAGATAGAGGTCACTGCATTGGTTACACTTGGGGCATATTTTTAAACATTGCTTTGCTACCCTATGGTCTAGAAATTTATCCAAAGCTCAGCTTCTGCTGTGAAACCATGGTCCAGAGGCTGGAACCATGAGTGTGAGCCTGGAGTGCCTGTGCCTCAATCCAGCCTTGTCAACAATGAAAAGCCACCATCTGCTCCAGTGGCTCCTGACCACAAGCACATGCATGCTGCAGCACTCTTATGCCAGGCTTTAGGTGCACAGCTCTACCTCTGTGGTGGGTCTATGTGCTGGCCCTGTCTGCCCCATTCAGTTGTGCATACTGTAATGCCAGCTAGCGCTTCGGCTGCTCCAAACCCCAGTCTCAGGTTTGCACTGAATTGAGACTCTCAGCTTTGCAAGGAGGGTGGTGTGAGTTTGACTTTCTCAGGACACCTCTATGGGTGCAGGCTTAGGGAAGTTAAGCACTGGAATAAATTACCTAGGGAGGTTGTGGAATTTCCATCATTGTGGATTTTTAAGAGCCAGTTGGACAAACTCCTGTCAGGGATGGTCTAGATAATACTTAGTCCTGCCTTGAGTGCAGAGGACTGGACTAGATGACCTCTCGAGGTCCCTTCTAGTTCTATGATTCTATAAGTTTGTCTGTATTAGATGTGCCTTTCTATAGTTTTGAATGTTTGAGATTCTTTGAGTTTTGCATGTATATTTAGCCTTGACTTTGACTTGCTGAGGTTTGCGGGGTTGAATGGTAACATTACAGAAAGGTAAAATACATTCTCAAACCACAGAGATGGTGCAGCCTTGCGAGTTCTGGATAGATATTCATGATGTTTCACTGATCTCCACACCCGGTTTGTATACAAGCGTGTTGTTTCTAGCTGCCAGCCCTGAAAAAGCTCTGGGCCCAGACAGTCAAGCAGGGCACTGTCTTGTGTCTCATAATGAGCATAAAGCTGATGCTGACCACACTGCGTCCTGGCTGCATGTGTGCAGCCCCATTCCCAGCAGTGGAGACACAGGTGTCAGCGAGGGCAAAATCAGAAGTCAATCAGGCTGCACAGGTATAGCTGAGGGGATGGCTTAGCTTCCAGAGCCTGATACTGGAGATAGGAACATAGTATTACCAGGTGTCAAGTTTTTTACCAGAACATCCAATCGAAAAGGGATCTTGCCGGCTCTGTTAAAAGTCTGATCAGTGGCACAGCGGGGTTCAGGCAGGCTCCCAACCTGCCCTAGCTCTGCATGGATCTCAGAAGCAGTTGGTATTTCCCTCCAGCTCCTAAGTGGAAGCGTGGTCACAGGGACTCTGTGCACTGCCCCCGGCCCGATCGCTGGCTCTGCAGCTCCCATTGGTCAGGAATTGCAAGCACTGGGAGCTGTGGGGGCAGCACCTACAGACGGGGGCAGTGCGCAGAACTGCTGGGCCGCACCTCCACCTAGGAGCTGGAGGGAAATGCTGACTGCTTCTGGGATCCACTTGAGGTAAGTGCCGCCCAGAGCCCGCACTCCTCCCACACCCCAAACACCTTGCCCCTGCACCGAGCCCCCTCCCACACCCAAAATCCCTCCTACACTCTAACCCCATATGCCAGTCCTGAGCCCCTTCCCACACCCAAACTCCTGGACCCCGCAGTCCACACCCCCTTCTGGACCCCAACCTCCAGCCTCAGCCCTGAGCCCCCTCCTGTACACAAACTCCCTCCAAGAGCCCGCACTCTTCCTGCACCCCAATCGCTAGCCCCAGCCCTGAGCCCACACCCCTAATCCTGCACCCAAAGTCCCTCCCAGAGCCCACTCTCCCCTGCATTCTGAACCCCTCAGCCTCACCCCAGAACCCATGACCCCTCTAATACCACAAATCCCTGCCCAGCCTGGTGAAAATGAGCGATTGAGCAAGGGTGGGGGAGAGTGAGGGGTGGAGGGACAGGGGATGGAGTGAGTGGGAGCAGGGCCTCGGGAAGGGGTGGGGCAGGGGCTAGGAAAGGGTGTTTGATTTTCTGTAACTGGAAAATTGGCAACTATATAGGAACAGTCAAACCTGACTGCTTGCAGGGTTCATAGTTAGAAGAAACATCTCTCTAGCTGCAAACGAATCACATTAGCTGGCACTGCCTGTGAGATGCAATGAATGCAGAAGGCCAAGAGCCATTCCTGCAAG
Organism: Gopherus evgoodei; assembly: GCF_007399415.2. NCBI lineage: Eukaryota > Metazoa > Chordata > Testudines > Testudinidae > Gopherus > Gopherus evgoodei. The sequence goes on along the minus strand of NC_044325.1, from coordinate 408,106 downwards.
GTCACCTTTAAAGTAGAGCCACACTTTTACCTACTAATTGAAAATGTGTGTCATTTTCCATGTCTTGTTGCACATGGCCTGAGGTAGATGTGCAGCTGTACCTTAGGGTATGAGTGGCACGTGCCCTTATTTTTAAAGCACTGCTGAGGAGATGCAACAATTGCATATTGAGGCAGCTGAAGGAAACCCTTGTAATTTTTGTGAGCAGGAGCTCTGAGCTTTTCAGGTATTTGCCCATAACCCTCTAAATCTTTGCTATTTCCCTTTTTCTCCTAGTGAAGAAATGATTTAACACAGCACATGCCGTGATTAAGCCACTAACTTACCAATGAGTTTAAGCCTATGTGGACTTGCAAAGATAGATGATGGGTCTGTTATCAAGCTCTCATTTTATAGCAGTACAAGATTCTGTGTTCTTGAGTCCCCTAGTCCAGCCAATCAATAGAACACCAAATATCGAGGAAATTAGATGAATTTCAAGTGTAGTGAATTTCAGCAACCTGAATCTTGTACTCTGAAAAAAAATTGCCAGGTAGGTAATGTGGTCTAGTGGACAGAGCATGAAACTGGGACTCAGAAAACCTGGGTTCTATTCTTGGCTCTGTCAATGGCTTATTGGGTGACCATGTCACTTTGCCTCTTTGTGTTCCCATCTTTAAAACAGGGATAACGATCCATTTCTTTTGTAGAGCACTGAAATCTACTGATAAAAAATGCTGTATAAGAACTAAGCTAGCTGTTTAATTAATTAAATACAGCTAACAAAAACATGCTGAAGCAGGAAAGCTTTGAAATTGTTGCCCTGTTAATTAGGGAACCATGTGACCTACTCTCCATTACTGCTGTATTTGTGAGAACTGTGATGGACATTCCTAGTCATTGAGTATCTTCTGCATGCTGACTGAAAGATGTGGTCATCTATCACCTTTCTTCACACCTGCAATGTTTTGCAAGAACTGCTCTTGTGACTTTATGACTCTTCCCCTAATCACAGTTCCTTAGTAAGGACACAGAAAGGCCAGTGGTGGGTTTAATGGCACTGTGCTCTGCTAATGCATAAAAAATGTCACAAGTAAAGAGATGTGAGGGTAGCAATTTTCCTTTTATACATTAGTATATTAGACTTATGTATATTAAGTGTCAGAGGGGTAGCTGTGTTAGTCTGGATCTGTAAAAGCAGCAAAGAGTCCTGTGGCACCTGATAGACTAACAGACGTTTTGGAGCATGAGCTTTCGTGGGTGAATACCCACTTCGTCAGATGCATGTAGTGGGTATATTAAGTGATGATAATTTGTGGGTATATTAAGTGGGTATATTAAGTGATGATAATACCCACTTCGTCAGATGCATGTAGTGGGTATATTAAGTGATGATAATTTTAAATCACTTTTCTTGTCAAACGTGTTAAGTTTCCATCTTTGAAACAGTCACAGATGCACTTGGAGGAATGTGCTAGTTATCTGGTGAGGCAGTTTCAAAAGACATTTATTGAGCTTGAATACCTATCAGTTGCATCAGTGATCATATCATAGCACTGAAGAGACAAGGCACTGAACAGAAAGTGCTTTCAGTACAGCAGGGCCGTATGATTGCCTGTTCGGGGTCTCAGGGTCTAGCTTCCCCAGCCGATGCCAGCACAGAGCTGTTAAGAAGCTCCTGGAGCAGAGCTGCAGAGGGGCTGGCGTCAGGCCTGCTCAACTGTAGCTAGCCACTTGATCTAGTGTAGGCTGCAGCCATCTTCACTGACAAATGGGAAAAGCACCATAAACGTTTTCAGAGATCTGTACGCTTTACGGCCAGAAAGGATCATGGTTAGATCATCTGGTCAGACCTGCTAACAGAGGCCAGAAAACCTCACCCAGGGATTCCTGATCAAGGCCAGCAATTGTCGGTAGGATTACAGAGAGAAGCGCTATTGTCCAAATCTCCGTATGTATCACCGTGTAGCTAGGGCTTTAGCTGGTCTGCTAGAGGGAGTCAGAAATGTTAGACAATTCTGCACCAACTTTATAAGGAGAGATTTCAAGCCTGTAAATGTCAAAGTGCCTATGCAGTTGACCTGGGACTGCCAGTGCTTGTGCTATTTGCTGATAAGACATGATATATATATATATATATATATATATATATTTACTTCCCAAGGGAAGTGTTGAGTCAAAATTAGCCTTAGAGAGGGATCTCGGAAGCAGCCTTACCTGGGCAGAGGCTATTAACACTCCATCAGATTTGCCAGAAAAAATCAGTCAAGAACAGATAAATGCCATAGACCAAGTATCTGCCATCCTGTTTTCTTTCTGTAAGAAGAAAATATACGTTTTGTAAAAGAAGTGCAGTATTTTGAGGGCATTAGCAGGCTCCATTAAGAAACACTCCAACCTGTTAGTATGAAAACTTCTAACATGATGCTTTACTTGTGTCATAAACAGATGGTTAAGGGTTAATGCCTCTTTTACCTGTAAAGGGTTAAAAAGTTCACCTAGCCTAGCTAACACTTGACCAGAGGAACCAATGGGGGAACAAGATGTTTCAAAAGGAAGGAGACAGTTTTTTCTTTGTTTAGAGTTTCAGTTTCAGCCAGAGTAAAAAAGATCAAGGAACCAGCCTCTTATCAGAGTAGTAAGTTTTAGAAAGGAATAATTAGGTTTATGTTTATTTCTTTGTAACCTGTCTTGTGCAATTAGAGGTAGAATCAAATTGGGTATTTTTTTGTAACTAAATTTGTGCCCAGGGGAACATCCTCTGTGTTTTGAATCTGTTGTCTGTGAGAGTAGCCGGTATGCTAATCTCTCCCAGAGGGTTTTCTTTTACCTTTCTTTTCTTTAATTAAAAACCTTTTTCTTAATACCTGATTGATTTTTCCTTGTTTTTAGACCCAAGAGGATTGGATCTGGACTCACTAGGGACTGGTGAGGGAAAGGAATGGGGATGGTTAATTTCTCCTTGTTTTAAGATCCAAGGGGTTTGGATCTGTGTTCACCAGGGAACTGGTGAAGTCCCTCAAAACTACCCAGGGAAAAAAGTAGTGCTTGGGGGATAGTGGCAGCGATACCAGATGTAAACTGGTAATTAAGCTTAAAAGTGTCCATGCAGATCCCCACATCTGTACCCTAAAGTTCAGAATGGGAAAGGAACCTTGACAACTTGAGAGACAGTAACACTTGTGTTGCTCTGTACAATAATTCAGGTAAATGAATTCAATATATAAGATGAACATGATGGAGGCTCAAAGTACAGTGCTCTGATAATGCATATTTCTGAAAAGCACATGTATGTAGGAAGAGGGGTTTTGTCCTGGTCAGAATTACCATGGAACTGCTCCTGCAAACAAGCTGTATGTGAGCACAAGGGTTCACTTCTGTGGGTCTCACTGCAGGGTCCTGGCCTAAATTTGTAACTGAACTAAGTACAAATTACTGATGTTCCCTATGTCCGTACATATTCATGGAGTGTGGAAAGTTTAAATGGATTTTTTTTAATACTTGTAGCATTTTGCAGATGAGTTAACTGTAAAGCACCTGATAACTATTTAAAAAAAATACACACTACAAAAAGGCCCAACATCCTAGCAGCTTTGTGGCATTTTCTGCCTCGTTTACATATGTAAGTATGGTACCTGCATCTGATTGTTTGCTTGCCCAATAACAGTAATTGTTCTGATGATTTACATGTGGCTTCTTGGCTCTCGATGGCTTGAAAATCAAGTCCTGAAACTGGATCTCATAACCCCTGAGTATAGGGGAAAAAAGTGACTCAAAAACTGGTGGATCAAAAACACTCTCTCATGAAATCCAAATAGGGATTCCAAATCCAAAATATAGGTAAAATCCAAAACTGTCTGTTACCCAAGATAATCCAAATCATGTGTTTTCACCCCAAAAATACACTTGTTTGCCTTGTAAATCAAATATAAAAAAAAATCATGGCAAACCAACTTAATAGCTATCAGAGGGGTAGCCTTGTTAGTCTGGATCTGTAAAAGCAACAAAGAATCCTGCTGCACCTTATAGACTAACAGATGTTTTGGAGCATGAGCTTTCGTGGGTGAGTACCCATGCATCTGACGAAGTGGGTACTCACCCACGAAAGCTCATGCTCCAAAACGTCTGTTAGTCTATAAGGTGCCACAGGATTCTTTGCTGCTTTTACAACTTAATAGCTTTCTTTCATAGGGTAACAATCCTTGTGGACGGGGGGAAGTGGTAGGTGTGTTATACCTTTACTTTGATAAGGTTTTTTAATAATGTCTCTTGTAAACAAACTAGGGAAATTACAACCTAGATGGAACTACTGTAAGGTGGGTGCATAACTGGCTGGAAAACCATTCCCAGAGTGTAGTTGCTAGTGGTTCACAATCAAGCTGGAAGGGCATATCGAGTGGGGTCCCACAGGGATCAGTTCTGGGTCTGGTTCTGTTTAATATCTTCATCAGTGATTGAGCTTTGTATCGTGTGCAAACAGAGGGATTGCAAGTACCTTGGAGGATAGGATTAAAATTCAAAATGATCTGGACAAACTGGAGAAATGCTCTAAAGTAAGTAGAATGAAATTCAATAAGGACAAATGTAAAATACTCCACTTAAGAAGGAACAATCATTTTCACACATACAAAATGAGAAATGACTGCCTAGGAAGTAGTACTGCAGAAAGGGATCTGGGGTCATAGTACGTCACAAACTAAATATGAGTCAACAGTGTAACACTTTCAAAAATAGCAAACATCATGTGTTAGCAGGAGTGTTGTAAGCAAGACATGAGAAGTAAATCTTCCATTTTACTCCATACTGATTAGGCTGAACTGGAATATTGTGTCCAGTTCTGGGAGCTGGAGTTCAGGCAAGATGTGGACAAATTGGAGAAAGTCCAGAGGAACGCAGCAAAAATGATTAAAGGTCTAGAAAACATGACCTATGAGGAAAGATTGAAAAAAATGGGTTTGTTTAGTCTGGAGAAGAGCAGATTGAGAAGGGTCATAACAGTTTTCAATTACATAAATTGTAAAAGTTTGTTACAAGGAGGAAGAAGAAAATTCTTCTCCTTAACCTCCAAGGATAGGACAAGAAACAAAGGGCTTAAATTGCAGCAAGGATGGTTTAGGTCGGACATTAGAAAAACTTCCTAACTGTCAGGGTGGTTAAGCACTGGATTAAATTGCCTAGGGAGGTTGTGGAATCTCCATCACTGGGGATTTTTGAGAGCAGGTTAGACAAACACCTGTCAGGGATGATCTAGATGAGTGCAGGGGACTGGACTAGGTGACCTCTTGAGGTCCCTTCCAGTTCTATGATACTGTATCATATATAATCTGTTTTGCCCTGACAATAGTCTTTCGCTCCAAAAAAGAAACTGCACTATGAGTCAGACCACATCTGTCTGTATGAATGCTATGTCTCTTGTTCTGTTGCAAACTCTAAATAACATGAAATCCTTATGTATCAGGAAAGACTGTGGGACGTATGTCCATCACACTTGGAAGATTATAAGGGATTTTGTCGGTTTTCATTTTAAATAATTGTGGCACTCTAGAATTGCATGAGACGAAGAAAGAAGGAATATTGATAGATCTAAATTGGGATATAATTTTGACTATTAAAAAAGAATTACTTAAAAAGGGGAAAATTCCAGTTGACAATGTAGGCTAATATTGAAATGAAATCCTTGAGATAAATCCAACATAAAAAATCTCTGACAAGAAAAGGATAAAGAATTTTTTGTACAACATTGTCATCTACGGGATATCAATGGAAGCAGCAGATAAACAGAGAGCTGCAATCTGAACACTCATTTGACAGTATGCATGAGAGGGTGTCCAGTATGCATGAAAGGGTGCCCCCTACAATGAGCCCTGAAACTGGGTTTTATGCAAAACTGATGTCGCTATGTGGGACCCCAGAGTTCACTGAAACCATAAGGAAGTTGCAGAATCACAAGAGTGATGGACACCTGGACCAGCCAGGTGGAAAGGATTCTCCTCACGTCCCAGAGTTAAGAGGATAAGAGGAAGTGGTGAGGTTTCATTTCAAAGATTGTATTTCCCCTTCTGCTCTTTAATATAAATAACTGGGGTTCTCTTGATTTAAGTCTACACTCTCTGAGATCTCAAATTACCATATTTGTGAATGAAGACATGCTCTCATGTATAAGTTCAAGCAAATTGACCTCAGAGAGATTTAAACTGTAACTTTAAGAAATTGCTTTTGATACTTTAAACTTGCCCCTTTTGGACCAATCCACTCAAAAACAGGAGTCCCTCAGAGACAAGTACATCCTTATATCTTGGAGAAGTACAAGAAGAGTGATAAATGTGCAAAGTATGAAAGAATTGATGATCATAAGTAAATATAATAAGACTTTTTGGTGATTTAGATTGTCCCTTGGTGTAATCACTGAGCTTCAACCCTATTCTTTGACAGTTGCTTGCAAGACTTATTCTAGGTATGTACCACACACACTAATAATCAGCTGGGACTGTGCTTGACTGGGGAACTATTGATGATATATTGATGTGACTCTTGGTGAATTAATAAACTGCTGATTGGTTAAGAAATAACCAAAGTGTCCTATTTTAAGAACTACTATTCAAGTTAAAAGTTGACCCCAAAAGAACCTCATCTTAACTTTAGTAAGCTCATGGACTCAGTAAAAAGGGGTTATTCAGTAAGTTTCCTCTCTAATATTGGCTGTAATTATCATCTAGTTTTAGATTTCAGCTTTAAAATCTACCTGGCACCTTGGAAAATTTGAAAAGCTAACCTCCTTCCATGCTTACAGAGTTTGAAGAAATTCTAATAACCGTGAATCCAAACTCAATTGATAGTGAAAGAAGTAGACAGGAATGTGTACTGTCAGAGTAAATAGCAGAGCTCAGCGATAGCCCTCTGGGGCACCTGGCATTAGCCACTATTAGAAGACGGGATACAGGGCTAGATGGACCTTTGGTCTGATCCAGTATGGACATTCTTATATTCTTATGTTCAACAAATCATTCAACAGTGGTCTGTGGTTAGGGCGTTGGACGGACCCTTGGGAGAGCTCAGTTCATTTCCCAACTCAGACATAATTTCCCTGTGTTTCCTTTGGCCAGTAGCTCTCTGTGTCTCAGTTCCCACCAGTGCCATGGGGATTGTACTTCCTTCATTCACAGGGCAGGGCTGAAGATACAGTCATTAGTGGCAGTGACACTTGCCTTGCATTTGGGAGATATGTGAACCAGGAAAAAGTCTATAATAATTGCAATAAAAATAAAGTAAGTGCATTTGCATGGAGTGCAGTTAAAAAGCTCTGCTAAAGGAGGGCTGAGCAAGCCCTTAGACATGCTGAACTGAGCAGTTACTTCATCTTCCTCCAGTGGGAGAATGGAACATGCATTCCATCCAGCAGTAATGCAGCAAAGTAGACTCCCAAATCAGAAAAACACAGTTCAGAACATTCCCCATATATAGTCCTTTCCTCCTTTCTTATATTAACAGAGAACTTCCCCAAAATGATTCCTAGAGCATGTCTAGATTGAAGACCCCATTATTAAATATTTGTTCCCCATATAGGTACTTATAGACTATAATCAAGTCACCCTTTAACCTTCTTTTTCTTAAGCTAAATAGTGGAGCTCCTTGATTCAGTTATCATAAGGCTTATTTTCTGATCCTTCAATCATTATGGTGGCTATTCTCTGACTCCTCTCTAGTTTATCAACATCCTTCTTGAATTGTGGGCACTGGAACTGGACTCAGTATTCCAGCAGCGGTCACACCAGTGCCAAATATGGAGTAAAATAAATTCTCTGCTCCTACTCACGACCCCTTTGTTTATGAATCCCAGGATCGTATTAGCCCTTCTGGCCACAGTGTCGCATTGGGAGTTCATATTATTCACCTCAAACCCCAAATCTTTTTCAGAGTCACTAATTCCCAAGGTAGAGTTCCCCACTGTGTGAGTATGGTCTTCATTCTTTGTTCCTAAATTTATACATTGACATTTATCCATAGTAAAACAAAAATTGTTTCCTTGCACCCAGTTTACCAAGCAATCTAAATCGTTCTGTATCAGTGACCTATCTTCTTCATTATTTACCAGTCCCTCAATTTTTGTATCATCTGTAAGCTTTCTCAGTAATGATTTTATGTTTTCTTCCAGGACATTATTAAATATGTTAAGTAACATAGGGTCCACAACCAATTCCTGCAGAAACCCACTCAAAACAAACCCATTCAATGATTATTCCCCATTTACAATTACATTTTGAGCCATCTACCCAATTTTTAATCCATTTAATGTGTGCCATGTTCATTTTATATCTTTCTAGTTTTTTAATCAAAATGTCATCTGACACCAAATCAAACTCCTTACAGAAATCTAAGTATATTACACTAACACTACTACCTTTATCAACCAAACTTGTAATCTCATCAAAAAAGTTGTCAAGTTAGTTTGACAGGATCTATTTTCCAAAAACTCATGATGATTGGCATTAATGACATTAATCAAGTCCAATATCAGCCACTTCACTGTCTTACTTGGGATCCTTTTATCATAATAATAATAATAATAATAATTAATAATTAATAATATATTGAGATATACCTATCGCATAGAACTGGAAGGGACCCCGAAAGGTCATGGAGTCCAGCCCCCTGCCTTCACTAGCAGACCAACTGCTTTTCAGACTGACAGGCCTAGAATTACCCTTATCCCCCTTTCTAAATATATGCGTAGATCAAGGGAAGGTCTACCATCAAGGTTTCATGAGTGACTGAAGCCAGCACAGCACAGCATTCATTACGACATGGGGCCTGTATGGACAGGTTAGAATCTTATTCAATTAAACAAATGCACCTACTGCCTTCCAATGGTGTACAGAGGAATGCCATATGGCTCCCACAGGTGAAATGTGTAATCTATTTGTGGGTGATATCCTTGTGTGCAGCTGCCCCTGGAACATGTGGAGAATGTCAGGAGATTATTGCAAAAGTTACAGAAACATGATATAACTGAAAATTTCTAAATGTGACCTTTTGAGGGAGAGAGAGAGAGAGAGAGCCCTTACCTGAAAATGGTGGTGCTGCTGGAGTCTGTAAGAAGGAACTAGCAGACATTTTAGCTGTCCGTGCTCTTGAGATAGGAGAACTCGGGAAGCTGCCACACCTTGCTATAAAAGGTACATTCAAGACTTCTCTTGAATAGCAAAGCCATTGTATGACTTATTGACTCTTCCACTGGAATCTGACATGCAACAGTATCAAAAGTGGACTCAAAAAAAAGAGGAAAGCCAAAGGACAAGGGACAGGGTCTGGACAGATCCCTCCAAACAGTCTGTTACCTGGACTGAGCAACACCAAAATGTTTTTAAACCAGCTAATTGCCTCCCTGGTATAGCCATTAATAATAGCCTAACCTCATTCTCTTACCCTTTATTCTACATGTACATGCTTCCAGTAAGGGATTAGGTGTCATCTCATACCAGTGTCTGGAAGGTAAACCAAGAGTCCTCTGTTAGGGGGGAAGAACACAAACTACAGCAGAGAACTGAAGAATTATCACCGTAATTCAGGAAAGATAGAATTTCTAGCTTTGAAATGGGCTGGAACTGATGCATTCCGTGATGACCTTGTGGGGCTGCATACATATTATATCATGAATATGGCCCTGTTCCAACTACAGGAAAGATCCTTGTCTCATTCTCCTGATGGAAGAGCTGAGATGCAGGGAATGAGCATGTCCTTCCTGTCCAGGCTGCAGCTGTCTAGTGATTACAGGTAGGAGAGCCAGGTTCCAGCCCTGAGTGATTGGGACTCTGAGTCCTTGTTTCCATCTCTCCAGAACAACTTTATATTTACTCCCCATCCTCCTCTTTCCTCAAGGACTCGGGGAACTCCAAATGAATTCCAAATTGGAACTCATAGCTAAATGGCTCTACTGGCAGAGCAGTCTGTTTCCTGTTGCATCTGGAATCTGCATGTAGGAGACAAAGTGGGCTCTGTGTACAGCTAATATGGCTGAATAATGGTTATTTGTTATTGGATTCATCTACCAGCTATTGGGGCTCATTATAACACAGGAAACGTTCCTCGGAAGGGACAATTCTGACCTCAGCTAACAGCAAAAGAAGACCGCTCAGCAGAGTTTCCCAAGATGGTTGTTAATTATGCCAATGATAAGGAGAAGTGGACAGGCAGAAGGTTACCATAGGCTGGAAAAGCCCAAGGCATGCTAGTTCTGCTGCTTGCCAGAATCAGTCAAATGCTGTCAGTCTGTGAGAACCAAAGGCTAGGCTCCCTGACAATACTGGAAAGTGTTGTTCTTGTTACGAGTATGTGTTTGAAAGTGACAGAAGATCCATTCTGATTGCACTTCCCCTTGTGGACCTGATTCTCCTCTCCCAGCCTCTCAGTGTAACACCAGGGTCATTCCCTGGCACCAGAGGCTGATCCTGACCTCTGCCAGTGGACATACTGCTGGATCTGGCCACTGTGTTGCAGTGAAGCTGCCCAGCTGTCACGTCAGTGTTTGCAACAGGTTCAGGAGCTTTGCTCCAAGCTTTCCAGGATAAGTGTCCATTCCACCCTACGAGAGACAATTTTGGTCTCTTGAAGTAATCAAGTCTTTCCTGTTTTACTTTGACTTGGACTCTTGTCACATGGCTGGTTCCCTCCCACTTGCCCCTGCTGGCCAGAAGTCACTATCAGGGCCGGCCCACAACATTTTGGCACCTGAGGCAGGGAGCTCAAATGACGCCCCCATGTCCCCTCGTTTGGGCCAAAACCTGTTCTACTCCTCTCATGGTCCTGCTCTGCTACCTACCCCAATAAAGGAGAATTAACAACTTAAAATGCCTTGTTCACAAATTTTAAGTAACGCTTAACTTTCAAATGCCTGAACAGCAAATGTAACTTTTCTTGTCTGCATAGTAAACCCTGGCATTTGTATCTGTTTGAATAATCAAAGTGGTGCTTTCTGTGCCTTTTTGGCGGCAAAGATTTGAACTGCTTCCTGCTGAAGGTCCACAGTCTGGGCCAGCTCATGCTGTATTGAGATGGTTGCAAGGCCGACCGGCCTCTCTTGTGTCATTGCAGCATAGATGTGTTTTTATTAACTTCAGCTTGGAGTGTTAGAAGTATGCACAGAGCAACAAAAGCATTTGGAAAGAGGGTGGTCATCTTATTTGTGCACATATATTCCAGAACAGCCTTTGGAGTTGATACTGCTGAAATGTATCTTGAAAGGGCTTTCAGTTCAACATCTAAATCATTCGCATCAATGTCGCACATGTCATCATATGTCCACACTGTGTCCTCACTGGGACAGGAAGGCTCACCATAAACGTTTGTGTCTATGTATCTCAAGAGGGCTCCTTCCTGCTTAAAAAATATTTAAAAATAAAGTTCTGTAGAAGTTTGTTTGTACCTTGCTTGGTTGATACAACAGTAAGCCTACCATATTGTCAACAGAGCAAGCTGGTGACAGGGTGTGTTGTGTCTGGAGCTGGTCAGCAAGTCGTCACCTAAATTGTTTGGCAGCTCATCAAATCTGAGACTGTTTACAGGTGTGTATCTCTTTTGATGAAAGTGTCTGAGGTCCAGGATAGTGAGTGGGGGAGGGGAAAGATATGGAGAGGGGGTGAAGTTTCCCAGGCTGACACCTCACCTGGGGACTAAATCATGAGAATTGCTGGATCTTTGGAAATTGTGCCCAACAGAGAGCTTCATGGGGTTGGACCTCTCAGAGGCCTGTGCACTCAGTTTAATCTTCCTAGATGGATCCTTGTGTGGTGGGAGCATGGCAGATATCCCTGCCGAGGAAGTCCTGTCTGTTTTGTATTAGAATGGTTACTGTTAGGGTAGAAATGTATTAAATGGCTCTTCCTGTATGTGGGGCAGTCCTGTAACCTGTTTTGTGCTACTTTGGATACTTTGCATCTCTGCTGGAAAGCCAGGAAAAACACATACAGTTTGATAATAAGGCTTTTATTCCACACAAAGAATCATAGAAAATCAAGGTTGGAAGGGACCTCAGGAGGTCATATAGTCCAACCACCTGCTCAAAGCAGGACCAATTCCCACAGTAAGCTTTTATTTTTCAAGTGAGATTTTACTTAATTGATAAACCTTTTAAAAGTGTTCAGACACTGATTTTTGCTGTTGAGGACACTGAAAGTTCAGCGTATGATGACATGTAAATATAGAAATTGCACTGTGTTATAGTTTGCAGAACATGGTTTTGCCCTTCTTTTTTTGTTTCCTTTTTTTTACCACCACCAACCCCTTTTGCAAAGAAAATCTCCAAAATCACAGCTTTGGGCATATGTAATTCAGCTTTAGCAAGTCACAATTGTGTACCTTCTGCATCGAAAAAGAGAGATCCTCTGATACATGGGTCATTCTTCCCAAAAAAAGAACAGGAGTATGTGTGGCACCTTAGAGACTAACAAATGTATTTGAGCATAAGCTTTCGTGGCTAAAACCCACTTCATCAGATGTATGGAGTGGAAAATACAGGAGGAAGATAGATAGATAGATACACACTCAGAGAGAGAACATGAAAAAATGAGTGTTGCCATTACAACTATAACGAGAGTGATCAGTTAAGGTGGGCTATTATCAGCAGGAGGAAAAATAAACTTTTGTAGTGATAATCAGGATGGCCCATTTCCAACAGTTAACAAGAAGGTGTGAGTATCTGTAGGGGAAAAATGAGCAGGGGAAAATAGGTTTTAGTTTGTGTAATGACCCATCCACTCCCAGTCTTTATTCAAATCTAATTTAATGGTGTCCAGTTTGCAAATAAATTCCAATTCCACAGTTTCTCATTGGAGTCTGTTTATTTTTGAAGGTTTTTTGTTGGAGTATTGCGACTTTGAGGCCTGTAATTGAGTGATCAGGGAGGTTGAAGTGTTCTCTGACTGGTTTTTGAATGTTATAATTCTTGACACCCGATTTGTATCAATTTATTCTTTTCCTACAATGTCTGTGTTTGTACCCATTTCCTGAGAGCAGAGCCAGACCCACTGGAGGCTCTTGGAGGTATAACCTAGGGCCCAAGTATAAATACTACCTGGCAATATTTACAAATTTATGATACCAGTCCTGAAATTACTGCTTCCAGGACACAGTAAATTCAAGGACAGTCAGGCATGTTTGTAGAATCTCAAGCATGGCTGAAGGCCAGCAGGTACCAGTGTGAATGATGCTATGCTGTCAGAAATACTAGCACCCTTCCTGATAACGTTTTCACCATTACAATCCCTATGTGCCATGTATTGTCTGGAATATCTCATCCTGGGTATCTGTGAGTTGGCCACACCCTCTAATGTTCTGTCAAAGAGAAGTGCTAACCTTGAGAATCATTCTCTATAAACATAGGAATTATTTTGATTCACTAGTTGTCAGATCAACTCACAAGTGACAATGTTTGTGTTTGTTTTTCCAAACTGACAGCCCTTCAAAATCACCCTGGGATCTAAAAATCAGTCGTGTTCTTTCTGGCTGGTATTTCATCATCAACAAGATGATTAAAGGTCTAGAAAACATGACCCATGAAGGAAGGCTGAAATAATTGGGTTTGTTTAGTTTGGAAAAGACAAGACTGAGAAGGGACATGATAGCAGTTTTCAGGTATCTAAAAGGGTGTCATAAGGAGGTGGTAGAAAACTTGTTCATCTTAGCCTCTAAGGATAGAACAAGAAGCAATGGGCTTAAACTGCAGCAAGGAAGATTTAGGTTGACATTAGGAAAAATTTTCTAACTGTCAGGGTGATTAAACATTGGAATAAACTGCCTAGGGAGGTTGTGAAATCTCTATCTCTGGAGATATTTAAGAGTAGGTTAGATAAATGTCTATCGGGGATGATCTAGACAGTATTTGGTCCTGCCATGAGGGCAGGGGACTGGACTCAATGACTTCTCGAGGTCCCTTCCAGTCCTAGAGTCTATGAATCATCTGGGACTTTTCAGCTTGGAAAAGAGGCAACTAAGGGAGGATAGGATAGACGTCTATAAAATTATGAGTGGTGTGAAGAAAGTAAATATGGAAGTGTTATTTACTACTTCTCATAAGACAAGAACGAGGGGCCACCAAATGACATTAATAGGTAGCAGGTTAAAAACAAACACAAGAAAGTATTTTTTCAGTCAACGTACTATCAACCTCTGGAACTCCTTGCCAGAGGGTGTTGTGAAGGCAATACCATAACAGGATTAAAAAAGGAGCTAGATAGATTCATGGAGGATAGATCCATCAATGGCTATTAGCCAGGATTGGCAGGAGCGGTGTCCCTAGCTTCTGTTTGCCAGAAGCTAGCTTCTGTTTGCCAGAAGCTAGGATTGGGTGACAGGGGATGGATCACATGATGATGGCCTGTCTGTTCATTCCCTTTGGGGCACCTGCCATTGGCCACTGTCAGAAGACAGGATAGTGGGCTTGATGAACCTTTGGGCTGACCGAGTATGACCGCTCTTATGTACTTATGTTCTTAATAAACATTCTGTATGCAACACTCTGCATTTGGTTACTCCAGTGCACATAAATCCCTTCATGTTCTGCCCTGAGTTATCTAGAGATCCACACCAATAGCAATGCAACTGCACACTTATAATCAGGGCAGAATCTGGCCCTGCATACAGAACTTAAGGAACAATTTAGTTGATGATTAATGAGTCATAATGGGATCCCATTCCTTCCCTCACACCTGTCTTTGCTCTGCAGGCCATAAGAGAGCAAGAAGAATAAGAACTTTGGTTTGGCCACTCAAATAATCAAATCTGACTCTGGATCCGTCCAGCATATGGATCTGTAGAGGAAGAAGGTGCACTTTTTAATGAGTCGTCCATGTAGAGCTGGACACGGTTAGGCCTTGAAGGACTAACATGGGATTTTAGTCAATTTGAATAGTGGAGAGCAAGGTCAGTCCTGTTGTATTACAATTCCCCATTCTGCATTTGATGGGGCTTGAGTCATTTTTAATACATGTGGTTCACAAAATATGTGTCCTATGCAGTCTGCCTGTGCACTAGCCTGTAGACAACACTCTCAGAAGTGAATAATTCTTTCCACACAATAAAATGTCATCATTACAATAAGATTTCTATAGGAAAAGAAGCCAGGAGACATGGACATTTTCTCAGAGCTCTTTCTTGAGAACAGAGCAACATTAATGGTCATTTCTGTATAACATTGTAGGTAAGAACATCTTATAGTCTTCTGGGCATTGTCTGAGTGGGAGAATCTCAGCACAGTTAAGCTAGGTTTGTTAACTTTCTTTAACAAGAGCCAAGTGAAGCTCATGTTACCATGGAACCCCATACCTGCCATTTTCCCTAATGAAGGGAGGCAGTGGCTGCCTGAGAGGGGGAAACCATGATAAAAGACTTCCCTTGGGGGGAGGGCGGGGCATGAGGAAAGGAGGCAGATGAGATGCACCAAACATTCAAAAGCCTGTTTCAAATCCCACTGAAATGAATGGAATGATTTCACTTGGCCTTGGAGTATGTCTCATACACATATACCTCCATCATTTCACAATTTCTACTTGGTCTTTAGTCTTCTCCCCTGGGCCTGCCTGCCACAGCCCTTTGCAATATTCAGTAATGGAAAAACAATTATGAGCCAAATTATCTGGGAGAAAGAATTTAATAAAAAATGTGACTAATGATTGGAATTACTTAAGAACACTTTACTAGATGCCCCAAAAGCTACAATGCCACAACAGAGGAAGAAGCTCATCTTGGCTTAAAAAATGACATAGTTTAGAGGGAAGTAAAGGCAACTATAAAAATAAATGGAAGAAAGGGGAAGTTGAGAGTAATGAATATAAATCAGAAGCTAGGAATTGTAGAAAATTGATAAGGGAAGCAAAGGGGAAATGAGAATTCTATCAACAGACGAGATAATGGCAATAAGGAGTTTAAGTATATTAAGGACAAAAAGAATCCTAGCAATGATATTGGTCCATTACTAGATGGAAATTGTGGAATTATCAATAACAATGTAGAAAAAGAAGAAATGTTGAATAAGTATTTTTGTTCTATGTTTGGGAACAAAACAGATAAAGTAGTCTCATTATATGATGATGATAACACACTCTTTCCATTCCACTGGTATCCCAAGAGGTTGTTAAACTACAGCTGTTAAAGTTAGATGATTTGGAGTCAGCAAGTCCAGATAACTTGCATTCAAGAGTTTTAAAAGAGCTAGCTGAGGAGTTTTCTGGACCATTAATGAGGATTTTCAGTAAGGCTTGGAAAACTGGGGAAGTTTTCGAAGATTGGAAGAAAGCTAATGGTGTTTTACCAATATTTTAAAAGGGCAAATGGGATGATCTGGATACTTATACAACTGTTAGTCTGACATCAATCCTAGGCATAATAATTTAGCACCTAATACGGGACCTGATTAATAAATAATTAAAGGAGGGTAATGTAAATAATACAAATCAACATGAGTTAATGTAAAATAGATCCTGAAAAAATAACTTGGCATCTTTTTTTATAAGATTACAAGCTTGGCTGATAAAGGTAATAATGTTGATGTTTTATACTTTGACTTCTGTAAGGCATTTGACATGGTACCACATGGCATTTTGATTGAAAAATTAGAACAATGTAAAAATAACATGGCACATAAAATGGATTAAAAGCTGGCTAACCAATAAGGCTCAAAATATAATTGAAAATGGGGAATCATCATCGAACAGGTGTATTTCTAGTGGGGTCCCACAGGGATCCGTTCCTGGATATATTCTATTTAACATTTTATCAATGCCCTAAAAGATAACATAAAGTCATCACTGTTAAAATTTGCAGATGTTACAAAATTTGGGGGAGTGGTAAATAATGAAGAGGAGATGTTATTGATACAGATTGATCTGGATTGCCTGGGAACAGAGCACAAACAAACAATGTGTGTTTTAATATGGCCTGATTGTAACTAGGAACAACGAATAGAGGCCGTTTTTACAGGATTGGAGGCTCTCTGCTGAGAAGCAGTGCTCTGAAAAAGATTTGGATGTCATGGTGGATAATCAGCTGACCATGAGCTCCTAATGTGACATTGTAACCAAAAAGGCTATTGTGATCCTGGATGCATAGACAGGAGACGAATGAGAAGGAGTAGAGAGATAATTTTACCTCTCTTTTTCGGCACTGTGCGACTGCTGCTGGAATACTGTGTCCAGTTCTGGTGTCCACAGCTCAATGGGAATTTTGAGAAAGTGGAGAGGTTCAGAAAACAGTCATGAGAATGATTAAAGGATTAAAAAGCATGCCTTATGGTAATAGCCTTAAGGAGTTCAGTCTTTTCATCTTAACAAACAGAAGATTAAGGGGTGACTTGATACAGGCTGTAGGTACTTACATGGCGAATGAGTATTTGATAATGGGCTCTTCAATCTAGCAGACAAAGGTATAACATGATCCAATGGCTGAAAGTTGAAGCTAGAAATAAGGCACACATTTTTTAATTGTGAGAGTAATTAATCACTGGAACAATTTACCAAATGTCATGGTGGGATCCATCCATCACTCACCCTTTTTTAAAATCAAGATTGGTTTTTTTTTCTATATGATCTGCTCTATGAATTATTTCAGGAAGTTCTGTGGCCTGCGCTACAGAGGAGGTGATTATGATGGTCTCTTCTGACCTTGATATCTGTGAATCATTAATCTGTGGACTCAGAATACCAGAATATGAAGACATTTGAGTATAGTTGAACTCAACCTCCTGGAAGAATATAAAGCACAACTGAGCAAGCTTAACTCTGCATAACCAAGTTTGGGGATATTCAATAGACATTATTGACAGACTCCAGGCCTCCATCATAGATTGGGCCTATAAACACAGAAGTGTTTTAGGAAGTCTGTTTCTGCTCCATGCTCTGGTCCTCTCCCAGATGCATTGTTACAATGCATCAGGTTTTGTTTTCTTGTTTTATATTGTGAGTGTTGTTTGAATAACAAGCCCAAGTGTCTGAGGGCCTTTCAGGAGGGACTTCATTCAGTGTAATCTCTAGAATAAATAACCAGGCCTGATTCCCAAAATCTGGATAATTTTTTGTGTTCCAAAAGGGCCTCCTGTCTGTGGGAAGACTTTGGAAATGGGTCTGTCTCTAATTGCTTTAACAATGCTCGGGCAGATGCCCCTGTACTCCTCAGCATTCTGCCTGCCTGCCTGTAGAAACATACCCTATTACTAATGCATTTAGAACAGATACATTTTACAATATTTTAAGGACTCTTCTAACAAGAGACCTTCTTGTGCACTGAAAATCTGCAACATGATGGTTTGCCAATAGTCTAAGTGCAATCAGTTTACAGAACAGAATGAAAAACAAGTTGTTTTTTAAAAAAGAAATTCATAGCACACATTTCTTGGTCTTTAATCTTCACATCCATAAGTAAGTGTACGGAAAAGAGAAGCCATATGTTTTTTTTAAATACTTTCTATCGGTTTTTCATTGCAGTTGATCATATAAAAATCTTTATGCAATTTTTGAACATTCCTTATTTACATAAGCATCTTAACTAAAGGTGCTATTTCAATATTATTATTTACACTCAATGTTTATAACACCCTTTAGCTTGCATATGAAGTTTCACCATATTTAAAAGCACATTGAACACCTATTGCTTAGTCTCAGTGACAGATTGACTGATAGAATATGGTTCAATTTGGTCAGAGTTTATTGCTTCACCACATAATAAGGAGACAGACATGTTAATGGTGTAGACAGTGTGGGAGAGAGAGAGTTTATTTCAATGTTTCCCTTATATGTACCACTTCAAGAAATCTCAATGATTGTCTTCTAAAGAATTTTCCCAGATTTCTGGGGCCAACTCATTTCCATCATTTTGTTCAGGTTCAAAGAAATGCTACTCCTTGGCTGGGATAATGAAAGGGCCATCAATATAGCCCTCTGGGGAAAATATTTTGGAATTCAAAGTGATAGAGGCCTGAATTTTCAAAACAATTAATTGAAGTTGTGTGCACGAAATTTAATTAGCCGTACATGTGATTTTTCTATTGTGCTATAGACCCAGCTTTCATACAGTATTACATTTCATCGCCACTGGGTATTGCATGCATAGAAAGTGCATGCTGTGAGTTTCTGAAGATTCAGCAACAGTCAGGAAAGGAAGGAAAATAAGGAAGACCTGAGAAAGAAGGCGTCTTCATTTGTTGCTGTCTCACATGTTCCCATCAGTTTGTAACAAGCAAAACACACTGAGGGAGATTTCATCATCACTGAACTCTGCAGTTAGGGCTAACACAAACCAGAGTCATTTCCAGCAGCCTTTCAGAATGTTGAAATTGAATAAAGGATGATGAACAAGTGTGCACACAGGATACAATTTAAACAATTACATTCCATCTGCCTAGGACAGTGGAGAATAATTACATAGCTGCATATAACAATCTCAATACATACGGATGTGGAGCAAAAGAGTCAAGTACTCACAGATCGCACAAGACAACATCTGCTACTTGTAACTACCATGAAGAATAAGAGGAGTAGCAAGAATCTTGTTCCTGTGCACACTCAGACAGCACCATTTAATACTGTGAAGCTGAGCCAAGTGTTTGTGATATAATGAAGAAAAAACAAGCAAATCTGGGAAAGTGACAATGATCTGCACCTTTCAACAAAGAAATGGGAGGATTACAAGGAGCAAGCACTTATTTCCTAGGATTCAACAGGGCCCCTGCCATTTATCTCCACCAAAGACTCAACACTGGAAAATTTAGGGAAGAGGAAAAATATATTTTGCTCCATTTTTCACCTTCATGCTCCTGGGGTTGAGGTGGAGTTGCCCTAAGGATGCCCTTCTACTCCACCAGTGGAAGGAGGACAAATTAGCTTGGTTGCATAGGGTTATGGTTCCTGCTTCCAGTCGTGGTGGCTGTGAGCTCAAATCTCTCTGCTTCCTTAGTGGAGAGTAAAAGTGGCTGTACCTGTACATTTACTAACTGAGTGCTTAAGGCATTGGGCTTGAAATCCACTAGGATTTCCCTGTGCAGATTTGAATCCTGTCTGCAGTTTGAGGAGTCGTTTAGCCCACACAACACAGGAAGTCACACTAAATCTGGATTGCTCATTAGGAGTTTCCTCTCTTCTTCATTACCTACCACTCCTCAAGTCTCTGTCATCTGTAAACTTTATCAGCAGTGATTTTGTTTTCTTTCAGATCACTGAGCACTTTGCAGGAGGATTAGAATTCAAAATGACCTTGAAAAAATGTAGAATTGGTCTGTAATCAACAAGATGAAATTCAGTAAAGACAAACACAAAGTACTGCACTCAGGAAATAAATATCAAATGCACAAGTACAAAATTGGGAATAAGTGGCTAGGAAGTAGAACTGCTGAAAAGGATCTAGGGGTAATAGCGAAATATAAGTCAACAGTGTGGTGCAGTTGCTAAAATGCCCATATTATTCTGGAGTGTATTAACAGGAGTATTGTTTGTAGAACACAGGAGGTAACTTGCCGCCTGTTTTCGGCCCACCCTGAGTATTGTATCTAGTTCTGGGCACCACACTTTTGAAAGATGTTGACAAGTTGGAGAGAGTCCAGAGGATAGCAACAAAACTACTAAAAGGTTTAAAAACCTGAGCTATGAGAAAAGGTTAAAAGACTGAGGGGGAACCTGACATTCTTCACTCTATATGTTATAAAGAGAATGGAGATCAACTCTTCTCCGTGTCCGCTGAAGACAGAACAAAAAGCAATGTGCTTAATCTGTGGCAAAGGAGATTTAGGTTTGATATTACAAAAAAAAAATTATATCTAAAGAATAGCTAAGCACTGGATAGGTTACCCAGGGAGGTTGTGGATTCCCCATCATTGGATGTTTGTAAGAAATAACAGGTTAGGTAAACACCGGTCGGGGTGATCTAGGTATATTTCATCTTGCCTCTGGAGTCTGGACTAGAATTAGATGATGTCTCAAGAATCCCTTGAGTTTAACTGATATGTGTTAAATAGTATAGGGCCACACCTAGTCCCTGCAGGGCCCCACTAGAAACACACTCACTTGATGATGATTCCCCATTTACAATTACATTTTGAGACCTATCCATTAGCTGGTTTTTAATTGATTTAATGTGTGCCATATTAATTTTGTATCATTCTAGTTTCTTAACCAAAATGCCATACTGTACCAAGGCAAATGTTAAGGGTCTTTTTATTTGTTTATTTTTAAAGGTCTGTTTTAGTTCAAAAGGTATTCTCTGGCCTGCGTTACACATGAGGTCAGACTGGATGATCACATTGGTCTCTTCTGGCCTTGGAATCCGTGAGGTGGAAAAACCCTTATTTTACATCAACACTATAACCTTTATTAACCAAACCTGTAGTTTCATGGAGAAAAGAGATCCAGTTAGTTTAACAACTGAGTGTCCACTGTGGACTACAGCCATAATTACAGTGCCTAGCACAATGAGGTCTAGTCTGGTTGTGGCATTGAGGTGATACCACGTTCAAAATGTTAAATAACAATTGTGAAATCACCAATGTGCTTTGTGTTGGTTAATGCTCTCTGGTTGGTGAGTGGTCTAGAAAGGAAGGTGTCATATGGAAATGCACTCTCCCTGATTAAAGGCACAGGCCCACATTCTGCTCTCACTTCACTTCTCAACTCCTTTTCCCATTTACACAGGGTCAGAAGTGCCCATGATTCTTCACTGCTCCTTCCAGTCCATGGCATGGGTCCATAGACCTTGGAGTTCCAGTCCTTTTCTCTTCAAACTTCTTTTGACAGAATCTTCCCATCATATCTCTATAAATATATCAGCAGGATAAATACTGGGTGTGGGGAGAGGAGTTATTTAAATTAAATGCCAATGTGGAGACAAGAACAAATGGATATAAACTACCTATGAACAATTTTAGGCTTGAAATTAGGCAAAGTTTTCTAACTATCAGAGGAGTGAAGGTGAGGTTCAAGAACAGCCTCCCAAATGGAGCGGGGGACTCAACTGGCTTCAAGTCTGAGCTTGATACGTTTATGGAGGGAATGGTATGACAGAGAATTCTGTGCCAGATGTCTGCCTGGTGGGTCTTGCCCACATGCTCAGGTTCTAACTGATCATCATATTTGGAGTCGGGAAGAAATTTTCTCCTGGGTCAGATTGGCAGACTCGAGGGTGTGTGGGAGGGGTCACCTTCCTCTGCAACACAGGGCACTGGTCACTTGAAGGTTTAAATTAGTGTAAATGATGAATTCTCTGTAACTTGAAATCTTTACACCATGATTTGAGGATTACAGTAATTAAGCTAGAGATTAGGGTTCTATTACAGAAGTGGGTGGGTGAGGTTCTGTGGCCTGCAATGTGCAGGAGGTCAGACTAGATGATCACAATGACCCCTTCTGACCTTAAAGTCTATAAGCCTATAGATCTTCCACATCCTTTCTTGCTGACCTCTTCCTCCCATGCTTTCTTTGCTGGTCATTCTTCTCCTTTACTTATCACATATTCAGGCCACCTCAATAGTGCACTTTCCATCCCCTCTATCACTTAGAGTCCCAAGTTAATCTCCTCCCTAATATCTTCCATGCACTTTTTGTCCAATCCATGCTAGTCTGCCATTCTCCTCAATATATTATTTTCTATTACCAGTTTCTTCATTTCTTCCATCTTTGTAAGGCTCACCTTTTCCAAATCATAGAGCAGGAAGGAACAAACACAGCAAACACTTTTCCTTTCAGTTTGTTACTTAATTGCAAGTCCCACAATGCTCTTGCCACCTTTTTCATTGCTGCCCATGCACATTGGGTTCAGTTCTTCAGGTCTCTCGATGGACTTCCCAAGAATACAAATTCTTTGTTCTGATTCAGCTTCTCTCCTGAAACTTTAATCAACAATTCTTCCACCTTCTCTATTTGCATAACTTCTGTTTTCTTTGTGTTTAACTTCAAACCATTATCTTCAAACACAAATCCCACTCTGATACCATATTTACCAATTTCTCTTTGCTGTCATCCAAAAAAGGCAGGTCATCAGTACAAACAGTTTTTTCTCTGTCTCCCCACAGGCTTAGTTCTCCTAGTATCTAACTCCATAAATAAGATGAAGAGGAGTGGACTCAACATGCTGCCTTGCCTGAATCCCACCATCACCTCAAAACTCTCCAAAATTCCAAGCATTGTTATCATCTTAGTTCTTGACCCTTAATACAGCTCCTGTGTCATCTCCACTTTCTCAAGTCCCCCTGCCATCCATCTCAGTCCTCCAAACACCAGCTCCTGCAGAACCATGTCAGATGTTTTCTCCAGGTCACAGATGCTACATAGAAGTGATATCTCCCATTTTCCAGTCTTTCAAACATCTGTCTCAATGCAAATCTTGTGTCGATAGTGCCCTTCTCTTTCTAAAGCCAGGTTGCTCTTCTCCTGAATTTTTCTCCACTTGGCCTCTCAACCTGGCTTCAAAAACTCTCTCAAGGACTTTAAGAGGCAGATTTAACAGGGTGATGCCCTGATGCATGTTTGTGTCATTTGCATCACCCTTACCCTTCCAAAGAGGCACGATCAATCCTGTTATGCAGTCATTTGGTATCCTCACTTGAGCCCAGCAAACATAAGCCACTTTAGTCTAGTTTCTCCAACTTGCCTTGATTGTATCAACAATTATCTCATGTTCATCTGCTGCTTTACCTGCTTCATCTTATTCTGTGCTTCTTCTACCTCCTCTACAGAGATCAATGCCTTTTCAGGCTTCCCTATAATTGTCGGCGACACTTGCACTCATCTTATTTAATAGGCTTTGGAAATATTTCCCCTACCTCTAATTCCTCTGTAGGGTGAATTACCCACACAGTTCCCATCCTTCACACACAAAGGTTTCTTCATAATTTGTGGTTCTTTGTTCCTTTTTTTATCAATCCCAAAAAACAATTTCCTTCTACTCATTTTCCTCCAGCTTTCTGTATAATTCCTTCATGCTTCAGCCTTTATTCTTTCCTTAGTAACTGCTTTGTTAGACTCCTTTTTCTGGTTTGTATGCATTTCTGATTGTTTCATTAGCATAGTCTGCTTCCTCAAACTCTGAATAATTTTCTTTCTTCTTAATTTCTCTTGTATATCCAGCTTCCAGCACCAGCTTGTGCTCTGAAAACACTCATTTTCCCACTCATCCTGCCACGTTACCTCCACAGCCTTAATGAAACAATCCTTAACCTTCTTCCAATCTTCCTTTTCTGGCTTCATGGTCATTGGCAAAGCATGAAGGCCCTGCTTTACATTTGAGCAGAACTCTTCCTTTCCCCCACCCTTCCTTACATAGCCACCAACCCAATCTCAATTGAGAGATGGATCACTTACTGCTGCTGTCTTTGCTGGCTGCTGTGTGTGGCTTGTCAGGCCTGATTCCAGAAGAGCTCAGAATCAGCTGTTAATCCACCTGTGATCCATTTAAAGCTAATTGGCAATCTTGTGTCCGATACAATTTACAAGGGTCATGGTGGATTCTACATCCCTTTCAATTTTTTAACCAAGATTGCATTTTCAAAGATATGCTGTATTTCCAAAGGATTTATTTTGGAGAAATTATCTGGCCTGTGCTATACAGGGCATCAGACTAGATGATCACAGTGGTCCCTTCTGGCCTCAGACTCTATGAATTTTAGGAAATTGAAACCATAGATTCATAGCTGTAAAGGCCAGAAAGGATCACTATGAATATCTAATCTGACCTGCACAACACAGGCCAGAGAATTTCACCCAAGGATTTCTGCATTAAGCCCATAACTTCTAGGTGAGCTACACTGTTCTAGTTCCATGCATCTAGTTCCAATGGCTAATTAATCTTATTGTTTTAAAGTTTTCGTATTCCCATCTGTATTTGTCTAGCCTCTTTGTTGTACCCCAGCTCAGGTGTCTGAATGGTTTTACAGCGTAGCCCCATGTAGAGCACCCTGCTGTGTGGGCATGGATGATAGTCACAAGGTGGTATCCAAAAGGAACAGTTGCATCTTCCTGGATGAACGTACATGTGAAATCTGCTGACCTCGTCATGCTCCTGTAGCAGCCGGTGGGAGACTTGCCTAACCAATAAATGGCAGGTATATCTGCTGAAACAAAGGGGCTGATGTTACTATCACCATCTCCTCTGGTTCCTTCCCCGGCTGTATTTGACTGTTTGTATAATTGAAATTGTTGTCTTGTAGGTGAAATAGAACAGCAACCAACTGCTTGTGGGTTAAATAGAATAGGGACCAGCTTATGGTGGGTTAAATAAAGTTTTTTTTTGTGAATTTCATTATTTTATGCTTATGTGGAACTCTTTGCCAGAGGATGTTGTGAAGGCCAAGAACATAACATGGTTCGGAAAAGAACTAGATCAGTTCATGGAGGATAGGTCCATCAATGGCTATTAGCCAGGATGGGCAGGGATGGTGTCCCTAACCTCTCTTTGCCAGAAGCTGGGAATGGGTGATGGGATGGATCACTTGATGATTCCCTGTTCTGTTCATTCCCTCTGGGACACCTGGCATTGATTGCTGTTGATAGACAAGATACTGGGCTAGATGGACATTTGGTCTAACCCAGTATGGCCGTTCTTATGTTCTTGTGCTTTTTTTAGCTCCTGACGCTGACTAGTCTAAACGCAATGTGATTTAAGCTCTCTGAGCACCTTCCTAAATAGTCTCAGCCATATTGAAGGTTTCTCTATAGTTAGATTGGAATTTCAGTTTCAAATGCCTCTTCTTGAATCTCATTTACAGTATCATAGGTGAGATGCTTCTAGCTTCCCATCCAGTTCAGATAAACTTATTTTTAAATATATAATTTGCTTTGCCCTAGGGTTTTCAAAGGCTCTGTCTAGCTCAAGTTTTTTCAGTTCTGATCTGAAGGGCGAGCCTGCTTCAGAATTGAAGTAATTCTTTCTTTCTTTTAAGAATTAGTAAAAGTCAGCAGTAATAAATAATGAAGATGCTGAATAGAAGTATGCAGGCTGATATCCCTGGACATTACTTCAAAGCAAATTGACATCTCATTTCATTAGGTTACCATCAGATTCTTCACATGCTACTAGGTTCTTTATCTTAAAATCTTAATGACACTCTCGACAGGCCTTTTTTCTCATATTTAATGCAATAAAAAATGCTGCATGTACTGGGGATACTTTGTAGTCAGAAATGTGCTTTCCAAAAGAACAAAGGCCAGTGAAGGGAAATGTGACTATTGGGTCCCTACTGGAGTTGACCAAGTTATCTTCAGTGCTTCCACTTGCTCGTTCTTCACTCATTCACTTTCTTCCAAAAGTCTCTCTTCCTGCTATTTTTTTTAAATTGACATATCATGTGATCATATTAGATCACCTGACCTTTTGCTCTTGTCTCCAAATTCAGTTCTACCTTTCACATCTGCAGAAGCTACTCGCAGGGTGTATTCCATCTGACCAAGTGATGGTCAGGATTGTAATTGTCCACAAATATTTTATAATATATAATATAATTGCAGGCCACAGAACATCATCCACCCACACCTGTAATAGGCCCCTCACCTCTGGCTGAATTACTGAAATCCTCAAATCATGGGTTAAAGACTTCACGTTACAGAGAATTCACTATTTACTCTAATTTAAACCTGCGAGTGACCTGTGCCCCATGCTGAACAGGAAAGTGAAACTCTCCTCCCCCAGGGTCTCTGCCAATCTGACCCAGGGGAAAATTCTTTCCCAGCTCCAAATATTGATGATAACACCCACTAACAATAAACCACTTCTATTTTTATGGCACCCTTCACCGATGTGTCTTAGAATCTTGCTAATCTACAAGAAATGGCTCTTCAATGTTGATGTAAAAATCTTGAAAAGATCTATCTTTGAATAGCAAAAGGAATATAAAAATGATTGGCCTAGTAAACTGCTTTTAAATAATGGTGTCTTCATTCAAGTTGTCCCCAGGTTAAACGTCTTCTTTAAGATTGTCAGGGAAGTCTGCTTTTCTGCAGTATGGCTGGACTTTCTGGCACTAAAGATAGCTAGATTTTCTTGCAGCTGCAGCAGAGATTAGTAAAATGGCATGTGTTGTTAGTTAGTTAAAAAAAATTAAGTAGAGCACAGAGTCATTAGCAGTTTGTGGGGAAACACTGAATAAAAGTTCACTGTTAAGAAATAAAAAAAGAGTAAGAAATAAAAAGGAGACACTGGATTCAGTTTAGCTTCAGAATATGGTACCTATCTGTAGACAGACACCCATGACCTATATCTATTTTTCTAGTAATAAGTACCACTAGAAAGGAGAGCCAATTAAACATGAGGAAGGTCTGGCTGTATGTTTTGCATCTGAAAAGTGGGTGAGGTGGTTACAATAGGCACTGCAGACAGTGTTCAGACAAAATTTAAAAAAAGTCAGCCATTGAGGAATATGGCCCTCTCACCTTTGGAAGGAACCATTTAAGAGAGTTCTCAGCCAGGGTTGTTCCATGGATGTTTGTTTCCCCTTACTCTCCTCCCTGGGGATTTCCTATAGGAGCTGAGATTGGCCCCTCGGTATCCAAAGAGTGTTCATATGCCCACTGCACATGTCCGTCCCCATGGTGGGATGACAGGGGAGGTATTCATTTGTACAGCTCAAGTCTCAGGTAACTGTTATAAGCCCTTCAGCACAAATTCTGAACATGTGCTACATAGTTGACTACAAAGGGCTGAATGAGGCCCCACTAGGTTTACATGCCATGAATGTGGCAAACGCCAGGCACCGTGTTTTCCCATTGCAGGGTTCTTGTAAATGGGAATTACTGGTATCCTGTGGCGCAGAAGAATATGGTGTCTAAGCAAGAAAGTGCTATCTGAGTTCAAGCATAAAGAGAGAGAGATTGAACCAAGAAAGTGCAACATTCAGGCTTTGTTTCTTCCTCCACATGTACTATCCTCTCACATCAAGTCATTCCCAAAAGCAGAGTGCATTATTTCTGTGCATTATTCTACTCTAGCTCCTCCTCTTCTGTCCCATTTACCTGAGAGAGTGAAATTAAAGGTGAGTCTCATAACCTGCTTAGACTCAGATACCCCCATAAAGCCCAGATCATCCCAGTTCTAGATTAACACTAACATGGTTTTTAATTTACTAACTCTCTTAATTTGCTTGGCTACTAATGTAGTTTCCTCTTGGTTTGCAAGGATTATTTTTTCATACCTTTGTACTGTACAAGTCTTGTGCACACCTTGCAGATGGTTTGATATTGGAGTCAGTGTGAGTCTTTCTTTTGATGTTAGGAGATTGCCTTGCGCTTGTCTCACCTCGCTGGGTGGTGTTTTGAGAGTCTGTTCCACTCATTTGCAGTTAGACATTCTTTTGCTTGTGTTCCTTCTCTGTCAGGCTGAGCAAGTCTCCGTGGAGTGCAAATTTCACCATCCTCCGTTTCACGTTTTTGTCTTGTGTTTATAGTGGCAGATGCATTTGTGGTTTCGGTGTCATATATGCCCATGTATGCTATGTTACATGAAAGAGGATTTTTGTTTTCACCCCATGTATCTTGTTTCCAAGTCCATGATTTGTCTTGAGGAAATAAGGCAGGGTCTCCTGGTTGTAGTTCTGGAGGGTCTTAGGTTGCTGGTCATAGTAGGCTTTGTCCTTTGCATCTGTCTTTTTCTGTTACACCTTCCAGTGATGCCGGTTGCCATAATGTTGGGCTTTAGGCACCAAGGTACGTGTGCATCTTGACATCAAGTGTTATCCTGGGCTGCTGATAATACCTTCTATAAGAATGTTTCTCCATACAGGAATGGCCTGCAATACATTTTTGTATCTGCTGCTTGCAGATTTCTTTAATGGATCTTAGCAATGTTATCTGCCAGATCAGCGTTGCCATATGATTGGCTGTGGTAGGATGATGATGTGGCATGACTGAATTCCTACTCCCAGGTAAATTGTGCATGCTCACTCCGAGTAAATTGGGTTCTGTTCTCTGATACTAGACCGTTTAGGTTTTTGTTTGGTTGCAGTATTCTCACATCTTGCCAAAGCTGACTCACTGCTGACACCATGTTCTGTGTGCAGGACTAAAGAAAGCCAAGACATTTCAACATTCCCACTTTATTCCTTTCCTCACATAAGCTGTTCTTTCTCATCATGCACTTACTAAACGTATAGTTCTCTATATTCGTATGCATAACCACACCATACCTCCCTGTATTGGGAAGCTGTTTATCACAACATGGAGATGTCCTACAGTACTGAAGCTGTACAGGATTAGTGAGACAAGTCAGTGTTTGGGCACTGTATTTGAGATCCTTTTGCTGAAGACTTTAAGAAAGCAGCATTGATTGACAATTCAGGGTTGCCAACTTTCTAAACGAAGGAAACTGAACTCCCTGGCCCTGCTCCTGCCCCACTGCCCCTCCCGACTCGTCCCCTTCTCCGAGACCCTGCCCTCTTCTCACTCCATCCCCCCTCCTCTGTTGCTCTCTCTCCCCCACTTTCGCTTACTTGCCCCTTTTCACCAAGCTGGGAGCACAGGGGCTATGGCTGGGAGTCCTGGGACCCAGGGCAGAGATGGTTGCTGTGCCCAGAACTGACTGAGGTGGGCCTGCAGTACAGGCAGGGGCCTAACCACCTCCTGTGTTGTTGGGAGAGTGTGTTCCAGGGAAGGAGGTCAGTGACAGTCTGAAAAGAGGCAAGTTGTCTGACCAGGATCCAGGTCACTGACCTCTGGGTATAACAACTCCCATCCCCAGAGGGACTGTGCAGCTTTGAATGATCCCGAGTTAGCATTGCTTGTTACCCGGGCAGGACTGTTTTACTGAACCCGCAGAGCACTGTCCACAGTTTCTAGATCTTCGTGCACACAGCACACACCCACATAAGCAGGCATCCAGCACTCTGGCATTCAGAGGAGTGGGTGGGGCAACCACAGCCAGGGTAAATGTAGGCTGGTTACAATTCATTTATTTATTATTGAAGCACCCCTTACTGACTTAAAGTGCTTGCAACACTTTAAATCTGTCATGTTTTTCTAAGTTAAGTAAAGGCATGTTAACACTAATAGAAGAGTACGTTGTTTGTTGCTAAAGGGTTTATATTTGTTACTTTGGGGGTTAGACCCATTGCATAGATTAGCTCAGGTGTACTCCTGGAGGCTCCCACGCGGGCCTGGGAGTGTGTGCAGGGTCCAGCCAGGAGGTAACACTGGCAGGATTAATTTCCTTTTACAAGTAAAAGGGCTGCAGCATATGGGTAGTTAGAAGATTCCCACCTATTCAACATCACCCCTGGGATATTCAGAATCTCCTTTACTATCAACAGCATCAGGCGCCTGCTCCCACATAAAACCAGGAGGGAATGGGGATTACAGTTGTTGAAGTAAAAAAATAATTCCTGATGATTTGCTGCAAATAAACTTTCTGAAAATCTCACTAATTACTATTAATAAAGCACAAGCCATCCCAGCATTGGCAACACAAGCCTCAACTATTCACAAGTCACTCTTTTGCAACACTGGCAACTTCCTCATTAGGAATAACATTAACAAGGAATTTATTCAGAAGATTAGGTCAAGCAGTTTTAGCTTCATTTTTCACTCTATTTTGCTAGCTGCAAATATATACAATATCAGTGCAGGATGTTTTATGTAAATGAGCCTGATTATCAGGGTTGGGGGCATGCTCTACTCCTGTCAAAACGATCTCATTTTCTTTTACTTTAAACACATACATTTTTCAAAGGCTTACAGGAAATATTTTGTGAAAATGACTGTTGAAGCAAGCACTAATATTTAATGATGCTGTTGAATATGGTATTACTCAGTGGAAAACATTCTCTCTGCCTGGATTACTCTACAGAATCAGTAGCCAGCTATTTAATTAGTCACTGTTGAGTTGTTACCTAACAATTTTCACAGATATTGATACTGTGCTGGTTCTGCTGAAATTATTATGCAAATTTTCTTGGTATTTGTTTTTTTAAAGTAAAATTAGTGCAGGCAGTAAAACAGACTAGCAGCTGGGAGCTGTAGCACGATTGAAGGATGCCACTTATTCCATAGGTGCATATGTGATTCAGACTGTCTTGAATCACTTTGTCCCATGACATGAACGTTTCACGTGACCTGCAAACAAAAGTGAAGCTACCGCCTGGATAACAATGTATTAAACAATTTTAGGCATGAGCCCATGTGGGTGTGTTATAACCTTATTCCCAGATTCTGGACCTTAGCGTCCAAAATATGGGGGTTAGCATGAAAACCTCCAAGCTTAGTTACCAGCTTGGACCTGGTACTGCTGCCACCACCCAAAAAATTAGAGTGTTTTGGGGCACTCTGGTCCCACTGAAAAACCTTCCCTGGGGACCCAAGACCCAAATCCCTTGAGTCTCACAACAAAGGGAAATAATCCTTTTCCCCTTCCCCCCTCCAGATGCTCCTGGAGAGATACCCAGACACAAGCTCTGTGAAACTACGCAGAGTGATTCCCCCTCTCCGTTCCCAATCCTGGAACAAAAGCACTTTCCTCTTCACCCAGAGGAAATGCCAAATCAGGCTAGCAATCCAACACACAGCTTTCCCCTTGATTTCTTCCTCCCACCAATTCCCTGGTGAGTACAGACTTAATTTCCCTGAAGTAAAGAAAAACTCCAACAGGTCTTAAAAGAAAACTTTATATAAAAAAGAAAGAAAAAATACAAATGTTCTCTCTGTATTAAGATGATACAACACAGGGTCAATTGCTTAAAAGAATATTGAATAAACAGCCTTATTCAAAAAGAATACAAATCAAAGCATTCCAGCACTTATATTCATGCAAATACCAAAGAAAAGAAACCATAGAACTTACTATCTGATCTCTTTGTCCTTACACTTAGAAACAGAAGACTAGAAAATAGAACTACTTCTCCAAAGCTCAGAGGAAACAGGCAGACAGACAAAAGACTCAGACACCCACTTCCCTCCACCCAAGGTTGAAAAAATCCGGTTTCCTGATTGGTTCTCTGGTCAGGTGTTTCAGGTGAAAGAGACATTAACCCTTAGCTATCTGTTTATGACACGCCCCCCAAATTGCAGACAGTGGGGAAGCTCACTGGCGGCAATTTCCTTCTAGAACTTGAAAATAAACAGATTAATACAACACATGCACCTTTACATATACTACTAAGTATATAACTAACAGACTTTTACATGTTAAGAACACTTTTTAACTACTGGATTCTGGGAAACTCTCACGGGAGAGTGCATCAGCAACTTTGTTAGAAGCTCCTGTGATGTGTTGAATGTCAAAATCAAAATCTTGGAGAGCTAAACTCCAACGAAGAAGTTTCTTGTTGTTCCCCTTGGCAGTATGAAGCCACTTGAGTGCAGCATGGTCAGTTTGTAGTTGGAACCGCCGTCCCCAAACATATGGGCGTAGCTTTTCCAGGGCGTACACAATGGCATAGCATTCCTTTTCACTGACTGACCAGTGACTTTCCCTCTCAGACAGTTTCTTGCTGAGAAACACGACAGGATGGAAGTTGTGATCTGTTGCTTCCTGCATGAGCACTGCTCCTATACCACGCTCAGATGCATCTGTGGTTACTAGGAATGGCTTGTTAAAGTCCGGGGCCCTGAGCACAGGGTCAGACATGAGCATCGCCTTAAGCTGGGTAAAGGCCTCTTGACACTCATTAGTCCACTTAACGGCATTTGGCTGGGTCTTTTTGGTTAGGTCGGTTAATGGGGCAGCGATTTGGCTGTAGTGTGGTACAAATCGCCTGTAGTATCCGGCCAAGCCTAAGAAGGATTGGACCTGTTTCTTTGACCTTGGGACAGGCCACTTTTGGATAGCATCCACCTTGGCCTGTAGGGGGTTTATGGTTCCTCGACCCACCTGGTGCCCCAGGTAAGTTACTCTGTTTTGGCCTATTTGACACTTTTTGGCCTTAACAGTTAGTCCTGCCTGCCTGATGCGCTCAAAGACCTTTTCCAGGTGGAGTAGGTGTTCGGGCCAGGAGTCTGAAAAAATGGCCACATCATCGAGGTAGGCAACTGCAAATTCTCCCAGTCCAGCTAGTAGACCATCTACCAGCCTCTGGAAGGTGGCGGGTGCATTTCGAAGGCCGAAAGGAAGGACATTGAATTCATACACCCCCGCATGGGTGACGAATGCTGACCTCTCCTTGGCAGGTTCATCTAGCGGTACTTGCCAGTACCCCTTGGTTAAGTCTATTGTAGAGATGAACTGGGCACGTCCCAACTTTTCCAATAGCTCATCAGTACGTGGCATCGGATAGTTGTCCGGACGAGTTACAGCATTTAGCTTACGGTAGTCCACGCAAAAGCGTATTTCCCCATCTGGTTTGGGTACCAGAACCACTGGAGATGCCCATGCACTGGTAGATGGGCGGATTATACCCATCTGTAGCATGTTCTGGATCTCCCGTTCTATAGCAGCTTGGGCATGAGGAGACACCCGGTAGGGTGGGGTTCTGATTGGGTGAGCATTACCTGTATCAATGGAGTGGTATGCCCGTTCAGTCCGTCCTGGGGTGGCTGAGAACAATGGGGCGAAGCTAGTGCACAGCTCCTTGATTTGTTGCCGCTGCAGACGTTCCAGGGTGGTTGAGAGGTTTACCTCTTCCACGCCACCGTCTTTTTTTCCGTCGTAGTAGACACCGTCAGGCCACTCAGCATCATCTCCCTGGACTGTAAACTGACAAACCTGTAAGTCTCTGGAATAGAAAGGCTTGAGAGAATTAACATGGTACACTTTAGGCTTTAGTGAGGAATTGGGAAATGCTATGAGGTAGTTTACAGCTCCCAGGCGCTCTTGGACCGTGAATGGCCCTTCCCATGATGCTTCCATCTTATGGGCCTGTTGCGCCTTCAAGACCATAACCTGGTCTCCTACCTTGAAGGAACGTTCTCTGGCATGTCTGTCATACCAGGCCTTTTGCTCTTCTTGAGCATCCTTTAGGTTCTCTCTAGCAAGGGCTAAAGAGGGTCGGAGGGTGCTTTGTAGGTTGCTTACAAAGTCCAGAATGTTAGTTCCTGGAGAAGGCGTAAACCCCTCCCATTGCTGCTTCACCAACTGTAATGGCCCCTTAACCTCGTGACCATACACAAGTTCAAATGGTGAAAACCCTAAACTGGGATGTGGTACAGCCCTGTAGGCAAACAGCAACTGCTGCAACACTAGGTCCCAATTATTGGAGAATTCGTTGATGAATTTTCTTATCATGGCCCCCAAAGTTCCATTGAACCTTTCCACCAGGCCATTGGTTTGATGGTGGTACGGGGTGGCAACCAAGTGATTTACCCCATGAGTTTCCCACAGTTTTTCCATGGTCCCTGCCAGGAAATTAGACCCTGAATCTGTAAGGATGTCGGAGGGCCAACCTACCCTGGCAAAGATGTCTGTTAGGGCCAGGCATACAGTGTTAGCCCTGGTGTTGCCTAGAGCTACTGCTTCTGGCCATCGGGTAGCAAAGTCCACTAAAGTCAGTACATACTGCTTTCCTCTGGGCGTCTTTTGTGGGAAAGGGCCCAGAATATCCACACCTACTCGCTGAAATGGGACCTCAATTATGGGGAGTGGCTGGAGAGGGGCCTTGACCTGGTCTTGAGGCTTACCTACTCTTTGGCATACCTCACAAGACCGGACATACTTGGCAACATCCTTGCCCATCCCCTCCCAGTGGAAGGACTTCCCCAACCGGTCCTTGGTTCTGTTCACCCCAGCATGGCCACTGGGATGATCATGGGCTAAGCTTAAGAGCTTCTCCCGGTACTTAGTTGGGACCACCAACTGTTTTTGCGGCTGCCATTCTTCCCGGTGTCCACCAGAAAGAATTTCCTTGTATAAAAGTCCTTGGTCTATAACAAACCGGGATCGATTAGAAGAGCTGAGAGGTGGAGGGGTGCTCCGTGCCGCCGCCCAAGCTTTCTGAAGGCTGTCATCTGCTTCCTGCTCAGCCTGGAACTGTTCCCTTGAGGCTGGGGTCACCAGTTCCTCCTCAGACTGTGGACTTGGGCTTGGTCCCTCTGGAAGCGATGTAGGTGATGGGGTTGTTTCCGTTGCTGGTGAACCGCTCTCCGCTGGTGCACCTGAGGGTATTTCAGGCTCTGGCTGAGCCTTTTGGGT